>NC_137197.1:17165181-17270181 GCF_960531495.2 Zeus faber
TTTACACTTCCACCTCCACCCCTTCCTCACCTCCCCTCGAGCAGAGAAGTTAGTTTTGCAGAGGAGAAAGTCCAAACCTGTGCAGGAAACTCCCGGCAGAGCCAGCGCAAAAAACAACGCCACAGCTTGTGGTTGTTGTTGTTGTTGTTGTTGTTGTTGTCCTCCTCCTCCTCCTCCCCCTCCTCCACCTCCCCCCCACCCCCTCTCCTCCAGGCTGGGTTACAAAATGGCCCCCTGAGACAGGAAACCGTAAGAGTTAAAGTGGATGAGAGGCTGCCGGGGTTTTCTATTTACAACAAAAGTCTCTCGTCCTGTTCAGTTTCAGCCACAGTGCAGTCTGTTCTGTGGAGAGAGAGAGAGAGAGAGAGAGAGAGAGAGAGGGGGAGGGAGAGAGAGAGAGAGAGAGGGAGGGAGAGAGAGAGAGAGAGAGATGGCACCGCCCTCTTCCCCTCCCTCCTTCCCTCCTGCCCTCCCCCCCTGTGAACTTTCTACTGAAAAAGGAGGAAGTGGAGTGAGTGACGCGGTTCAAAGCCAATGGAGCGACAGAGCGGCGGAGTGAGAGGAAAAAAAAAAAAACCCCTGTGATAAAAAAAGAAAATGGTGATGGCATCACAAGCCCTCCCTCCGCTTCCCCGCCCCACCCTCCGCTTCGCCGCCCCACCCTCCACCCATCTTAAAATGGGGTAATTCCTTCTTGTTCACTCCCTCCCTCACGATAGAGCTCGCATTACATTGTGTTAGGAGTGAGGACATTGGCGTGGTGGAGGAAGTACTCTGAACTTCCACTGTAGTACAAATACAAACACCCGACACAAAAACCACTCCAGTGAAAGTGGTCGCAAAGTACTTCACTACTACAGTAATAGAGGCAAAAGTGTGTGTCACATCCAGTGCCCTGATATAACAGAGCCTATAATATTTCAGATTTATTGTAGGGTTAGAGTTTATTGTCGGGTAAGAGTTTATTATAGGGTTAGAGTTTATTGTAGGGTTAGAGTTTATTATAGGGTTAGAGTTTATTGTAGGGATAGAGTTTAGAGTTTATTGTCGAGTTAGAGCTTATTGTAGGGTTAGAGTTTATAGATTTCATTATAGGGTTAGAGTTTATTGTCGGGTAAGAGTTTATTGTAGGGTTAGAGTTTATTGTAGGGTTAGAGTTTATTATAGGGTTAGAGTTTATTGTAGGGATAGAGTTTAGAGTTTATTGTCGAGTTAGAGCTTATTGTAGGGTTAGAGTTTATAGATTTCATTATAGGGTTAGAGTTTATTGTAGGGTTAGAGTTTATTGTCGGGTTAGAGTTTATTGTAGGGTTAGAGCTTATAGAGTTCATTATAGGGTTAGAGTTTATTGTGGAGTTAGAGTTTATTGTAGGATTAGTTTAAAGAGTTTATTGTAGGGTTAGAGTTTATAGAGTTCAGTATAGGATTAGAGTTGATTGTGGGGTTAGAGTTCATTATAGGGTTCAAGTTTATTGTAGGGTTAGAGTTTAGAGTTCATTATAGGGTTAGGGTTTATTGTCGAGTTAGAGCTTATTATAGGGTTAGAGTTTATAGAGTTCATTATAGGATTAGAGTTTATTGTCGGGTTGGAGTTTATAGAGTTCATTATAGGGTTAGAGTTTATTGTGGTGTTAGAGCTTATTGTAGGGCTAGAGTTTATTGTAGGGTTATACTACTTTTCTATATTATTATTAGCATCGGCTGTGTCATAGTAATTTACAAGGATTTTGGACCTAATCTATCATTGGCAATGAATTCGAAATCAACTAAATGGATTTTGCTGGATCTAGTCCCTGATTTTGATGGAAAAATGTCACAAAGTCAAAAATTACAGTACAATTAAGTAAGTACAGCAACAAAAATATACTTTTAAAAAGGTACCATGTTACTTCCCACCACTGGGACATGTCCAGTTGCTGTTTTCCATTTGTCTTACTGCAGTTTTCACTGATACCTTTCAACGAACCTCTCCCGGATCTCGCAATGGGACCACACCCACAACAGAGCTGCAGTGGAGTGGGGAACTCCACCTCAATACTCCTGGAAAGGAGGCTGGAGGACTGCTGCCAGCTGCTTGCAACACACCCTCGCCCCCACCCCCCCACACACACACCGGGGAGTGGTTAGACATGATGCTCCAGTTTAGCAGAGACAAAAGAAAGTGTTTGCTCACCTTGATGAAGTAAAACCTCGTGTCTCTGTTCGATGCTGGAAGTGGAAGATTCAAGCGCATTCGAGCGCAAACTTGATGTGTTCTTCCACTGTTCCGCTAGGGGGCAGTGTTACTTAACAGTCAATCATCTCAAATGGCTCCAGAGGAAAGTAAATACAGGTGACTTTTTTTTTTTTGGAGCACCTTGAAATTGTTTAACAAAATGCTGCGTTCAAAATAGTATTAATATTATTAGTAGTAATTTATATTAGAAATTGGTGCCACCATTCCAGAACCAAATGGGTAAGGTTATATAAGCCATTATATTTGAGCAAATAAATAACTCAATAAACATTCATTTCCGAAATAAGTTTTTTCAGTCCGTTGTTTTCTTGCCTCAGTTTCTTATCTGTTGTGTAAATGAAAATATCCTTCTCAGATTGCAAGGATTATCATATACACACAAGTATATTATCTATATATATATATATAGACACACACACACACACACACACACACACACACACACATATAGTCACATTTCATATCCTTTAGAGCCAATAAGGACCAACTGTATTGCACAATATGAATATTATAACATATTATGCAGAGAGATTTGTGCTGCCACTAGCTTCAAGCATCAAACGGTCAAAATGAATCATCTTTTGCTACTGAATTTCTGTCTACACAATGATAAACACCAGAATAATTGTTGACACATGTTTTGCGATGTAGAATAACTCACCCCATTAACCCCAATGCTGCATGGGGGCAAATGCATTCAAGGCGACAGAGTGCATCATTCAATTCACTATACAAAATCTTTATTTTTTGTGTTTTTCTTTCATAATGACATACAACAGGGGACCCGTAAACAAAAACAGGGAAATGTTATTAGATACAAGCCAGAATGCAATTCAAAAATATATATAATAAAACAAAATAAAAAGCAGGTCTCTTATCCCTTGTAGTTAGAGGAAATAGTTTGAATACAGCTTAATATGATATACAAAATATCACACAGTGATAAGTTGCTATTAAAAAAATAAAATAAGAAAAAACACAAAGAAATGCGAGTCCTATACCTTGGCCTCTGACTGATTATTGTTTTTAAATCAACAAATCTTGTTTTTTTTTCTTTTTAAATCATTTCTTTTTTAAAAGTTATACATTGCCATCATCAATCACAAGCAGTTTCTATGCCTAGCAAAGAAGAATGATTCACTTATGATACTACAGTATTCTTACATCTCAATAATCATATCCATAGTAGAAAAAAAAAGATGCAACAGATAAAACGTGAAAATGGACATTTACAGCACAGTGGCATCTCTACTCTGTACTCATTTACATACTCCTTTCTTTTTTCTGTCTTTATTCGACGAATCATACCGATCAGTCTTCTCTCCACGGATGGGACGCAAATTCCAAAGTTTTACAGGACAGCATCTCATCGACATATTAATTACGGCACTGAACCTATTATCTGATAAGGAACATCACCGCAAAAGATCTCCGCACCCGGTCTGCAGCCAACTATTAATGTGATCTTAAAAGTAATAACGCAAAATCATATCTATTATTGGATGTAGTGCAACGTTTAGCCTAAAAGTATTTAAATGTCACAGCACAGAACTCATTGGCGAGCAGCAGAATGAGCCCCAGCTGCACCCCGTCCTCCTTCGTTTCACCGCGTGCCGATGGATAACGAGATGGCCGAGCAACACTTTGTGTAGTCTCGGAGCAGGAGCTGAGGGAGGGAAAAAAAAAAACAAAAAAAACCCCCAAAAAAAAAAAAAAAAAAAAAACAACTTTCAACTCTCCTGGCCATAGCACGCCAGAGTTCCATTGAGATCGGGAGGAGGAATTGACCTGTAGACCAATTGTGGACGCTCTGGTTGGGTACATCTGACCTCTATCGTCGCCCTCTAAAGTCTTTTTTTTTTGAGCTGCTGCCACGCCCTCTGGGGCTTCCCCATTCGAAACGATCGGCGCTCTGGGCGCCGCTGCACGTCTGACGCACGTCGCGCGGGGAAGAAGAAGAAAAAAAAAAAAAAAAAAAAAAAGAAGCCTCGCCTTAACACGCGGGTGTGGTGACGTCAATCGATAAGCTCTTCAAAAAAGCCTGAATAAATAATGAGGTCGCGCCGACTCGCCGGAACAGTGTTGCCGTCCAGAACCTGGCACTGGCCTTGTCAACGGAGGAAAAGAGAAAACAACCCGGGGAACTGTCTCTTTCCTACTAACCTGTTCAGTCGATGAAGATCAATTAGTTGTCGTATAAAGTCTACAGCCAAAAAAAACCCCCCAAAAAAACAAGTCTTCAGCCCTGAAATGATCAAAACCGTCAACTACAAATAACTTAAATTAAAAATAGAACAACCTGTAAGAAGAGTGTTTATCTGAAATATGCCAACTTACACTACGCTAACAGCCAAGTCGATGAAATGTTGAGACAACGAAGCAGAATCTTACAAAAGCCAGTTCATCTAATAAAATCCATAGCCCAGTTTCTCTCTCTCTCTTTCACACACACACACACACACACACACACACACACACACACACACACACACACACACACACACACACACACACACACACACACACACACACACACACACACACACACACACACACACACACACACACACACACACGTCCCTGATTCTGACTCGTCTTTCTTTAGCACCATGATCAAATGAGTGCACACGCTGCTCTGTTCAGTTAAAAAGAAAGAATTTTATATATATTTTTCTTTAAATAAAAATAGTGAGAGCTGGGAACGAGAACCTTCCGTCGTCCAAACGAGGGACTGAAACTGAGCCACTGGGAGATATAAGGTTTTTCGGGCTTAGCGCTTCACAAGTGGGAGAAGTGAAAATTAAAAGTGTGGGGAAGTGGAAAAAATGTAACGCTACGGCTTCCTTGCAGGTGAAATCAGGCTAATTCAGTTTTGTTGCGGCAAAAAAATTGATAAAAATAAAACTAATTGCTGTGAATCGTGCGATCTCTTCAAATGACGACACTGTGTTGAGGAAACAGTTCGGCGTCTTGGCGATGAAGCTGAAATTAAAGCTATTCGTGTAACACTGCAACTCGCTAGCGAGAGACACACACACACACACACACACACACACACACACACACACACACACTATCACTCCCACACATACTTCTGATGTCTTTGGAATGTAAATTCATTGTCTTTCTGTGACGTGTTTGGCAGGCGGGCGGGGTTCTGCAACCACTGGGTCCTCAATGTAGTTACACAGGTGTGTAAATGTGTTTTTAGTAATTGATCCAAAAAAAAAAAAAAAAGATTTCAAATTAGATGCAATGGTGCAATTTTGTGTGCTGAGTATTTCCTGGGGGATTTCCACGTAATTGTGAAGTGTCAGCAGTACACACGCACGCACGCACACACTAACCGTTGGCAGGCCAAGGAAAATGGAATTTGATGTTTGACGTAGTGTAGAAAAAGAAAAGAAGAAGGTGTTACCTCAGACATTAGTAGTTGAAAACAGAGCAGCCAGATACTTGAAGTTATAAAAAGCAGTATGATGAGTATCACAACAAGTCACTGAGGCATCATGGAACAGCAAGGATTACAGGGAAGTGTCCTGTGGGGGAGACCCAGCCAGTGGGCGGCAGGACTAGTGTTTGGGTGTCTGCACGTGTGTGTGTGTGTGTGTTTGAGGGTTGTTTCGCGTGCATGTTTGTGTTCAGATGAGGTTTCTCCATTGTAGTCTTCAGTCTCTTTTGGCCCAGTTGTGGTCGTAGGACTCTAAGGGGCAGAAAAGGCAAGTTTATGCAAATAATCACATATTAGTCTGTGATCAATTGCCATTCAAATGACAGCCATTTAACAATTAAAATGTTTTTTAAGCCAATTCAAAAAGGCTTTTTTAGTTTGTTTTATTCCACCGGCATAGTGTACGCTTATAATAGTGTAATGATACATATTAGGAAGAAGATCCATTTACTGACATTGAACCCTACTATTCCAGGGAGAGAATTAGTTCACCCCAAACCAACTGGAGGAATTGCAACAAATTTCCTCTTTTTATTTTTTTTTAACATTGGCTTAAGATTCCTATTCCTCTTAAATTTGAATGGAAAAGTGGTTTTAGAATCTTAACATAATTGAGATCAGGCGATCATGTAATACAGGGTATCTGTCGGTATAGCAAGTAGAGGCGACCTAATGAAACGGACTGGTACCTATATTAAAATTACAGATTTTTCTGGGATAATGTAAGTACACAACAACAAAACAAAATATACACAACAAAATATACAAAACATGGGTCCAGTCGCTTTTAGAAATTTCAATGCAGAAAAGTTACATATTGTACCTTTGAGACATTTTACGATTTATTTTTAATGACCTGCAGACACCTGATAAAACGCACACAAAGCCCTGACCCCCAACTCACCATCCCCATCCTGACGCTGGTTTTTGTTAGACAAAGATCTTGGCGAGTGCGTCTGCGCCTGCGCTGGCGATGAAGGGCTGTGAGGAGTGGAAGGCCACATCATGGATGGCCTCGTCGTGCTTCTTCCTGTGAGCCGTGATCTCCTGCACGCACGTCCTGTTGTCCAGCATCCACAGGCGCACCGAGCAGTCGTGGCCTACAGAGGGCAGCAGAGAGTGGGATGTAGAGCAGCTCCTCTCAATACTGTGTCTAGTGGGGGACGTTTTGAGATTGCAGGTGGGTGTTGCCGCTATTATGGAGGAGAGGCGGTTTGCCTTACAAATAAG
Source organism: Zeus faber (assembly GCF_960531495.2). Classification (NCBI taxonomy): domain Eukaryota; kingdom Metazoa; phylum Chordata; class Actinopteri; order Zeiformes; family Zeidae; genus Zeus; species Zeus faber. The sequence continues at coordinate 17,172,099 of NC_137197.1, forward strand.
TGTTACTTGGAAAATAATCAAATTAAATACCTCGATAAAGGTATTTCATTTCAAATCCATGGTAATGTAACAGTGACCTTTGATTGGTCAAATAATAATTCTTGCCGCAACTGTACGAAATAGCAACAAGAAGAAACAGTGCTGGCAATAGTTAGAAAAAGTTATGTTTGTGAAAAAACATCTCTCTCTCTATTTTTTTAATCACTTTACAGCATGGGACCTAAACATTGGATTGGCATTGTTCTAAAAATGGTTAAAAACCCCTGAAGTAGAAAGTATTATTTTTTATAATTATTAATGATTGTCACATTCATAATAATAAACAAAAATGAACAGTAAAAATAATTACAAAAATAAATGTAAAAAAATTAATACTAACAACAAATAATAAATATTCATTTAATTTTGTTCATAGGATTTTAAAGAGAGTTGTGTACATGTCTGCTACTCACTGCCAGAGATGAGGTAAGTGCCTTTCGGGTCCGTGGTGAGACAGGTGACAGCGTCCAGGTGGGCCACCATGGAGTGCACCACCTTGCCTGCACACACACACACACACACACACACACACACACACACACACACACACACACACACACACACACACACACACACACACACACACACACACACACACAAAATCACCTCATGAATAAAATGATGATGTAGGACCGGTAGCAACATCAACAATGCGCACCTGTCTTGTTGTCTAGGAAGCGTATGGTGCGGTTCTCGTGCGCCGTGATGGAGACCGACTCAGACGGGTGACTGACCACGCGGTTGATGAGCTCGCTTCCTGCAAAAGGAAGAAGAAGAAGACAACTTGTTTATCCAGCCTGGAAATAATCGCATGTTTTAATGACGTCCGTTACACTTGGATCTACATTGCACTTTTCACTTGAGTTTGCTCTGCTTACTTTTCCTATTTTTTTGACAATATATCTTACATTCAAATCTTAAATCTATTTTTCTACTTTATTCAAGTCATTTTTATTTGTTTGTTATGATTTACTCTGCACTGTTGAGAATCAAAAATAAAAGTAAGAATTTCACTGCAAATGTGACGCTTACATGCAGTCATTTGACAAATAAACAGAAATTTTAAACGTTGAAAAACTACGCGTGAGGAGACTCAAATAGTCCTCATGATACAGGTTTATTTGCAAGTAAACTATGGGGTAGCAGGCTTCATTTATTCATCCTTTGGAATAAAGTGCCATTATAATCGATTGCAGATGAGAAGAGTGTGCATGTAAAAAGTAATGAGCCAAATTTGTTGACCCAAAAATGGCAGCCTTAGATAGAAGTCAGGAGAACAGAGTGAGGGAAATAAATAAATATCTACGTATATAAAAATAAATATATATACCCGAAACACACCCCTGTTTGAAATCGCACCGGTACTACATTGCAACTGTTGTAATCATTTTGGGTGCATTGGATCGCCCCAATAAACAAACTCCTCTCCGGCTCCACTCCGTACCGTCCTTGGTCTGCGTCTCCAGCCCCATGATGCTCTGCTCCGTGTTCATGTCGTAGAGCAGCGTCTCACCGCAGTCAAACGACACGACGACTTGGTTCGGGTCAGTGGTCACGAAGGCAACCGAGGTGGGGGTGCCGTGCTCTAGGGGCCGGGGGAAGGGAACAGAAGGTTTAGCAAAAAAACAGGTCCAATACACTAGGGTTTTAGAAATAACGTCAATTTAACCCCAGCCGCCACCTTTCTCCTTGTTGAAGACAGACAGGCAGGGGGACGAGTTCTGGGGGTCCCAGATGCGAACCGTGCCGTCGGCCGAGCAGGAGGCCAAGCGGTGATGGGCTGCGGAGTAGGCCAGACCCCAGACACTGTCCTCATGGCCGGCAAGGACACTGCTCTCAATGCCAGGGTCTGGACGGACGGACATACACACACGGACACACTATTAGATCCGATTGACAATTTATACATCAGGAGAATTGCTTCCAACTTTTCAGTCTTTCAGACCATCTGACGTGCATTACAGAAATATTTCAAGAAATTTAATTTAAGTGGAAAATGATTTCATGACTTCAAAACAAAGTATTGAAACAATAGAATTACCTCTTAACCCAGCCCTACTATCTAAAATGAGTTATTGTATTTGTAATATTGTTAAGTCTCGCAGCTTGGGGCGGTTACCATAATTGTCGTAAGGATCCACATTGATGTCTGGAATCTTCCAACACCTGACGGTTCCATCCAGACCTCCGCTGTAACATGACTCTCCATCGTTGCCCATGGCCAGAGACAGAACAGCGCCACTGGACAATCGAAGGAAAAAAAAAAAAAAAAAAAAAAACAACAGAAAAACGGAAACGGATCAGAGGAGGGTTGACTGGTGTCCAGGTGTATTTTGGCTTTGTTTTATTGCATGTCCGCACAGTGGCCTAGACTCACCTGTGTGCTCGAAATGTGTAAATGGGCTCAACATCTAGTGTTGCATTCCTGATGAAAAAAACACATGATTTTAGTTTGAACTGTGGTCTATTTACTCACTTTATTTACTCATATTCAACCACCCCTTCATCTGGAGTCACAAGCTCAGGCAAAATGTCCTATCTCCTGACTCCAAACTCCAGTTGTGAGTTTTCATAAGGAACGGGATGAGCGGCTCCTCCCTTACTTCTTGGAGTGCATGGCCTTGTTGAGGTTCCACAGCTTCAGCGTTCCGTCCTCCGAGGCGGTGAGCAGCACCGCCTGGCTAGGGTGAAAGGTCAGCGCTCGGATGGCGTCAAAGTGGCTGCGCAGCGTGAATCGAGGGTTCCACGTCTTCTTAAACTCCTCCCTGTTGTCCTGCATCTGAGAGGACACAAGACGGGAAAGGTAACTCTCTCTCTCTCTCTCCCTCCCTCCATCTCTCTCCCTCTTCACCCCATGACGAATGAGTGCTTTGTGGCGGTTCGGGTTGTGTCGGCTTGTTGTACTTACGTCCATGGAGAGGTCGTTGTCATTGGCAACGGTGAGGTCGGCCAGCTCGCCGAGGTTCATGTCCCCGCCGCCGACAGCATCCATGATGAAAACGTCAGAGGAGAAACCCAGAGCGCCACCTGCTGGACCGGTGGAGGGAGGGAAAGACAGTTACGGCAACAACTTAACGCAAATCCCAGCTGACGTACAGACATCCTAATACCAGACAGGCATTACTTACTTAAATATTTCATTTACTTTGGGACATTCGGGGAGGGGGGTGGTAACGGGAGTCTTACCTTCCGCGGAACGAGTCTGTCCTGACACAGAGGGGGGCGGGGAAGGTTTGGGGGGGAAGTCCGACATCATGCCCTGTAACTTGTTCCTTCGGTTCTCTGAACCAGCCAGAGAGGGGAGAGACATAAAACACCCAGTCATGCAGAGGTGGAGGACAGGAAAAAGAAAAGGAGGGGACAGAAAAAAAACAAAAAACGATGAAATGATAAAATCAGAACAATGAGAAAGAGACAGGAGGACAAAGAGAAAAATAACACAGCAGACGCAAAGACAAAACTTGTACATTAACAAAAAATAAATAAAAAAGTGTCTTTCAACAATAAAGGGTATAAATCAAGACTGAACTGCAGCCTAAATGAATGAAACACAAACATACAAAACAATCACGATATACTATTCATTCAGATGAGCCCAGAGCAGAGCGTCAAAGTCCCACCACACAAATGAGAAACACAGAGAATGACGGATTGACAGATCAGGAAAGGCACAGAGAGACGAGTGCTTGGGAGAGACAAACCGGCTTTATTGACAAGAAGAAATGCCAAGACACAGAGAAAGACAGGAGAGAAAAAAAAAAAAAAAAAAAGATACAGAAAGGGCAGATAAACTGGTGGCAGTGATGGTTGGGGGGGGAGGGGGGGGCAGTGCTGGTGCTGGAGGGGTTGCTATGGCAACAGCGTACCTAACTCCCGTCCGTCCCCCGAGATCCGGGCCTCGCCCGCCCCCTCCCCCTCTTCCCCCGAGCCCAGGAAGTCAAACTCGCTGAGAGCATCTTCCGAGTCATCTTCGTCTTCCTCGTCCTCAGGATCCAGCTCTGTGGTCATGGGCTCCGAGCCCATCTGGAACAGAAGAGACAGATGGAGGGGGAGGAGGGAGGAGGGGAGGAGGTGTGGTGGATAAAGACAGAAGAGCACGGTCATCTCAGAGAAAAGTAATGGAAAACTAGGGCATGTGAGGAAAGCAGAGATGGGGGGAAATTTGCTCTGATTATCTGTGACTTCGCAGTCTGTTCACAATCATTTCTTTGGTGCAAACACAGGTTTTGTACGATGATGGACAGTCTGCAGCCCTGTACCTTTCATACTATATGACGGGCTTTCACACAACTGCCCAATAGGGTGTACTGGAAGCCATTTTCCATCATCTCCGTATCGCAAACAACAAAAATGGCATCCTCCAGGGATGACAAGGGAGAACTACTTTTTTGAAAGTCCTTTGTGATCACATTTTGATAAGTGCTACGGGTGTTCAGTCTCTGCTTGTAAGCAAAATGCTGGGCAGTGTGCATTCATGTCATGCGTAATAACTGTCTATAGTACAATCTAGGCTATCCATTATTGATAAAGGGAGAACATATTTTGCTTACTTCAACAAAGGAGTGTCTTCTAGCAAGTCGGCTTGCCTTCAACAACATACTTTGAGGTAATGACTTTATGACTGATATTCTACACTGTACCATAGTCCTTTTTGTTAAACTTGTACGGGCCATTTTTATCTGCTTCATATTAACAGACAAAGAATGTTTTCAGGGTAATTTCCCAATAAGTGGAGGAAAAATAAAAAAAAGACTCAGAGGAACAAGAATCATCATCTTCTAAGCTTCTGATAAAAGTGAATTATATGTAAAGACTTCTATTGAGGTCGGGAACATAATATAGTCAAACGTTCTACAAAACTTCTAATTCACTCCATTCCACTCACATGATTTGTGGGCACCAACAAAAAAAATGGCGTCTTAAAGTATGTTTGCCCAATGCACAGACAATTTAATGAACCAATTCACATGCAATTCGACAAGCCAATTTCATTTGCCTCTTAATTTTATTCTCGTGCATATCCTTAAAAAAAAGCCATACCTTGACGCGCGACTTCTTGTTTTTGCGCGGGCCGTCGACAGAGTCCGTGGCTATGCCCTGGAAGTCATCTTCCTCGTCGCTGTCGTCCTCATCATCATCCTCACAGCCGTGCAGAAAGGGAATCTTATCGAGTACGGAGCCCCCCAGGCGCTCCTTAGAGCTTTCCTTTCCCGCGTTCCTAAAATAAAACACACATTCTTTACCCTCCTGCCTCAAATGCCCTCTCCGTTTGAAGAGAAAATGTCAATGTGGACTTCGTGTTCAGAGGATCAGCATGTAGATGCGTACAACCTCTGGTCTAACCTTTTGATTTGCTCCTCTATCTGTCTGACCAATAAGGACTCTCCTCCCCCTCCTCCTCCACCACCACCACCACCGCCGCTGCCGCTGCCGCCACCGCCTCCGCCTCCACCGCCTCCGCCTCCGCCTCCGCCTCCACTGCCTCCACCTCCTCCTCCACCACCACCACCACCTCCTCCACCAAAAGGGTCCGGTTCTGGGGAGGCTTCGCTAGGTGCAGGGCCATTGGCCTCCGGGCTGCTACGCCCCAGCAGCGAGCGCACGCGCTTGGAGCGCATGTCCAGGATTGTGTCTGAATATCCCACCTCATCCAAGTATCTACGTAGACATAAAAACGCTAAATTAACGACCCAAGAAAAACTAGAGCTGTGCAAGTAATCTCAACAACCAATGTTGTGTTGAGATTAATGAAGGTTTTAAATGAGCAAGCTTACTTGCGTAATAGCTGACGTCCTTCCTTCCAAGACATCTGATTGGCTGGCTCAGAATCTGATTCAGCCGGGCCATTTGGTACTAGAGAGTAAAAAAAAAAAAAAAAAACCAACATTTCTAATTATTCCACATGACCTTTTCCGTAGAGATAAGAAATCCAAGGTTGATAATACATACATTGCTCTGCCACTGTCTCTGGTTTCTTGTCCCCGGGGCTCTGGTCGCTGCCCGTTTTTAGTTTCTGGTGTTTGGCCCTGCAACAACAAAACCCACCACCAGGAGGCAGCGTTACAAATACATAATCATTGAAAATGTGTGGATGCATTAGAAACCACATCAAGGAATCTCAAGAGGGTGAATGCATGCAGGTGCTGGTGTGCAACTGGATGTTAGGCTTGCCTGATTGGAAAAATATATATCTGCAACCGCAATTGGCCATGGGTGGTCTTTTTTTTTTTTTGGAGCAATTTCCTTGGCTGATTTTTGTCCTTTTATTTTGTTAATTTAATGACCCACAAAGCACAATTCAAAGCGTGCGCTAATAGGAACTGGTATTCCGTGTCGCCGCTTTAACCACGTCTTTCTGAAAGAGCCGTTCTGTCATTTGTTTCAGATATTGGAGGAACAATGTGGCGGTGGAGGGCGCAACTCAGACACACCTGTTACCGGAGGGTGGAGGGCCAGTCCCGGGGGAGCCACCGTCTCCTCCCCCACCTACAGGGAGCAGAGACCCAGACCCGGACAGGCTTTCTCCGGGATAATTACACAATTTGATCCATTTATTTTGCTCCTCCGTTGTCTATACTTTGTTTTGAGATTTTAGAAAGCGGCCCAAAAAAATAAAAAATAAAAATGCCTTATTTATTATTTATTTTATTTAGCGATTGTTTTAACCTAACAACTGCCTTTAACCTAAAACTGTGCTGCGGCTGCTGTGACCCAGGTGCTCCACCGGGGGTCTTTGCTGTTTGCAAAGACAGCAAATAATGTTCTTTAGGTCCTTCGGCCTGCCGGTTGCGTCGTGCATTGCGGCCCGCTACCCCCCATCAACAATTGCCGATCATTGGGCTGACGGGAGGACAATTTTGACATATCGCCCAAACCTATTAGATGTCTTACCTCTCCTGTTTAAGCGCGTATTCCAGCATCTTAATCCGCCTTACTAGGTCCTGCTTCATATTTTCCTGCCCTTTTCTCTCACCCTGAAGGAACGCCACCTGAGCCTGCATAAGCACATACACAGAAATATAAAGCAGTGGAGATGTGGATTAGAAACATAACATACATTTCTTCCAGAATACCCTATATACATTAAACCAAATAAGAAATGCCTCCCTCAATTCAGAATAAGAGTAACGTAGACTTGACAGTTTGTGGGTGACATTTAAACTATGGGCTAAAAAAATAGCAGTTTTCATTTTCCAAATTCATGATGCTCCAGAGAGAATTTGACATTCACAGAAAAAGACATTTGCTGCTCCAAGCGAGCACTCGACACACATCTGCGGGAGGATAAACAAGACGCAGGATGGTCGTGTTCACATGAGCCCTCACACCTTCATTTAAAGACACATCCTTCCTTTGTCTGCTTCCTCTCCCGTTTCTCCGACTCTTTCCTTCCTGCGTGCGCTGATTAATTCCTGCTTTGAGATGCAGAGCCTGCGGCAGCCACTTGTGGACTGATCACAAACTTCCCAGCCTTTCAGCGGCATGAAGGGTCAAATGGTGAGAAAGCAAGAGAACTGAAAGAGAATGGAATTAACTTGACCTTTCATAAGTGTGTTTGTTAAGTCTTTTCAACAGCCTCTTAAGACTTGAATAGAAAAAGAAAGAAGCTATCTCGAATGAGCAGAGGCAATGATTTAAGCAAATTAAAATGGAGGTAATGCTAGCGCTTGTCACAAGAGACATAAACAGTTGTTCAAAGCCGCCTGAGGAGACAATTCCCCCTTCTGGGTAGAAGAGGCAAATACACTGATGAGGAACAACGATCCAAGGAAGGTAAAGATCCAACTCAAGCTTAACGAGTTACAGGAACACAACTGAACACGGCACAGTGGAATGAACAGATATTTGGGATATCAATAACAATCTGTGTGTTATTCTCTCTCCTTTATTCCCCCCCCACTTTGATTTTCTCTCCCCAGCTTCTCCTCTCCACTCTGTGCTGGGAGCGTTCGCACAATTTGCTTTAAAGTCCATTTCCCCACTGCTGGCCGACGTGTCTTGGCATGCACACCCGCACGCACACACAGTCCTCCGAAAGTAGAGCATCTAAAAACGCTGTCTCATGGGGGAAGCACCGGCTACCAAAGAGGACAGTCGATCACCAATAAAACAAAGAACCACACAAACCCCCAATCCACGTAACCAGCGAGCAAGGTTAGTGTAATACAGTGAAATCTGCTTAACAGCCTTGCTGTTGATGAAGAGTAATCCCGGTAAACACACCACAGTTTGCCAATCTGAGCATTTCGGTGCTCATTGTCAGATGAGCGTTTAAACGCTCGTCTGTGATCTGAAGCCAGCAATGACAGAAAAGGTTTGAATTGGACAGTGTGTATATGGAGTAGGAAAAATAACTAAATTCATCTGCGTTTATTAATATCAATAATAACACCAGTAGCTTAGTGCAACCACCACCTTTTCCCTTTTTATTTACACATTTATAGATCGCTAAATAAGCTTTGAATCAAAAATCTTGGATTAGGCTGCATGAAATGTGAGTTCCCTAACGTACCGTATTGGTGCTGTTATCGTGTTAGGATTAAGGTAGAACTATGGTCTGCAGTGGGCCAGGGACAAGAGCAGTGAACCGAGGTAAAGCCGGCCAGAATGAAAGATAGGCAATGGCACAAAATGTTTCTCGTTCACCCTAAACGAGCAGAGTGAGTATTATAGCTTCTACCTGGACAGGAGACAAGCTAGAACTTGTTGACCTACATGCTCACACTCCGACACACACACACACACACACACACACACACACACACACACACACACACACACACACACACACACACACACACACACACACACACACACACACACACACACACACACACACACACACACACACACACAAGCTCTCACTTGTCTCCGTCTCCCCTGGCATCCAGCAACCTCACATCACTGACATGGCTTCACAAGCATCCGTGCAGGCCACACACGAAGGCGTAAATACAGTATGACTGAAATTAACAGATTAAATCAAACGCTCTTTTAAGTATCAACATCATTCTCGAATTCATGGACCTTGCAGACCTCCACAAGCCCCAACCGTGTCAAAGTTCTTCTGAGAAACATAACAGAATGTGGCTTCAGCTCTTGCTTCGTGACCCAATTTCAGTATCAAACAATGACCCTTCATTCCTACCCTATTCATTTACTTGACAAAATAATAGGGCTAATGAGTTTAAACGGATTTAACAGGCTGCCGGGCTAGAATCACTTACCAAAGTACACCTTGTCATTAGGCTAATGACAGCGCTCAATGAGGAATGAGAACACTGAGATAGCCAAACTGCACTAGCACAACTCTGCGCTTCACTATTTCCTAGTGAGGAATGAGAAATGTAAAAAAGATGTTAATGTTTAACAACATCTGCTGCAGCACTGCATAATTAACGCAAATTGTTACTCATAGTGTTAACAAATTAATAACTGACTGTCAGTTCTACTCACTGAGCACAGATGGAGACAAACAGGAGGGATGACCGCTGTGTAAACCCTGGCAGTCTCAGACTGAGAAATTCAAGTATTTGTACTCAAGGTATATAAACAAACACAACAAGGCCATTAATTGAAATCATTTGGCACATGCTTGCTGATGTATTGTCTGCTGTATATTTTCGGTCAGCCTCTCTCCCTCAAATAATTCCTAAGTTTTGTCCACAAGTTCATGCAAGCGATTAACAGGCAGCCTCATACAATTTTTCAACATTGTAAACAGCATAAGAAACATCTTAGTGGAATGTTTTGAAATGACATGCATATCAACAATATTAAATCACAAGTGGTTTCATAATTTTGACTCCTTTGCCACCAAAGACGGCGTTTCTCCTTTTTCTCTCTCCGATGTCAGGATGGGTCATAGTATCTACAGAGGTAGGCACATTAGGGGTCGGATCCGATATTCATCAATTTTCCAATTATCGGAATCATTATTTTGTCTGATATGATTGCTGATCATAAATAAATAGAAATGCACTCCTGTGGCTCTGATGCAGCTGCATCTCTCTGAATGGTTTCTGCTTGTAGTCTATCTTTATCATATTCGTAGCAGTAAAACCACAATTGTCGTGATCCGATGGTCAAATCTGAAAAAACAGAAGTAAAAGGAGGAGCTCGCTTTTATTGTGGGGAGAAAAAAAAAAAAGAATACAGCATTCCGTCTTGGAATAATTCCACACCGCAGACACTTCTCACTCACTCGGATGTTATACATCTTTCCCACTGAACTAAAAACCCGGTAACACCCGCTAACGTCTGGCATTTGGCATCAGTGGGAAAGGAAAAACCCGGGTTTCAGTCATGGGTCAAATGACGTTGCAATAGACACAGGTTTTTATCGGCTCCACCTCCGATCAGCTCTGATGTAAACAGGACACCCGGGTCGACCCGCTAATTTTGGCCCCTTTACCAGCACGATGAGACGCGCGTTGAGGTTCCGGACTTTGCCGCGTTAGACAGGAATATCTGTGTTGGGCTGGACAATTCATCAAATTAAAAGCACCATTTTCAAATCGCAAAGACTGCGATGAAGAAGAAGAAAAAAAAGTGTCGTTTTAGTGTTACACAATCTAGCCAATAGGGCTCTTCCTATAGGCGAGATAGGCCGAGCGTGCCATGCCCGTGATCGGTGCGCCAGAACACTTTTTATTTTACATCTCCTAATGAAACAAAACAAGTGCGCATGGAATGAAACCGTGCGTGATGGGGTACACTTTCTCAGAACACCTGTAGAGTCCAGATGGAGCCTCTTCCAGAATTATGCGTCCGTTTGTATTGTGTTTACTTTTTTGTTGTTGTTGTCGTTAATTGAATAAGCATAAAACTGCCCCTGAGAAAACAGAGGGCCGCACGTCATATGCACCCAACATTTTTATAAACAATTAAATAAAATACAATTCTGTTGAAACACTGCATATTTCTCATGTTTATTAAGCCTTGAAGTAAAATCAATGAGCCAATATTCTGCTGTGATCAAAAGTTTTTATTTTTACAATTCAATAGTTAAATAAATATATGTTATTCATCTAAATGTATGCATCAATTTATCGCATTTCATCATAACACATGGGCATCACCTACAGGAAAGAGCAGTTTATATTTGACTGTATCCATTTTTGTGTTGGTCATACTATAGAATGATGTATTGCTTGCGTTTCGTAAATAATACAGAAGATAACTTAAAAAAATAAATTAAAAAAATAAAAAAGAAATCACAATTCGATTACTTTCCCAAAACATTCAGTACTATATATGCGTTTTATTTCAGATCCCATTTAGAATCCATAATCAAAATCAGAAGTTATTGCATTTTTTCCCCCGCATGGGGGCCCATGAAATGTTGTGAGAGTGGGGATCGCTCAGTGGGCACAGCATGGAACCCCCGTGCTCCCGGCCGGGCTCCGAGCCACTCCAGCACCGCCCCAAGTCTCCAGCTGGAGGAGCCTCTCTGCTCACTGCCGCCAGGGATCGATGCGTGCAGCCGCAGCACGGATAGTCCATGCTGCTTCTACTGGACTTGTGAGGTTGTTCACGAACGATCGGATTCTTTTGAATGTCTCAGAATACTTTTTTTCCCCATCCAAGTTTTACAGTTGTATGTTGTTGTTTGTTAAATTGCTGTCTCCTCTACTGTTTTATTCCCAATCCCACTGGAGCCATGACACGACCTTTTTCCGGCCTGTTGCTTGACATCAAGCGTGACACACCAAAAGAAAAAAGAGAAAAACTAATTTCTCATGGCAATGGGAAAGGCGTCAATCACCAAAAATGAGGGTTAGCATAAATTTAGCTTTATGGTACGTCACACTATGTTGCTACTACTTTATGACATGTCGTGAATGAGCTTTGGATACAGCGGCAGCTTTGGGAGAGACCCTAGGCCTTTCTCAATCTGCGTTCTTGTCTGTACTTGTGTTCTTGTGGACTTGTGAAACGTCATCAGTCGCAGCCCTAGTACTGTTCCAATTCAAAGTCCGCATCAAGCCAAGTCCAGTCCAAATGCCCGGATGTGGACTTGCTCCGCCCATTTTATCGAGGATGCATCCGTGGTGACTTGTGTGGACTTGGCACAGCCAAGTATCCCAGAATGCATTTCGCACCAAGCGGTGGTAATGGTAATGGTCCCCGGGAGTCTGTACTCCCGAGTCTAACTTGCCAAGTCTGAACTACCAAGTGCGCAAGTCCGGACTTTACGTACTTGATATTGAGAAACGACCCCTATGTGCAGCTGTCCTATCACGTGAGCGTAATTAGATCACATGACGAAAAAACCTGACAAACATTGTTTGTAAACAGTAAAAGGCACCTGCTTCGGGGATCTATTTAGTTAATTATTTTTATCTATTTAAGATTTCAGTTCAGTTTACAAGAAATGGAGCTAGGAGCTTTATGCACTTTATTTTTCAAAATACAATGCTGAAATGTTTTGTTTTATAGTATTTAATTAAACATATGTTTAAAGGCGTGTAAGGGAAGTTTTGTGTTGGAGTTGTGTTACTGTAAATTTTGACAGTAAAATTTTAATTTTTGCTGCAAATGTATATCTGCCCCAAATATTGGTCGGTTATCGGTCGCCTTGACCTCCTCACGCACATTTAACCGTTTTTTTTTTTGGCATCCCAACATTTGTGTAGAAAGCGACGTGCGCCATTTATTTGTGAGCACCCTTTGTCAATGTGGCCCTTGATCTCTTCATTCTGAGGTTGAGCTTTGCGTGAAGCCTACTGTCTGTGACATTTTCAGAGTTCAGCCGACTGAGGAGAGCAGACGCATTTAGCCTCCTCTGCAGCCTCTTTTCTCCCACTAGCAAAACAGGAACAAGGGCAGCTTTCCTCTGCCTCTCCTCAACTGGCCTCTCTCCATCCCTCCATCCCTTTATCCCTGGGAGGGAATCCATGAGCCAACAAGTAGAGCAGGGAACTTTTCTGGGACAGTGGCTTTTTTTGAGCACGTTGAAGGGAGTGTGTGAGTGGAGAGACTAGAGAGAACAACATTGAAAATTACTGCCTATGCCTTCTCCGGTTATGATGCATATATGACCAGACCTAAGCGGGTCATGGCTGAGGTTAGACCAAAATAAATCTACTGGATGTAACAATGAATGCACTGGGAAAGAAAGAAAGAAAGAAAGAAAGAAAGAAAGAAAGAAAGAAAGAGTCTGCATGTGTTGTTTGCAGAACCACGCCTGCTATAATAAGCAGCGAGTGGGTGAAAGGCGTGTTCTGTAGAAATAGAGTGCATATGGATGTCATATGTGTCACGGCTCAGAGCACCCAGCTATTAATTAGAAATGGGAACCCAGGGCGCCCCAAGGCCAAACGCAACAGGCAGTGATGTTATTCTCTTCATCACTATTCTAATTTACACAACTTAAAAAAGTGCATACTTACCAAGTAACAAACAGTATGTAAACACTGTGAATGAGAGTTTGAAGAGGGCCTGTCCCGCTCTCTGCAAACCGAGGGGAGATTTTTGCACATCTACCAAAATCCAATTAGAATTTAACTTTAAGCTACCATTGAGAATTGTGCCATTAGGAAAAATCCTCTCCATATGATGAGGTTCAATGACGATAGATTTTTTTTTTTCACAAGCACACACATAATGAAAGTAAATGGAGCGATTGAGAAACACCATGTTTATGGTCAGACTTCTCATTCATTCAGCAGCAACTTAATTTAAGAAACCATTGTGCCACCACGCGAACATTCTAAGTGATGACTAAAATGTAAACATGAGATGCTGAATGCATGTGCATGTATATGAACATTCACGCCATCTGTATAGGATATTGCCCTCGCCACCTGTCCACTGTGCTCTTGTCCTGTGACCCACGTGGCAAAGTCCCACCTGGACCAGAGAAGACAGGGGCCTCTGTGTCCTGTCACTAGAGACACTAGGGAGGATGGCAGCTCAGGAGGTAGAGCTGGTAGTCTAGTAATCTAAAGGTTGCTGGTTCCATCCCAGGCTCCTCCTGCTAGCATGCTGTAGTGTCCTTGAGCAAGACACTTAACCCCTAATTGCTCCTGATGGCTGCGTCCGGTGTTTGAATAATTGTAAGTCGCTTTGGATAAAAGCGTCTGCTAAATGAAATGAAATGTAATGTAATGTCCCCACAGGTGCTGGATGGAAAGATCTGATTCACATTGATAAACACACACGTAGTGTAGTACAATATCACCAAAGCACACTCACACTACAATCACATTCAGAACCAAATCCTCTATACAGGAAGAACTCAAATGAGAGAGCAGCAGCTCTCTTTTACCGGAGCGCCCTGTTTACAGAGTTACGCAACAAAAACAATTGTGTATGCAGCCGTAATAAAGACAAACTCATCCAGATGCAATAAATAACATAAAGCAACATCAAACACACAGATAAACAAGGGAAGAGGACAATGTCTCTACCATATTGCCCATTCTCTGCTGGCACAAGCCTCTATGGATTTGCATTTCGCTTTCCTAGTAGCCTCTGGAAGTCATGCACAAAGCAAGCGCACAAAATATCATGCGCATGCAACAAGCATAGGCAAAAATCATCCATGTCTAGAAACATGTGCGCCAGCAACTGTCATGTTTGGCCGTGAGTTAAGCAGGTGTGTCTCTAAGTAATCAAAGGCATGTTGGGGGAAAAAAAAGCATCTAATTCTTTCAACCCAAGACATTGCTCTATTTTGGTCTGGTAAAGCAGCCTACTCTTATCATACACAAATACATAAGAATTAATAAGAGTATTCCACAAAAGGATTTCTTGTTGTCATCAAGCCAGGCAGGACATGATGATAGCAAATTGTTGACTTCCACCCTTATCCACACTCTCCTGTGAAAGCAGCGAGCACAGTCACTTTGTTATTGTTCATCCATATTTTATCAAGCTTCTATTTATAACTGCATAGGTTTGTGTTGTAGGCAGAGTGAGATACAGTGAAAGAGGGAGGAGCTGCCTATGATTTGGTCAAGCTCACAAACTACAATAATAAGACTGTATAATAAACTAATAAGATATTTAAGGTAATTGGAGGTGAATTTTTAACCTAGGGTAAGTGCAGTACAGCTACAGTAGAATAGACAGACACATAAGTTCAAAAAACAGGAATGACATATGGCTCGGTATCTCAAGCAAAGCCTGGGTATGTTATAATGATTTATTCATTGCGGGACAATTTAAAAGCGGACGCAGTACTGGTCTGCAATGTTCTGCTTCAAATTCATGAGTTGAAAATATGTAGTGGATCTTCCAACTAGCCACCACAATAAGTGTTCTACTGGGCAGCTGAGAAAATGGATTCGTTCGGGGTGAATGGCCACACACACACACACACACACACACACACACACACACACACACACACACACACACACACACACAGTATGCGTTCATATTACGTGAGTGTCCTTTTTATTTGCGGAATCCCGGCTTCATTTACCACAATCACATGATTCACAGTGTCACTGTAAAATTAATGTCCAGAACAGCACAAAGCGATAAACATGCAGACTATTGCATTGAACACACGAGAACGGTGTCGACCTCGAGACATCACACTGACTGCACTGCCAGATAATCTCCTCTTCGGGCCATTCTCTAATCTAGATCAGTGGGTCTCAACATGGGGTCCAGGGACCCCCAGGGGCCTTTCAAGAGGTACCAGGGGCTGTTCAGAGCACAGTGATTAATAGTTTAACTTCAAGATTATTTCATTGAAAGAAAGATGTTAATACAACTAGAGAACGTGCAATAATTATTGTTTTGATCATACGGTCGCTTCACTGTTATCATCCAAACTATACTATAGACAGGTATGAGAGTTTGGACCTAATCATGTCCAACAACAAATTTAAGTGGGCCCATTGCCAAACAACCTCTTCGACCACACACCACCAGGCCATCCAGAGACTCCATTAGTCCCACTTGCAAAGTGACATTAGTCAAAATAAACAGATAAACCGTCCACATACATAGACATAGGCTGCAGCCAGGCATCACTTCAATTTAAGAGGTTTGTAGCGGACAGACAGACAGAGCAAAACCAACTAAAAATAGCAGCATTGGCAATATACAGCAAACCAAAAAAAATTAACCTCTGTATCAACAATTCGCACTGAAAATAGGAAATAGTGCAAGTTTTGCGGGTCTTAAGAGAATGGTCTACATGTATACTGAGATAACGGTGAAATTTCCTTTCTTTTTAAATTACAACAAGCTATAACGAGTGTTTGTTTGGCTTTTATCTTCGTGATTCCGCGTCACCAGAACGGGACAGCGCTGGAACACAAACATTTACCCTGAGTTCGTCCCTCTCCGCCTCCCAGCGGTATTTCTCGGCCTGGAACCGTCCCCACTCGTACTGGATGAAGTGCAGGATCCCGGGCAGCGAGAGGCCTCCGTCCCCGTCCTGCAGCTCCCGGGGCTGCGGCGCTCCGGCCATCGCCCCGCTCGGTGACGCCGCCGCCGCCGCCGCTACCGCGGTCGCCGCCGTCGCGTGTCCGGGCGCCGCTTTCGGCCCGTTCGGGTTGCGCCCCGCGCCGCTGCCTCCGGAGTTCGGGCTTGTTCCGCCCGCTCTGTCCGCCTCCATCTTAACCGCGTGAGCTTCGACCCGGACAAGGAGGTGGAAACAGGCAGAGAAAATAACAACAATGTCCCCGTTCCTTCTGGGCCCCGCACGTCCACACCACCGTAACCGACCCTCCAGTCCTTTCTTCCCTTCCCGTACGCGAACGCTAAATTACAACGAGTTGGTAATATTCCCACTTCCGCTTCCCAACCTTCAAAGTAAAAGCGCGATCAAAACACTCTACCTATTCGTCTTGCGCACGTTTGTATAAGCATTGCCTCACACCAAACGTGTATTGTTTAATGTTGCTTAATATCATTTTATTATAACCTGAAGAACAGCGCAAAATTATACGGAGAAGCGATCTTTTGATATCGTTTTTAGAGTGTAAATTGTTGGTACAGACGCTTATTGTGTGTTGTTAATATCTGTCCGTCCATCCATCCATCCTTATGTGCGGATGTTACGGCATCGCTAGGACTCTTACTTTTCAATCCCCAATTTCGCCTCCCCCCCCCCTTTACTACGACAAACGCAACCTTTTCGATAGATGAAAAATAAAGCCCCCCCCATGTTCCCTGTCCGAGGTGAACGCGTTGTTCGCGCTGCGCACTTCCTGCCATTTTGTGAGCGGTCACCTGTTGCGGTCCATTTCCTACTATTATCATAACAACGTTGTTCTGGTTCCAAGATAAAAGCTCCCGGAACACACGCCTAATAACGGCGATGGCAAGCATTAACTGGAACAGGGCAAGTGTTCGGGCGCACCGCTTCCCCTCACCGTCAGTTGAACGTGGTTATGAATAATAATGACGTCTCGTTAAAAAAGTGCAGAACCACGTCTAGATGGTAAAGAAGACGCTCTCTAATATCGACAACGTCGGCCATTACTTATTGAGTTAGTTAGTTTAAGAGCGGTAATGGTTTTGGTGATAAAGACATGAGATATCTAGACACCCTTCGACTGTGAGTAAAGGAAATATTATTTAAGGAATTACAGTTTAATTAGGAAGATGTTCCTGCACACTGGCCATTGTAATTCCATTGGCAAAATAAAATTATAGAAAAAAAAATGGTTACCCGCCTCCCTACGGGCATGCTTTGTAGATATTTGTAGGATAGGTAGATAGATATTTATTTATCCATCCCTTTACGGATCACGGGTGCTATTGTTAAACAATAATAGATTCATAAAAAGGCAAGATCCAGGAAAATGTAAGTATAGTATACAAAACATATTTGACAACATATTTAAACAAAATACAAACAATAATACCATGCTAATATATAATAATACTATAATTGTGTATGCTCAACTTGTCATACCTAGTAACCTAGTAACTTCATTATAATTATTTAATGTTTGTGTTTGTCATTATTTAATTATAGTAATATTCTCTTGAGTATTTAATCTAATAAATACAGTAAAAAAAAAAAACAACGCTTATTATTACAATTTCAAGATAAACTGGTGTACTTGAAAAAGTGGACGCCAAAAAAAAAAAAAGTGCGTTTGTCTTTTACTTTGAAAGGAAACGTCGGAAGTGAATACCCCCGGTCGTGTCTCACGGCTCAGTGTCTCCGTAGTGGAGCGGTGCAGTGGTGAGCCCGCGGTGCGTGGCAGCGCCAAGCGAGTGTTCGTATTTATTTGGTGAAATAGCCCGATAGTGTACGCACCTGCTTGGGCATCAACAGACAGATCTCTGCGTTTCCACTCCCAATGTGACCAACATGCAAACAGCCGGCGGCATTACAGTGGAACATGAAGGGAGCGGGATGGTGGTGCAGGGCTTGATGAGCTGGAAACCCACTGTCATGTAAGGTAGGCGTGCGATAAAAAAAAAACATGCGATTATTCAATGGTGAGTAATACGCATTGGTTTTTAAAGCCATTCTTTGGATATTTCTAATGTCAGGCTTCAACGGGGGTTCCCAAACATGGGTCGGGGCCCCCTAGTGGCCTTGAAATAATCGACGGGAGCGTCCCGGTCAAAGCCTAATCTGGCAAGGGGGCCGTGCCATGAAAATGTTGGTAATACAACAATTTAAATAGCGTAATCAAAAAAAAAAAAAAAAAAAATGCAAATTACAAAGCTATGAGAGCTTTTTATTTTGCCCTGTCGTTTCAGTGCATTAACCTGCGTAACATCATCTCTGCGGATCGCTGTGGATAATATAAAAAAGGAATGGCGAGGTTATTGAAATGTGTTTCTCCCTCTCTCCCGCAGATTGTCTCAAACTAGAGCGTGATGGGTACCTGAGATCCAGAGAGCTTCAGTAGCTTCCCTTCCGCCATTCTGCTTATGAAAGAAAGTGCACCTGACGTTCAGCTGCCATGCGTGTGAGTTTCTGCCAGGGCCTGTTAACAGGAGCCATCATCCTCAACCTCCTCATCCTTTACTATGTGTCCCGGGCCCAGCAACAGATGATGGAGAAGAGGAAGGACCTTGGAAGGGGCTCGAGGAGGGCCAGTCTACCAGCCTCCAATCTCGGGGGAGGACTTGGGGGCCTTGTGGGGCCGGTCAGTGGATTGGGAGGGGCCGGAGTAATTGGGGTAGAGGGAAATGGCCGCGGACCCCGGGTCACGGTGCTCATTCGGGAGTTTCAAAACTTCGAGAACTACGTGGGGGATGTGGCGCGTTCTTTCCTCCGCCAGAGGCCCGAGCTTCCCTTCTTGGCTGTGGCCGACACCTCCCCCTACCCTCCGTTGCTCTTGCCGGAAGGGGCTAGGCTCCTGGTGCTCTCCCCGAGTCCCGAGCAGCCACCCCAGGCTCACCGGCCGGAGTTTCATGTCCAGACAGAGTTTGTGCTGTTGGTGCCCGACGGGGTGGAGCTGGAGCAGAGCCGTGCGGTGGAGAGACTGATCAGGGAGCTGGAGGGTGAGGGGGGTGGGCCTGTGAGGCTGGTTGCCGCCCCGGTGCTGGCCCGATCTGCTGTGCAATGTCTCCATCTGCATGTCAGCTTGAGAGAGTGGACGGCCACCTATACGCAGGCAGCATCTGGGAGCAGCGGCAGCGTTTGTACAGCTCTACAGGGCGATGCAGTGGTCCTCATCCGCACCGAGGACCTCTTCAACCTCTCCGTCCCTTTGGGGCTTCCCCTCTTCTCCTCCCTCTTCGTCCAGACCTCACTAAGAGGATGGAAGGTCAAGCTGCTGGAGAGCCCCTGCTTCTCTGCAAGCCACCGGCCCCTTTTCAGCTCGGCTCACAACCAGTGGAAGGCCGACACTCGCTTGAAGGAGGCCACGGGGAGGCTCATGAGAAGTTTTGGGCTTAAGCGCCTTCTGTTGCCCGACGGGAAGGAGCAGTGGCACGGCTGCAGTAAAGAGACGCCTCGCTGCTTCGGAACCGTGCGAGACGACACACCTGACTATCTCTACCTGGAGCGCTGGACCCCACCCTGCTGCCTGCGGGCACTGAGAGAAACCACTAAGTATGTCATCAACATCCTGGAGAGCTCTGGTGTCCGCTACTGGCTGGAGGGAGGGACTCTGCTTGGTGCTGCCCGCCACCAGGACATCATCCCCTGGGACTACGATGTGGACCTGGGCATATACCTTGAGGATATACCCAACTGTGATAACCTGAAGAACCTAGACTCGGGCTCTCTGGTGGACGCTAACGGCTACGTCTGGGAGCGGGCAGTGGAGGGTGACTTCTTCAGAGTCCAGTACAGCGAGGCCAACCATCTTCACGTGGACCTTTGGCCGTTCTATCCACGGAACGGTGTCATGACTAAAGACACGTGGACGGAGCACAAGCAGGACGTGGAGTTCCCAGAGCACTTCCTTCAGCCGCTGGTGCCGATGCCTTTTGCCGGCATCACTGCCTACGGACCCAACAATCACCGTGCCTTCCTGGAGCTCAAGTTTGGGGAGGCAGTTATTGAGAATCCCCAGTACCCTAATCCTTCCAAAAAGAAGCTTGACAGAAGCAAACTATAAAATGGGATGAACAGGGAATGTAGGCCATTTGTGTTCTCTCGCTTTGGTTCAGCCAACAATACAGCAATTTCAGCCTTGACACTTTAGAATCAACCCCGATATAAATCGTGGGGATTTTAATATGGTGCCAAGTTGATAACTGTATTTCCTCTGAGACTCCCTTTTTAACATTTTTTTTTAACAAGATGAATAATTATGACATCAACACAAACACCAATGCCACCACTCTGCATTTATTTATTCAACTTAAAATCGTCCTCATTTTGAGTGAAGTGAGATGTTGCAATGCTTCGGTGTTCTCCCAAATAATTTTAAAGGGATAGGAAAGAATTCGCCTTTAGGCACTATTTCAGTCAATATCAATATCTCCATCTTGTATGTGTGAAGACACGTGCTGTGCAGTATAAAGAATATTTATAATCAAACTTCATGCAAACAAAAATGAGAAGCTACAGTTCTAAATCTTCAGCAATATCGGAGATGTTGTACAAACATAATGGATGTTAAATTGTTTAATAAGCTATTTCTGGCCATTTTGCACTGATTTACATAGGGTATGTTCATATTTGCACAATTTATGTTGGAATGTTTCTTTGTTGACGCCATTTGGTTCTTAGTTTTCATAAAGTGAAAAGAATTTTGACGATGATTGGTGTGTCCTGTGGTACTACTGAGAATGTTCCCTGTATAGTCAAATGTACATCTCTGAATTAGCTGGACTTTATGTGCTCATTTAAAAATACAATATATTTTATGAAGCCCGCACCAGCACTGGTCTTGGTGACATGTCTTGGTTAAAATTGTGTTTATCTGTTCTATTGACTTGTAAAATAAAGACGTTCGAACAGTGCCATGTGTTTTGCCATGTGCCGTGTGATGTGACACAGGCCAGCAAAGCCCTTTGGCCACCAGATGGCAGGAGATGTTTAAACATTCTCGCTTTTCGGCAAAGGCTGAGGTGGTCAGTGCTTGTTTTGTCTCGTCTGGTTTATCCCATACGGTCACCTCTGCTAAACAGTGTTTTTATTCTGTAATCTTCTGTAGCCGTTACAACAGGATTGTGCGCCGCATAAAACAAACAAAACCTGGTTTGGCCATCTGTTATGGCAGGAGTGGAAGTGGGATATTGATAAGGACTATGAAAACATAACAATGTAGGACTGAGCAATTCCTCCACTAACGAAAAGAGCCCAGAAGCAGGAACACCCTCAGTACTTGTTAAAACAGGTAGCATGGCAGAGGGGTGTCGTTCCAATAGTCAGAGTATATATGTGCTAAATTCTTCACTTTAAAAGTTTTGTATTAATTAAATGGCCAGTGCTTTTGCAAGAAATGGGACACAAGGCTTAAGACTTCAAAAAATGTTTCCTCCTTTCCGGCATGTAGTGGAGATAATGAGTCATTCACCATTTCCAGAAAGTAAAATTTATTTCAACAATTGGGGAGTTTACACAATTGGGAAAGTTATTTGTGAAAAAGTACAGTCAAAGAGGTCAAATATATAGAAAAAAGATTTTATTTCTGAAACCTAAGGACAATACATTTGGAGTGTCACCCAAATAAATTGATATGCCCCAATCATTTGTTACATATCTTAAAAAGGACTGGTTTATTAACAGCTACAAAAAACAGTTTTGGTGAACCAATGGAATTAAATAAAATTTTAAATAGAGCAAGGAAAAAAATATTTTCCTTTCGGTACTACCCCATAGGTACTGTTAGAAAATATTTATCAATACCAATATTATCCATTTAATCACAGCTAAAAGTCTCCACATATTCTCAAATTCATATAGCATAGTGAGGAAAGCACAGATGTGTGAACCACAAAGTTCCTTCCAACCCACACACACACACTCCCACTCACAAAACCTCTCACATGTAATTCAACCTACACCACCAAAAAACACAAAAAAAAACAAACAAAAAAAAACACCGGAACATGTCTACGATTGAACCCAGGACATTTGGTGTTTGCTATTAAAAGGTCCTTTACAAATAATAAAACCAAACTCACTATAAGACCATAACATCTACCTCCGGTCTTACTCTATAAGGTAAAAGCCATTGGTTTCCCCAGTCTCAAAAATAAATACGGAAGTACAAGAGGTGATTCACGGTGTTTGGAAGAACTTAAATAACCATACGAGCATCGAGAACTCTCCAGCCAAAAAAGGTATTCCATGTTTGCTTATTTATCATAGTCAAACAAAAATATTCTTAGAAGTGTACCAATATATTAAGTTGCTGACCAAATCATCCCAAATTCTGGGCGCCAATAATCTTGGCACACGCCTACTTTACACCACTGCACATTTGACATTGATGACACACTTCCAAAACAACAAAGCTTTCATTCTAGTAACAGGTGGTGCTTTTTAACCCTTTGTGCTTGGCAAAAGTGGGACCCACAGAGAGCAACAGCTTTGCAGAAACAGAGGGGACGTGGCAACAGTGAATTCAACAAATTCATCTTCGGTCGGGTGAGGCTTGGGAGCTTTTGGTCTGAAGCGCTGAGGCAGTCTTTAAGAAACATAACCTGAGGAAAATGCAGCCTGCGACTGTGCTTTTGGAGAAGCAAAGCTGCTCTGAGGTCTGCGCGCGAGAGAGAGAGAGAGCGAGAGAGAGAGAGAGAGAGAGAAAGAGAGCAACAGAGAGAAAAAATAACGTGTGTGTGTGTTCCTGTGACGTTATATTCTGCGACCTTTGGAGAAAATGTCCCTCGTTCAGTTTTCGGGACATGAAAAAAAGCATTTGGTGTGTTTGTTATGAGACAGTCTTGTCAAACCTTGAAAGGTGACAAAAGGCAACAGACAATATGATCGTTGCAGAATCCTAGACAGAACGTGGGAGGTTCTAGCGAAGGCCTTCCGATTCTTGCAAACGAGGGGGAAAAACAACTGACAAAGAAAAAAAGCTGTGTTGTTTTCGAGAGCAAATCCAAAACAATAAAAACCAATACGATAGAAAATACTAAAACGATAAAAACCGTGTAATTGAAAATTTAGAGGCAAAATGATTCCAGACAAGAATTCTAAAAATATATATGTGTACACACACACACACACACACACACACACGCACACACGCACACACGCACACACGCACACACGCACACACGCACACGCACGCCCCAGCGTTCCTCTAATTAGAAGTTATTTTAAATCCTTCAAAAAAATGTTTTAAATAAAAAAACAAGAGAACATGTATGAATCTTTTGTGTTTGTGTGTTTGTCTGTGTGTGTTTGTCTGTGTGTGTTTGTCTGTGTGTGTGTGTGTGTGTGTCCTTCTGAGCCTCTCTCTTCTCGCCGGTCCTCCAGGTGTCGCAGAGAACCAGGGTGAGCTGTCTCTGGCTCCAAACCGCGGAGGAGGCGCGTTGGCGCCACCTTCGTCATCTCGCTCAGATGCCCGACTCCTTCTCGCACAGCGACCATTCCGGCTCCCCCTTCTCCGCACGCTTCCCGATGAGCGGCGAGCGCTCGGGCAGCTGGGCGCCGAGGCCCTCCCCCAGCCGCACCTCACTCAGCTCCACGCCGTCCTGGAGCTTGGCCGTGCGGTCCACGAAGTGCTGGAGGAGCCCCGCCCCGAAGGCGTCGCCCTCCACGTTCAGCACGGTGCAGGTGCGGTCCCTGAAGAGAGGCGGAGAGCGAGACCATTTTAAAAGAAAGAAATTGACGCGATTGAGCAGGTACCAAACTTTTAGCTGCAGTGATTTGTGTTTTTTTTCTTTTGTCTGAATTTATTTTATACTTCAAGTTCAATTAATTGATATGTCAAAATGCATCATGCAATCTGAACAATGTAAGTAACTAATCAATACAGTGGTACCTCCATACCTTCGTTCTATAAGAACGGCTTAGGTTAAAAGTCGTATGTCGAAGCAATTTTTCCCATATACACCACGCTCATATTTTTCTATGATTTCCTTCTTAGTTTCAATGGGAGTCATTGCCTTTTTATTTTTCATGGATTAGTCGCAAGTAGATGCAGTCGTAAGTCGAGGTACCACTGATTAAGTAATAATGGTAGTGTAAAGTGACTTGAGTGTGAAAGGAAATTTGAAAGAAATAATATAAAAAAATATATCCATAATTTGATAATATACATAAAAAAAATCTAATAGATTACATAGAATACATACAATAAATAAACAATAATAATATAATAAATAAATAATCTAAAACTATAGAAAATATCAGATATAAAACGGTTAAAGAATTGTAATAATAAAGTGGTAAATTAGGCAGCTGTTAGTGGTGGTAGTAGTGATCCTGAGTTCCTGAAACCTAGAGATAATGATATGAACACAGGGTGGGGGCCATATTTATCCTGCTCCAGACCAAGTGCTCGCTGTGTGTGTGTGTATGTATATGTGTGTGTACATGGAAGGTCCACTTTAAACTAGTTCCCTCGTGTCACAGGGGATTATAACATGCTTAGAAGCTCCTCTGATATCTCCACAGAAAAAAAAAATAAAAATAAATGTGTTAAAAAAATAAAATTAAAAAAAAAAAAAAAAAACTCACACGAGCCAGTCGACCGCCAGGATGAGAGAGATGTCGTTGGTGGGGAGGCTGACCGCCTCCAGGATGATGGCCAGGGTGAGGACGCCCCCCGCGGGGATACCCGCCGCGCCCACGCTGGACGCCGTGGCCGTCACCCTGAACAAAGAGGGACGGGACTAGGTCATGTACCGGGGGACGTACGCGCGGGTCAGACCAGTTGGAACAGAGCCGTCGCAGAGTCGCGGCCGCGAGGGGGAATTCGGGGGGGGGGTCCTGCTCTGCCTGAACCAGTGTGTCCTTCTACAGCCAAAACGTCTTCTGTTCCACCAAAAGTATGCGACTGAATGACATTTCACTGAATGACTTGACATTTCACTGCATATATGTATGGAAGTATGTATATGACAAATTAACCTCTTGAATGAATCTAGGATAATACACTTGTACAGCCCTCGGCACAGTCAATATAGCATCTTATAGTCTTCAGTCAAAGACTAGTAATGAATGTAGTGATTACAACTTACAGGATGGTGAAGACCTGGATGAAGTTGAGATTGATGTTGTTGAGTTGGGCGATGAAGACCGCGGCCACGCACTGGAACAGAGCGGCCCCATCCATGTTGACCGTGGCGCCGATGGGCAGGATGAAGCGGCTGATGTGCTTGGACACGCCGTTGTTCTCCTCCACGCACTTCATCATCAGGGGAAGCGTGGCCGAGCTGCGGAGGCCGATTTTGAGAGGAGTGAGCGTTTTAGAAAAAGCCAGCAGAAGAGCCGCCTGTTTGCGCGGTAAAGGAATGTGAATATTAAATCGGTGGGGGAAAACCCCGTTCCTGCTCGTTTATTTTACCTGGAGCAAGTTCCAAAGGCGGTTGCCAGAGCTGTGAATATCCCCCACAAGAAGGTGTAGGGGTTCTTCCTGGTGATGACGGCGTAGATGGCGGGCAACACCAGGAGGCCGTGGATCACGTGGCCGATGACACAGCAAGCGATGTACTTCCCCAGGCTGGCGAACAGCATGGCCACGTTCTCCATCTCCACAATCTTCCCGGCGACCAGAAACATGATACCCAGAGGCGCGTACCTGCCAATTACCGGACAGAGACGGAGACCTTAATCGTATTCTTCGCCAATCAAACCACGCGTTTGATTGAGGCCCAGGGCTCCGTACCACATGATCCACGAGACGAGCACCATGGTGGCCTCGTTGAAGGAGTTGAAGAACTTGATGAGGATCTCTCCTTCCTGTCCAAGCTTCCTGAGGGCGACGCCAAACACGATGGCAAACACCACCAGGCCCAGAATGTTCATTCCATCCTGGTCCGTACCAATGGGCACCTAGAGAAAAAAGACGAGTCGCGCACACACACGTTAAACGTCAAGCGGTTCGGTCTGGACGCGGCATCTACTTCCGCGGCGAGATTAGAGATAGACGAGATGGAAACTATTTCGCACGTGGATGTGACCCCACATGGTCTTCTGCTCACCTTCTCCACAGTGACGTTGGGCCTTCCGTCCGTGCCGTTTCTTGTGATCAGCTTGTAGCTCGTGGCATACTGTGGAGGAATAACGGGGATTTAAAACAAACAAAAGGGAAATCTTAGCTCGAAAAGTTAAAAAAACGTGTCCGATCATTTTAAATCCTTCAATCTGGTTAAATAACTCACCGACTGGAAAGCGGCCGACACCAAGTTGGAGGGGAAGATGTTTCTGTGGAGAAAACATTTAAAGATTGTCGTTAACCTTCGGCAGGAACATTTAAGAGGTCACGTGAAAAATGGGTTTTCATATTTGCACACAGTGATCAAAGCCCTCTGGGCATCGGCAGCAAGGAGCCAACCACGAGGTCTGTCACGTGAAAATAACTTGCGCCGCCAAACGCTGCTGGTCTGGATCACATGTAAGGAGCCTAAAGATCTGCCACCTACACACGTACCGACAAGAGCCCACCACTCACCGGATTTCTCACACACACACACACACACACACACACACACACACACACACACACACACACACACACACACACACACACACACACACACACACACACACACACACACACACACACACACACACACACGGAATTAACTCCTTCCCCTCCGTTCATGTATCGAGTCATTTATTTCGCTTGTGTGCCTCAGTTTAAAAAGCCTACTGGCATCAGGATTAAATATCATGTGACCGCAGGATAAAGAGAGGAGTGTGCTGCTCACTCAATTCTGCTCAAACCACAAGAACCAGGACAGTAATCGGGTTTTGTCACTAACAGACCAACCAGGGGGATAAACACATTTCTACAATTTGTTCAGAGGTCGGGCTCCTCCACCAGCTCTTGTTGCGATGTTTGACTAAATGAAGGAGCTTCCAGTTTTTTGGGTTTTTTTAAGTCCAGAAAGAAAAAAAGGTTTGTCGCTATTCTGACTTCTGACAAAGGTATAAAGATGCTTTCTTAAATAGTGCTGGTCAAGGGCACGTCATTTCCCCCTGAACACAACCTCTTCTGGCAATGACCTCAACTTCTCCACTTCCACACCGGTGCGGTGTCATGAACACTTGATGCGTGACACACCGACAAAAGTTAAAATAGCCAGAGCGGGGCGGCTCGGGACATTGTGTAACAGGATGGAAATACATACAAAAAACGTCAGTGAGGTACAGTGCAGAGCAGGTTCCCCTTTCGAAGTTTTCAAGCGCGTGCCACCACCACCGCGGCATTCAACCTTGGAAGAAAAGTTGAACGCCAGGATAAATAACATAGACCATCGCTGACTGACCCCGTCCCCCCGACATCACTTTGACACAGCCCTTAGCCCTCAGGCCTAAACGTGCCAGATGACTAAACACTCAGTTATTTAACACTTTTCTTGGGAGCCAGTTGATTCACATTCTTCTGGCTGGGGAAGACGAACACGTCAAAGTGGAGGTCCTTTTTGTTTCCTTGTGCTGCGCGGGACACACCTTTAGTCAACAAATGTGACTCAGTGCTTCTGAAGGACAATGCAAAGGCAACGTGTGATTCCTAAGTTGAGGTAAAATCAGCAGAATGGTATGACGATAAAACTACACACAAACAACACGCTACGCATGAAATGTGGGCGCCTTGCGGCAGTGTCAAGCGGCGCTGACGTGCGGCCTGTATCTGGTTTCACACCTCCATTACGCAGGTGTTGCCGGATCTTGCGTCCTGCTTTGTAGCGCATGTGGCAGCTGTGTTCCGTCGTAAATATCGCGCCTTTCTGACACCTCACGGAATTTGAGTGGCCTCTCAGGATACGTGGAAAAACTGAAAAACTATAATTTGTGGCATTGGCACGCGGCAGAGTGTTGTCACGGCGACAGCGGGGAACACGCAGAGCTAAAATAGGCTTAGAGGGAAACTGCTCACGGTTAAGAGGGGGGGCTGATGCAACACACCGAATAGCTTATCCCTCAGTGGCTCATTACATTGCTGCTTTGCATCCTGTCAAGACACTCTGTCCCGTACAACAACGGAGAGGGACGAGGTATATAATTTTCTGAAGAAAGAATGTGATTTTGAATCAACAAACACAGTTGATATCAGCTCTAAAGCTATGGATTTCTGTAGTACACAGCTCAACCCAAGTGGGCTGAGATCCAAACGGGGGATCACAGCTTACTTGTTGCCGTCCCGTAACGCTTGACCGGTGTGGGAGATATTTAATGATGGTGGTGCAAGGCACTTTGTACGGAAGAAATGGGAATGGATTCCGCCTAATTCATATTGAGGAGTGTGAGCACGTAATCCTCAAAAGTGCCCTTGATTCCAAGCATTTAACTGTCAGCACATCCTCTCACTTAAGACACGTTTGCACAGTAAGCCCACAAATCTCTGCCGGATACAATCAGTTGGAGGGACCAGAAAAGGGTGTATATGACCGGCTCCAATAGGATGCAATTAAGCAATTAACAGAGGTTATTAAAAATAATAATAAATGAATAAGAAGTATACTCCCTTTCCTCAACCGAATCAAGCACATCACTGTGCATAAAAAAAAACCCCAAAAAAAAAACACCATGACCCCCACTGTGAGGGAGTGTCGCTCTAATGAGACACACGAGTCATGCAGCACGCCCGATGAGGGGGGGCCGGTGTGTGTTACCCCCCCCAACCCAGTCTGGAGAGTTTAGGTCAAATGGCTACAGGGCAACATCGCAGACAGCTAAGAATATGAATCAGTGTATGAAGGTTTTGCCAAATAACCTTTGTAGTGCTAATCTGTCTGTACACACAATTAAGTGTTTCTGCGGCCACAGTTTTTGGCAGGCAAAAAATCTTGAAAAATTATTCTTATCCCTTCAAATAATCAAAAGACTAATAACACAAAAAGAGGAGGGAAGCCAAGGAGGGTTGGACTGGAGAAGATGTCTGTATATTGCCAAGGAGATGTTTTTTATAATTTGCTTGGCTTGAAAAAAAAAAAAAAACAATTTAAAAAGCATTTTTCTGTGGATTGACTTACAGCGACATATTATTCTGGCACCGGGAGCTAAAACGCGAAGGGGGGCTTGGCTCCAGGGAGGGTACCCAACTTCAACATAGTTTGTGGTCCAGACAATAAACCAGAAATGCACGGACAAAGATCGGTCTGTGGGATGTTTTTCTACGTCGCCTGCTCTACAACCTCACCGATGAAAAGTCAAGGTGATGGGGTTCAGACCTTTTTGGTGAAATCTCCCCCACCCCAAAGCCTGGTTTACACTAGTTTAACTAGAGTCGGTCTAATCTAATAGGCTGGAGAATAACTTTCACCCGGGCCAGTGGTCGACTGCTGTAAAAGTTAAAAGAGGTATTACTGGGAAATGAATTAAACACGAAACCCGTGAATATCAATTAGTTTGACGTTATTGTATTGACATTACACTAACACATAATTTCAAAAAAAATAAAATAAAATAAAACTTACACAACTTTTATTCTTTCTTGCACTTGTATCTGGTATTTGAATTTAGAAACAGGGTGCTCAGGAACTTAAATTCCAGGTAAGGCAAAGCGTCTGCCAAATGAATAAATGTATTATGGCATTGTTTAAGGACAGAGAGCACATTTGCAATGACACTTTTGATTTTGAAAATGCAAAAGGAACACACCACAACTCGAACACGTTATGGGAAAGTCAAGTTTAGAGCCCCTCGCTTATGACAATGAAGTGGGTGTTTTTTGTGTCTGAAATGTAAGCGGGGGCAGCCTCGCACCATGACGGGAATATTGCATCATGTCCTCCTCAGAGCACATGTCAGCCTGCCAACTCAAAACCTGCTTTTTGAGGACCCACCCATCCACCGTCCATCGGTCGAGACTCCAGGGTAATAATAATACCAAACCGTGGCGCCGAGCTGATGCAACTGCTGCTTGTGCTTACATCACGTTGACGCCGGGAAAGAGGGATTAGCGAGAGCCGAGCGTCTGAGGTCCGCTCGGTCTATACCGTGTGGAAGCCGCTGTGGAAATCGGAAAACCCTTTGTCAGCGCACGGTATCAACACCCCGCTCACCTGATTAAATCTAAGAAGGAGTCCATCACTTCTTTGGGCTGCGGCAGGTCGTCGTCCAGGCCCGTCACTTTGGGCTTGGCGCCGGTGACGAAGCCCGGGTTGATGATGAAAGCCATCGCCACGCCGATGGCCGAGGCGATCAGCGTGGTCACCAGGAAGAAGAGCATCGCCCAGCCGCCCAGCTTGCCCAGGGCTTTGGGGTCGAGGCTGGCGGCCCCCGACACCAGGCTGCACACCACCAGCGGGATGATGATCATCTTCAGCAGGCGGATGAGCAGCTCGCCCGGGAAGCCGATGTAGATGATCTGCGTCCGGCTCAGCTCCGTTTGGCGCACGCCGAGTCCGATCACAACGCCGACGATGACCCCGGCCACGGTGAGGATGACCAGCAGGTTGGCCCTGACGATCCTCTTGAGCCGCTCGGAGGTGGACTCGGGGCCGCCGGGGTCCTTGCTCAGACCGTTGACGACCGGCGCGTCGAAGTGCGCCTCGCCGTTGGCCGCCTTCCCCGACTCCGTGTCTCGCTTGTCAGCCATTGGCGCGTCCTGGAAACTCTCTACCCGGGACAAAGGTTTCGCCGTTGAAAGGCGGGGTAAAGGCGTCGGTCGCCGGAGTAGAAATAAAGGAAAGCGGTGTCTGCCGTCGTAGCGCGCCGCACCCCCGAGCAGCTTATCTGGGATGAGCGCGCCGCGGCCGCCAACGGTGTGGTCCCGGCCGCGCTCCGCCCGCTTTGAGAACCCGCGACTATGACGTCACCGCGTCACTTTTTGGGAACTCGCGCGAGAAAAAGTACGAGGCTTTCGTCCAACGCCCCGCCCACTCTCCACGGCTCCTGCAGTTTAGTCGCGTTAGAGGAAGCTTTGCTGGTCCCACGCCGCGCTGCAGCACATGCGGGTGCTGTGGGTGGTGGCCGGTGAAACGGGTCCTCTGCATTTGACCCCTGCTGGTTAACATAAATGACGTGCTCCATGTGCGTCGTATGTGGGTTTTTTTTAAAACATTAAATATAACCAATAGATTAAAAATAAAATAAAAATGTTTTTCAAATTTCGGTGTAGCCCCTCTGCTGCACTCCAAAGTACCCCTAGTGGCAGGAGTACCCCATTCGAGAAACACTGCTCTAATGAAGAAGAAGAAGAAGAATCTTTAATTGTCACGCTTTTGGATGGTGGCCGGTGAAATGAGGCCTCTGCATTTGACCCATCCCGGCTTGTCCTTCGGCCCACGGCTCCTGGGGCAGCCAGGAGCCGTGGGCAGCATTCTTCGACGCACCCGGGACCTGGTACCAAGTGTCCATCGCTGGTCAGACGATGGTGATGTGTGCGTGTTTTTGGTGGGGGTACTTACTGATGTTAGGTGGAGGAAACCCTGTGTGAGCACTGGGAGAACATGCAAACTCCACACAGAAAGGCTACTATTTGGGAGATAACCCGCCGGAGCACAATGTCAACAGTGCCCAGGGCGGGAATCGAACCCAAGACCTTTTTGCTGTGAGGCAGCAGTGCAATGCACTGCCACCGAATTATGTTTTATTTATTTTTTCATTACAGTTTATTTTATGTTTGATTTGATGTGACACAACACTATTCTGTCATTCATACATTTATATTGTTTATGTTGACACAGTTGTGTATAAGTGGTATTGGATAAGATTTAATTAGATTAGATTAGATTCAACTAATTATCATTGCGCAGAGTACAAGTACTGAGGCAACAAAATGCATTTCTCTGCATTTTAGCATCCTAGTAACTGATGTATCTAGGAGCAGTGGGTTGCCATACACCCATACTCTTTAAACATAAATTTGGCTCAAATTCTCATGTTTTATATTGTGTCTTTTTCGTAATGTAATAAAAATGTCAATTGTGACCAAACGATAAATGCAAGTTTTACTTTCTAGTTTTTTACTCTTTTGAGAATTCCCTTCCTTTTTCCCATATTTTTTCTTGTCTTTCTTTGTCTGAGTTCCATAAATGCTACTGTAAAAAGTGGGTTAAAGGCTTTAGTTTGCGTGCAAGTATGTACACCCACCTCATAATAAAATCCCCAAGACCGAACGTGTTTCGCCATTTCAACTTTCATTGAGAAAATGCCTTTTTCCCCTCTATGCCTGGAAAAGTGGCACTGGGCACTGGGCTTCAATAACCAACAGTGATGCCACAGCAGAAGTGGGGACGGCACTATTTCTATTGTTTGAAATCTTCCTGTTCACGTTCTTCTATGTGTTTCTATATATGTGTTATGTAATACTGTATACTGTATGTGCCTGGTTGATATGAACATTGGTTACAAAATCTGAATTATACACTCTTTGAAGTGGTGTATTTAACTTTTTATTGAGCAATTACAGTTGTACCACAGCTGTCAAAGCCTCCCGCGGACACCGATCCGGCCTCCTCCGGGGCGTTTGCTTGCACTCCTCACAAGGAATGCTATTGTAGCTATAACATCTGAGGCCTGTGCCTTAAAAGTGCGAGCATTGCAATAACATTGAAACAGACCAGCAGATGTCCAAGCAGATGCTTCACATGTCCGTTTTGTACCATACTCGTGTAAGTTATGAGTAAAAGGAGAAGATGGGCCTTAGTGAAGAACAAGATTGACTCTTGTTTAATCCCAGGGGGGGAAATGTGTTCTCTGAATTTGAGCCACCCTAAATATTTAGGAGCAGTGGGCAGCCACAGCTCCACTCCTCCACAAAGGGCATTGGCGGGAGCGTGTAACCCCGACTGCCCACGTGAACAATGGAAGAACATGCAAAGTTCACACAGTGTCCCTACAGCATAGAGCAGCTTTGACCAATCCCTGACAGCCTGTGGGAGGGTGTGTCACACCGGTTCTTATCTTCGATAACATTGAGGTCCTTATTGCACCTGTCGGATCCCAGCGAGCGCAGGCTTTTTCCGACACTGAAACAAAAATAGAGAAACTCATCAAGTTATCCTTTCAGCGGTATACGTTTGTGGGAAAGACGCCCCTTTAAACAGCAAGGAATGCGCAGAGGGCCCGGGGTGTCCTCTCTGTCCGGGGCTTGTTTTCTCAAGCTCCGTCTTTGTTTCCTCGGCCGGCGGGAGCCGTTGGGGGCATCGCTGTGTTTCTGTGAAATTATGGTTCGCTCCGCTGTGGGAAAGGGCAGCTTTCAATCGCTAAACCAGCGGTAAAGGAGAGCTGAGGTGTTTTCTTTAGAGGGGGGAAAAGGGGCCCGTCTTTGAAAACACACGTACACGCACACGCACGCACACAAACACACACACACACACACACACGCACAAACACATTCCCGGACACACAAACACACACACACACACACATACACACACACGCGCGTACGCACACACACACACACACTCACACCTAACACCTGTGTGCTTTCGTGTATGTACCTCTTTTTTATGTTTTAACTATATTTCCATTACATTTCATGTTGTTATATCTTGTTGTTACCGTGTCTGTCGAAGCATTTTAAAAATGTGATGTTTAAAGGATATTTTTAAGTGTGCCAATGGCAATCATGGAAACAGCAGACATATTAGGAAATTTTATTTTCAGGTGAACTCTGGGAGGTGTTCACTATTTTAGTCTCCACCAGGAGGAATATACTTGACCGAATGTATTTAAAGAATGGCAGCGACTCAAAGTCATTACTTCTCACAGTGATGTTCCCCTATAGAGCACAGAGAGAAAGGGATTCACTTTATACATAGATCTGCTTTATGTTCAATTGCATACATGCAGAGCTACGATGAAGCAAAATGTAAAACTGAAACGTGCGCGACAACCTCACAGCCCAATTCCTGCAGACAACATGTACGCTTCAAAGAGGTTTTTTGGATCACCATTAAACTTCAAACCAAAAGCGCTCAGTCCAGCCTTCCAGTTATTGACAAAAAGGTTAATCCACGTTTACCATGGACGGAATATTAAGCCGTTCCACTCACCTGAAAATATTTAGTGGTGAATATTCGATATTGATTACATACAAGGGCATGGTAACAAACAATTCACACTGCATGTTTTTTTTTCTTTACAAGTTCTGTCTTTTTTTCTCCCCACAGGCCACAGCGCAGCGCCATTGTTATCACTGCAGACAGGCCCCTAAATCCCCTCTGATCTCCCAGAGCCCGATGTGAGCGCCAGGGGCCTCCCAGATGCATTTACACATTTACACCATCAGAGCCGCTCGCCTCATCCTGAGCCCCAGTGCTCGCCGCTCCTCTGTTTGATCATAAGATCGTAATCAAAACTTCTTCTATTTAAGTCCTGCCACGGAAGAATGTTCAGTGTTTTCATTGGACGCAGCACTTCCTCTGGTGGTGTGTGATATCTTCAGAAAAATATCCATCTTTCAGCTCTAATGGTTAAAAAGACTCAATCTCTCTAAGTAGCCAGGCTTGTATGAAGTTCAACATATTTAATATTACGTCTTTTTATCTTTATTTCGTGTCATCACAAAATATGTATCACAAAATAACACACTGCTATTTTGGACAATTATCTATTATTTGAACAGCAAACAGATCCTTGCTTAATAATACAACCTAGGTAACTTACCTCAGCTTTCTTTGATGTTGGGATGGTCATCAGTAATGACTTGGTAGGATACAACATAAATAAAATACTGTCACTTTATTAAAAGTTAATTGTTTCTTAAAATACAAAATTAGACATATGTGATGGTTTATTGTTGAGATTAGATTGCATTGGCTGGCGGTTCATTATCTGAATTTTTCATCAAATATCAAAGATAACAGATCCAGGTACACTTTTATCATACTATATACAAAGAATTGAAACATTCCGATTGATAGTACCAAATAAAAAAAATTATGTTCAGTAGTATGTAGTACTACTGTACTACATTCATACTTCAATATTCACATACGCAAGGTTGTCCTTGGATGCATTTTCATAAAATATATACAGTTTATTTACAGCATAGAACTCACAAGACACATGTGTTTAGAAACATTTTATAGTTGTCAGATGTTACCACAGATTAGTATTTTAGTTTTTCACACCCAAAGTTCATTGGATCTGATGGTGGCTTCACTGGTGGCTCACAAGTAAATTAAAAAAACAGTCAAAGATTCAAGATTCAATAATAACTGTATTGTCCCACAAAGTGGAACATTTGGCTTGGGCTTCTGGTCCTTTTCATATATGCCGCTATTTAAAGGTTTTATTGACACATGGATAAATTAATTTTTAAATCCATTCAATCTGCAACAAGGGACTCTGAACCTCCTCCCTGAGGACAGTAGCG
This sequence comes from Zeus faber, assembly GCF_960531495.2. Classification (NCBI taxonomy): domain Eukaryota; kingdom Metazoa; phylum Chordata; class Actinopteri; order Zeiformes; family Zeidae; genus Zeus; species Zeus faber. The sequence goes on from NC_137197.1 coordinate 17,207,927, forward strand.
GATACTCAGCGTGTAGAACATGGGATGGGTCAGTAACCATCCTATTGAGTTGTCCTCCACTGGCCTTCCTGGGGCAGGGGCATGAGAACCGTCTCCGGACAACATGCTGGTCAATGAGGCTGTTTGGAGTCCTATGCCGGTAACGTATCTAAGCCGCTTTTTGCTCCTGCGAGAAGTCAGCTATTTCAAACCTCAAATAGAAGTTGTTAATTCATTGCCCTTCTCACCCTCATTTAAAACAATAAGGCACTTTTTAGCTGGAGCCATGTTTGTCATACATTTCATAGAGTCCCACAGTTTTTTGGCCTTCATAGAGGAGCAGTGGGTTTCAAATTTCTCCTTCTCCTTCCTCCTAGCCTTATTATTTTTACAGTGTCTCAATATTCATCATATCCAGGAGTTCTTAATTTCGGAGGAGACTTTTTAATTTCCTTCCTTCTTTTAATTTCTCTGCCCACAATAACTGTCATATAAAAAAATATTGAATTCTTGAGGGAAATGTTTTCAGAAACAACTTAATAATAAACTATCCTCAGAGGTTTGATTTGTTGTTATTTCCTGATAAATGCAAGTTGTTAATGCAATAAATGAACATTCTACTGTAGGTGACTTGCGCAGGTATGTCCACTGGGATCAGATCAGTTTGTATTTTTTTTGTAGCAGAAATTCTTCACATCTCTTAAAAATGACCTAATTACATAATTCTTAGTTAAAGAAATGGAAGAGCATGGACAAAAGTTTCGGTTCTGGAGAGTTGGAGTCCAAGAAAAGTTGGAAATTAAAGATGCTGTCACTATTACACTGAAAGAACTGCTTCAGTTTTAGCTGTTAAATTGATCAAGACCTCAATTGGCCTTTTCATGAACTCTGTAAATTACTTTTCATTAACTCTCACTTATATAACCAATGAATCATAATTTTCCCTCAGTATATTTCCATATAATTTGATTGCCTCTGTAACATGTGCAGCCTGAAATGGTTTGTGCAAGTTGTTCAGGTATGCTGTGTTTGCATGTTTTGTTCACATAAACTGTGACTCACAAAGTGACTCAGTACAAGGAGGGAAAGGACTCCCTCCCTCTCATAGGGTTCCGGGTCGCACCATCCTTTGATTTATTGACCTTGTTATTTTCCAGCTCCTGAAGGCCGTACCCCATTTCCTTGTTCTTCATCTGTGTGTAGAGATAAGACAATATGGTGTTCAGAAGCATTGGAGAGTGCTAAAGTAAAGCCAGTAGTAAAGCTTAAGTAAAGAGACATCCAGCACATTCCTTCCCGCTCCTAGATATTGATTATCTACTTTCAGATACTGTTCACCTACTACAATGGGAGTCGGGGGCGTTGCTAGGATGCAAAGACATCAGGCAAGCAGGCTCTTGCCATTTTGCCACTCTAAGCAAACTGTCGATGGGGGGAGTGGGGGACGGGGCGTGATGGAGAAAGTGTCCCTATTACGCACAGTGCTTGTTTCGTTCCATAAGGAAACGGAGTAAAATAAAAAAAATAACCGACATCTAAAATAAAAACGCAGTTTCGGCAAGCCAATCAAGGCTGGCGCCGTGTCGGCACGGTCAGTACCGTCAGAGAGGGATCGACTGATCGATCGGCTATTTTGGATCGGGGGGCTATTCATAAAACATTCAAGGGTGAAGCCCCGGACGCCCGCCCCTAACAACGACCGTGATGGGAGTGGAAAACAACCGCCAGACGTGCCCCTCTTATCTGCCATAGTTATCTTGCATGTGCACGATAAGATTGCAAACCGTGAACTAGCTTGAAAGCGCCCGGACTATAACAGCTAATTATTGGATGAAGGACAAATCATGAAACTAGTCATAAGTCAAGTCACTACTCAAACTCTTTCTATGTACAAGCACGCTTTTATGCTCAGCCCATACAGTGCTGCTTGAAAGTATGTGAACCCATTGAGCAGTTTAGATGTTTCTGTTGTTTTACCATGATTTCCTTATTTTATCATCACAAGTTTTTATGTATGAAATGTCAGATATATGTTTATCAATTGCATGTACTTGTTTAGTGTGACTTGTTTAAGTAGCCCAAAAACTACATGAAACATGGAATTAGTGTATGTGCAAAAGTAAGTGAACCCCAAGCTGCAGTGGTTAAGTCAAGCAGGTAACAGACTCAGGTCAAACACATGTGGGTGCGAAATGAATCATTTAAGCAGGACAATGAAATGAGACATCCTTGGGAAAGGCCCGCACTAATTAAAAGAGAGAGGAAAACAACCAAACCACTGTGGTCCCATACAAATCAACAATGGCGAGAGGAAAGGAGCTAACCGAGGACATGAAGAAGAGAGTAGTGACAGCCCATCAGTCTGGGGAGGGCTATAAGACCATCTCCAAAAGATTCCAGCTCCATACATCCACTGTAAGACAAATAATTTACAAATGGAGGGCCTTTTTCCTCAATTCTAAAATGTACACCCTAATTTCTCCTTAAATATTAACTTGAATGTAAAGGAGCACTTTTTTTAAGTTGATATAATTCAACTTAACTCGCTCCTTTTTTTTTTTTTTTTTACAGTGGACGTCTTAAGAGCGCTGAACCCTGGATACGATCAAAACATTCTGGAGTAGGAATCAAAAGCATTTCGGCTACGTGCACACAAATAACACACCCCAAACATATCTGTGTTCCAGACTTAGATGTTTCATCGATGCAAAACCCTGTTCGCTCAACTTCACATCTAATGTCTATGCATTGGTTTATTGTGTTCATTTCAAAAGTCACATCCAGCTAAATAATCAAAAAAAATGTGTGAAAGGATTCACTTGCTTTATCAAAAGGTGTACTTGTTTTTGATGCTCAAGAGGGAAAATGTCATGTCTGATTGGCGTAAGGTTCAAATCGTACGTCAACTCACTGCAAAGGCCGTCGGTATAGTCACCAGGACGGTCTCCTCAGCGCTCACCGGATTTGTAGGGAAATTTAGGATACAGAGGGTTCTTGTTACCGCTAAAAACATTAAACAAATTTAATCATTAGAATGTTGTTCTACCTTCCTATTTAACTTCTACTCATTTCCAAACATCTATTGATCTTTTAAATTCAATAGGTCATTCTAAGTGCCGAAAGAGGAAAACACAAAAAGCATTGTGGGTGGAAGTACAGTACATACAGTACCGCTGGAAGGTGGAAAAGTGAGAGTGGGGAAGTGAGGCGTACATTGAGGTGCATATACAGTGGGGCAAAAAAGTATTTAGTCAACCACCAATTGTGCAAGTTCTCCCACTTAAAAAGATGAGAGAGGCCTGTCATTTTCATCATAGGTACACTTCGACTATGAGAGACAGAATGGGGGGAAAGAATCCAGGAAATCACATTGTAGGATTTTTAATGAATTAATTGGTAAATTCCTCGGTAAAATAAGTATTTGGTCACCTACAAACAAGCAAGATTTCTGGCTTTCACAGACCTGTAACTTTTTCTTTAAGAGGCTCCTCTGTCCTCCACTCGTTACCTGTATTAATGGCACCTGTTTGAACTCGTTATCAGTATAAAAGACACCTGTCCACAACCTCAAACAGTCACACTCCAAACTCCACTATGGCCAAGACCAAAGAGCTGTCAAAGGACACCAGAAACAAAATTGTAGACCTGCACCAGGCTGGGAAGACTGAATCTGCAATAGGTAAGCAGCTTGTTGTGAAGAAATCAACTGTGGGAGCAATTATTAGAAAATGGAAGACATGCAAGACCACTGATAAACTCCCTCGATCTGGGGCTCCACGCAAGATCTCACCCTGTGGGTTCAAAATGATGACAATAACGGTGAGCAAACATCCCAGAACCACACGGGGGGACCTAGTGAATGACCTGCAGAGAGCTGGGACCAAAGTAACAAAGGCTACCATCAGTAACACACTACGCCGCCAGGGACTCAAATCCTGCAGTGCCAGACGTGTCCCCCTGCTTAAGCCAGTACATGTCCAGGCCCATCTGAAGTTTGCTAGAGAGCATTTGGATGATCCGGAAGAGGATTGGGAGAATGTCATATGGTCAGATGAAACCAAAATAGAACTTTTTGGTGAAAACTCAACTTGTCGTGTTTGGAGGGGAAAGAAAGCTGAGTTGCGTCCAAAGAACACCATACCTACTGTGAAGCATTGGGCCGGAAACATCATGCTTTGGGGCTGTTTTTCTGCAAAGGGACCAGGACGACTGATCCGTGTAAAGGAAAGAATGAATGGGGCCATGTATCGTCAGATTTTGAGTGAAAACCTCCTTCCATTAGCAAGGGCATTGAAGATGAAACGTGGCTGGGTCTTTCAGCATGACAATGATCCCAAACACACCGCCCGGGCAACAAAGGAGTGGCTTCGTAAGAAGCATTTCAAGGTCCTGGAGTGGCCTAGCCAGTCTCCAGATCTCAACCCCATAGAAAATCTTTGGAGGGAGTTGAAAGTCCGTGTTGCCCAGCGACAGCCCCAAAACATCACTGCTCTAGAGAAGATCTGCATGGAGGAATGGGCCAAAATACCAGCAACAGTGTGTGAAAACCTTGTGAAGACTTACAGAAAACGTTTGACCTCCGTCATTGCAAACAAAGGGTAAATAACAAAGTATTGAGATGAACTTTTGTTATTGACCAAATACTTATTTTCCATCATAATTTGCAAATAAATTCTTAAAAAATCAGACAATGTGATTTTCTGGATTTTTTTTCCTCATTTTGCCTCTCATAGTTGAGGTATACCTATGATGAAAATAACAGGCCTCTCTCATCTTTTTAAGTGGGAGAACTTGCACAATTGGTGGCTGACTAAATACTTTTTTGCCCCACTGTATATACAGAATATATAAAAACACACATACCCCAGATGAAACAAACAGGCAGATATGATTTGATCAAATATAATACATAACTCAAATTTTCTGATACAACCTCTTCTGTAGTTTAAGTGTTGCAACTACCGGTAAATATGAATATTATCGTTTGTTTTAAAAGCCAGAAGAGAACTTACGGAGGACAGTAGTGGCAGACGTATTGGTATCTGTACTTTGACAACGGACAGTGGGCCACAGCACAGCCGACCAGATAAGACTTGCACCAAACCATCTGCAGGTTAAAAAAAAAATAGATGAATACCATTATTATGACTTGCACATTTTGGTTGCATGAATATCACATTGTGGGGAAAAAAATACGTGGAGATGTTTTTACTGTGAAAATAACAGAATATGCTTATTCATTGTCTCCTGACCTGGATGTGGTGTGCGGTGACATTGTTATCTCCTTTGGCTCCTTTTCTGTCGTCAAACTGGTTTTTGTTATTGTTCCCAGGAGCGTTGATGTCGGTCTTCCAGCTTTCCTTTCGAGATGACTCGAAGAAGGTTTTCTCCACATCTGCTGCCCATGCACAGGGATGTTGGGACCCGGAGACGTTTTGTCTTTGCTAAAAACACAACATTTTCAAAGCAGGTAATGAAGGAAAATGATTTATTTTTCTTGTTTTACTTTTCGATTGTCCGCCTGTCTTTTGAGCTGCGAGGGCTTCCTCGCTCCAGCTCTGAGAGTAGGGAGGATTTTTAAATCAAAACATCTTTCACTTTATTGAACAAGATTGAACATTGTATTGTACATTGCCATGAAATTTACGCAGAATCAACTATGATTGCGACATCAATTTTTTTGATTTTTTTAAATCAAATGTTATATTACTGGGTATTCTACTCTACTACTACTCTACTTGATATTTGGATTTTTTGTTTTTGTAAATTGCACAATAGTTGAGTCGAGTCAAGTCACACTCTATTTATAAAGCGCATTTCATACCAGGGCAACACAATGCGCTTTACAAAGAAATACAATCAAAGAAAGAACATTGTTGTCAGCTGGTCATTTCAAAAGAATACCCCTGAAACAACAGCAACAACAAAAGCATCAACAACAACAGCAGCAACAACAACAAAAACAACCACAACAGCGGTAGCAACAACAGCAGCAACAACAGCAGCAGCAACAGAAACAGAAACAACAACAACAGTCGCAACAGCAGCAGCGACAACAAAAACAACTATAACAGCAGCAGCAACAACAGAAATATAATAATAATAATAATAATAATAATAATAATAATAATAATTATTATTATTATTATTATTATTATTATTATTATTATTATTATTATAATAGAGTCTTCTGACTATTTAACACTTTTACAACTAAGCTAACGAAGGTATTGCAAATCAGCAATTAAGGTTAATTTTCCATTTTGGTGGGTACTATACATACACACAAAGCTTTTCCTTCACAAAATGAATTTAGACTGGGAACGCCGATGACAACAAAGTTCCCATCCGGCATTCAGACATTTCTTGTTTCGGCCGACCGAAACCCCTGGGGGGGCTGGCCCTGCATTACCCTGCTTACATTCTTGAGATAGAATGAAGGGAAAGCATTTCTTGGCGAGCATGACACTTGCTGTACTGTTATGCACGTGACAGAACATTACATTGCATCACATGATGTCATTTAGCAGACACAAGTAAGTATTTGATCTAAAAATCTACCACTGATAAAACCTTCATTACAGTCCACACATCCAGGACCATCTCACCATCTTTATCATGTTGGTAGCAGGCGGCTCAACTCTATATACACTATATACACTATATATACTGTATACTTTATATACTATATACACTAAATACACTATATATACTATATATACTATATACTGTACACTATATACACAATAAAAACTATATATACTTTATACACTATATACACTGTATATATATACTATGTATACTATATACACTAAATACACTATAGCTATATACACTATACAGTGTATACTATATAAACTATATATACTTTTCTTCTACTTCTTCTTCTTTGGGCTGCTCCCGTTAGTCGCCACAGCAGATGATCTGCCTCCAATACCTTCTGTTCTGCGCATCTTCTTACACCAACCGCCTGCATGTCCTCCATCACCACATCCATAAACCTTCTCTTTAGCCTTCCTCTTTTCCTCTTGCCTGGCAGCTCCATCCTCAGCATTCATCTCTAAATACACTATATGCACTATATATACTACTTTATATACTATATACACTTCATATACTATATACACTGTATACACTTTATATACTATATCATACGATCCATTACGCAGATGCAACATATGCCTCAAAGGATTGTTTTATTCCTGTCTCTCTGAATAGAAGAAACTCCAGTATGACGCAATATCAAAATTTCCCCCCAAAACAAACATCTAAGAAGTATATTCAGGATGAGTGAAGCAGCAGCATCGTCACACAGCTCATACAATTTGTAAGGAGAGCCACCGTGACACGTGGTCTATTGATTCCCCACTTAATTTTTATGATCATATCTTATGGTATCTTATCTTATATTATCCTAATTTGCTGCAGGAAATCCTACTTTAAAACAGTCAATGTGCAGTTGAATTCCTGTTATATATTTGTTTGTGCTCGTGATCCCCTGCCTGTGAAGTTCACTTTTTCCAATGAAAGTTGGAATGAATGGATCGAATCCAAAGCTACAGGCGAGCTCATGCTGTCTAGGACTCACAGCTGTTTGTCAATGCAAATGGTTTGGCAAACAGCACCTTTGGTGTAGACATGGCGGTGTTTGTTCTTGGCTTGTCCCCTAAGATTGTCTTGATGTTTGCCTCAGAGGATTGACATTGTGGCCCTTGGAGAGGATGCTTCCCATGCATTTGAAAGATGACACCACCCGGCGTGATAGTTGGTGACTTCCCGTGGGAGGTCACCTCTGTGTTTGAGAGACTGTCCCATCGTGCTGTCCGACAGAGTCCCACCCGGCGCCTTGACAGGAAGAATAGACTGACGGTCCTTTGGGGTTTGGGCCTTGAGAGCTAAGTCATGACGATGGTGCAGCTAAATGTTCATCTGCTGCGGGGCTTGTTCCAGCTAGCCCCCTCTCTCCAATAAACTTGTGTTTTCTCAACCCCATCGTCTGTGTCTCTGTGCCAGAGGTACCTGAAAACGTCACTCGGGTGGCGTGTGGCAGGCAAAACTGCCACGCTTACAGGAAAATACAGGATACTTGGTTAAATTAAAAATGCAGGTTTTTATACCAAAATATTTTATCTTTTGTAGATGATAACAGTAATATTTATATAAGATAATATTTAAGATTAACTATAATGAGTATAATATGTCTTTCTTACTGCATATACAATGGCTGCAATGATGTAATTTAGTTTATAATTTTGGTAATAAATGAAGACTTAATTAAAAAAAAGACTACTAAAAGACATTAAAGTTAAAATATTAAGTACGTTTCCGGCAGGCTTCATAGCGTCCTGGTCTTTTACACAATGAAAGTACAACATTAGAGATCTGCTTCTTGGGGGAAAATCAAATATATAGCTAAAGTTCAGTTTGTGGGTGTCTTATACTGTAAATAACCAGCATGCTGTACAACCCTTAAGTTATTTACCTATCAATTATCCAGTATACGTGGTAGTCCTTAAGGTTTCCTCTATATCTATTTGATACAATGGTACTTTTGGCTGCACCTTTGGGGTCCCCTTCAGGAATTTCTCTTGAGCATTCTTTCTGTTTATGAACCCTACAAGAGACCACTGTAGGCAAAGCAATGTTAGGACTTCTCTGGCGTGTGTCAGAGGCCTTCCCTTGAGCCTAAAAAGGAAGAATCTGTTTTGTGCTCCTAAATGTTTTTGACAGTTCCGACATATTACAATTTCCACGCCAAACTCACACGTACTGTACATCAGTGCTGTGCCATTCATTCAGGGTGGAGAGAAGGATGCGGTGAATAACTGTGTCAAATGCCACGCCCAACGCAAGGCGAAACTACCAACAGGCCGACATGCAAAATATGGAAAGTCCCCTGGATGACAGATGCCTTTTTGCATTTCTAGACAAGGCAGAGGGGGGTAAATGTTGATGAAAGCTCAAAATAACTGTTCTTGACGCTGTTACCTCTGTTACCTCGGGGGTAACAGGGTCAACACACAAAGATGAACTGATGTGAAGCGTATGTTCGCGTATGCCACACGCCACTCGAGTGGCGTTTCCAGGAGCCCTCCGACGCGGGCGCGGGCGATGCAGTTCGTCCTCTGTTCTCTTTGGAACAACCCACTGTTTTCGTCTTTTCCTGTTTCTTAGGTTTTTTTGCTGACTCAGTGGAACTGCAACGCGCTCTGCTCAGTCCAGCGGCATGTTGTTTTGCTCCTTCCTTGGCAGTGAGACGACATCCCCCGTAATGTGGTTGCAGTCGACTTTGGATAGAAACGTACCGAGCGTTAGGGATGAGCTGCGTGCCTCTACCTTGCTCCTGTGTGTCATAAAGTGTCATAAAGTAATGTTCAGATTGATTTTTCATACTTGAACAAAGTGCATTGCCCTAAATTCAACCAGACCAAGACTTTGAGTTCATTATGGAAACAGCAAAACATCACTTTTACCTCTTTGAAACCACCAGGGCACCGTGCTTAAAACAAAACACATGCTTCCTTTTCCCAGACATTAAATAACTAGTTATATAACACACGCGCACGCACGCACACACACACACACACACACACACACACACACACACACACACACACACACACACACACACACACACACACACACACACACACACACACACACACACACACACACACACACACACACACACACACACACACACACACACACACACACACACACACACACACAAACACACACACACACACACACACACTTACACACACACACAAACCACAACCATACACTTTCCAATCAAAATAACACCCACGAGAAAACATACAGCAAGCAAAATAAAGGTCACAATAAAACAACGGCATAAAAAAACCTGCACATAGCAAAAAAATCAAATAAAACAACCAAATTAAAAACATCAATGTTGAAAGAATGTGTGAAAATACGATCAACTCGATTTAGTTTTATGTTGAAGGCGAGGAAGGCTTTCAGTCGTGGGAGGCCATTGCGGAGATGAGGGGCACGGTCGGCAAATGCTCTTCAAACCAAGGGGATGTTGTGTGAACCGAGGGAACGACCGGGAGAGCGGCGCTGAGCGAGCGGAGGCGGCGTGCTGGCGTGTATGGTGTAACCCTCTGAGATAAGTAAGGTGGAGCGAGTCCATGCAATGCCTTATAAGTTAAAAGAAGAACCTTCAAAGCAGATCTAGCTTGCACCGGCAGCCGGTGGAGAGAGGCCAGAACCGGGGTTACATGACAGATTGTTTTTAGTTTTTGTCAAGATTCTAGCTGCAGCGTTCCGAAACAAGCTGACGACTGCGTTACAATAATCAAACCTGGAGGATACGAACACACGGATGACAGTTTTCGACATTGCACAGTGATCCAACAGGTCGCTCAGCACGAGATTTATGACTAAGATGGAAGAAATGTTGTCTTGGTAAAGGCCGTGATATGAGACTGGAATGTCAGACGAGGAACAAAAATTCCTCCAAGGTTTTTGATGGTCGAGCTTTTAGGAGTAATACGGCCATTGATATGAACACAAAAAATTCTCCAATAAATTCCCATATTTGGCTTGCCTTATTACTAATAACTCAACTAACAACTCTGTTTTATCACAGTAAAAAGTTCATACCCATCCCATTTATTTATTTATTTTTTCTGATAGACATGCCTCTAATTTCAGGAGTTGGGAAAGGTCATTTGGCTTCATCAGCAGTTATAGCTGTGTATCATCAGCGTGGCAGTGAAATTTAACACCATATTTGCACATAATGTCACCGAGGACACGACAGCAGAACACTCAAAAACCAGACCGAGGCCTCATGAGTGTTTTGAAGGAACACAATATCATAGCTCATCAGTTCACGTTACCTGATTGCAGAGCGCAGACCTCAGCATTCCTGAAGTAAATCAGTTCCCAATATGAGCAGAAAACAAGAGTTGATGTTTCCACGAATAGATAATCGATTAAGCCCTGTTTATTTTCGCTCATGTCAGGGAACTCGGGCTTCAGTATTTGGCAAGCAGGACAAATGCAGAGCGGTGGTTCATAATGTAACGGTGGTGTATGTCAATAATATAAGTCCTTCAAGTTGTTGATCACACTGGTGGGATAACTCTACTGGATGACACCCAGTTCACGGCAAACTCCTGTCGGATTCGTGGGAAACACGGTGTTCTTCTGCTCCCGTCGCCAAGATGGAGGGTATTTGTGAAAATATGACGACTGGTTAACCTGGAATGGATTCTTTCCTTCAGACAACAATGGTAGACTCTCTCTCGCTCTCTCTCTCCCTCTTATAGTGAACAGCTGTCTCAAACCTGGTGAAGGAACCAACAGATCCCTGCCTCCCTAGTTATCTCTGAAGAGGGCTGTCTGTACTCTTGCTGCCTATTTACCGGTTGACTGATTTGTCTCCGGTTTGTTGCTCTGTTTTCTTTTGGTTCCTTTGTGGTCAAGTTGCTGCTGCCGTGACATGACTTAGTGCACATGAAGGAATCTTGAAAGTCAAAAGTCTCTCTCCCTCTCTCTCCGCCTCCCGGTTGGCTCGTTCTCCTGAACAGCCCCAGTCATTGTCTCAACACAGAGACCATCGGCGCTCAAGCTGTGGCTCTGACAAGGGGCAACAACAAGCTCCTCTGTGTTCACGCATACAATTACCAGATTGTGTGTGTGTGTGTGTGTGTGTGTGCGTGCGCGTGCGTGCGCGTGTGCATGTATTTGCGTACCTGATTGCTTGACCCTCGTCCGGTTGAGGCCAATGGATAAGACGGACTGAAAATCAATTCTTTCCCTGTCCGTTGGCCAAAAATAACCAACGGCAACGGGACACGGTTGTGGTTTCCCTGCATAGAGATGTTTAACGTTTCAACGCAATGCGACACCTGGGATTCTGCAATTTATTGTAAAATTTGATCGTCCAACAGTACGGTCGCAATCATGATATTTTAGTAATGGTTTGTTTCCGTATACTTAATTGTGATTACACATTTTTTTTGCTTGTTTATTTGATGCCACTATCTTAGCATGAGCTTATAAAAGTGAGATAGTACATGTCTATTGAAAAAGAGCATTTTATTGACACTGAACATTAGAACGTTAGAATTTGGACGGAAGGGTCATTTGCGTCCACCCAGCCGATGGAAAACTAACGCAATTCACATTTTATTTATTGGGACATTTCGGGCATTGATAAAAAACTCCCTCCACATTTGGACGGAAAGATATGATTGCGGCATCCAACGATTTCCCAAAATGGTCATGGTCGATGATGATGTAATAAACAATTTCTGACTCCATGTCCCTTAGCTCTGTATAATCTTTTTTTATTTTGTCTTTTTTTACCTCTCCCTCTAAAATTGCATCATCTGGGCACTGCCTGTCTACGGCAAGGAGGATGGCAAAGCAACCGCCCGTCTGTTTCATCACTCTCCCTCATCCTCCCCTTTGCACCACCACTTGCACTCCCCTGCCTTGCTTCTTCTTCCGTACTTCCTCTTCTGGCTCCACCGCTCCACCGCTCCGCCCTGTTTGTGGTTGCAGTTTATGATCGGACCGACGGGAGGGTTGCATGCAGGGCATGCAGTTCACGTTCCCGACATTTATACCTCAGGATTCAGAGAGGAAACCATCCCTGCTGCACAGTACACACTAAATACAACATACTATGTACTTTATACTACATACTATGTACTATATACTACATACTATGTACTAAATACTACATAGTATGTACCATATATGACATACTATGTACTAAATACTACATACTATTTACTAAATACTACATAGTATGTACTATAGACTACATACTATGTACTATATACTTCATACTATGTACTAAATACTGCATACTATGTACTATATACTACATACTATGTACTATGTACAATATACTACATACTATGAACTATATACTACATACTATGTCCTAAATACCACATAGTATGTACCATATACTACATACTATGTACTAAATACTACATACTGTGTACTAAATACTACATAGTATGTACCATATACTACATACTATGTCCTAAATACCACATAGTATGTACCATATACTACATACTATGTACTAAATACTACATACTATTTACTAAAGACTACATACTGTGTACTAAATACTACATAGTATGTACCATATACTACATACTATGTACTAAATACTACATACTATTTACTAAAGACTACATACTGTGTACTAAATACTACATAGTATGTACCATATACTACATACTATGTACTAAATACTACATACTATTTACTAAAGACTACATACTGTGTACTAAATACTACATAGTATGTACCATATACTACATACTATGTACTAAATACTACATACTATGTACTAAATACTACATGTTTGTACTATAGTCCAGAGTACCTTACTATGTGAACAGCTTCAACCACGCCGCCTTGCTCTCACAGTCACTGCGACTTGTACTAGAAAGTGGGGTGGAGCTCTTTCGACAAAGCGGGGAGGGAATTACAATCCTCCATTTTATTTTAGTTTTTAATCTTTCAGGCCGTTCGCGAACGTCGCCCCCAGCTTTAAAACCGCGCTCCGCAGCGCTGGCCCTACTTCACACACCCCTCGTGTTTGCACAGGAGAACGGGAAAGAGCGCCCCGCGGTTCTACGCTCCTCATTAGTGGGACTTTGAACCTAAAGCATTTTATTCCATTAGGTCGCTTCGTCAATATTTAATTGCGGGCCTATTAAACGACGCCTGCGACTGTTTCTGATCTTGTGTTTCATGTTTATTCAGTGAACACTGACTCTGCAATTGTGTGATTGATTCGAGATTCAAGATTCAGGATTTTTATTTATCACAGACACATGCATACATACATATACTGTATGCAGTGAAATGTCATTGCAGCGCACCTGGAGATCATGCACAATAAGCACTAACTGGCACAATGACTCACTAATTAACACATGAACTAACTAACTAAACAAACTGATTCCTCAAACGCAATTCAATAAGTAAATATAATAAAATAAGAGTTATAAAAAACGGCAATATACATAGTAGGAATACAAAATAGAAATAAAAGGAATAGACAATTATGTATATAAAGATACGTGCAGTAAAGTAAAGTGAATAAAGTGAGATTGTCTTGTGTTTATCTTCTTTATTTGATATATGTTGCGTCCACAGGTCTCTCCTCTCAGTAAAACAGATCAAATTAGGGTTTCAATCAATCAACAATGCATTGTGGGACACGCTTGTAATGTGCAGTTTTTGCTTACTACGTATTACTTCACCAGCTCTAGTACGTCAGACACTTTCCCCATACAATGTTTTACGGCACTAATGTGGTGTTTACACAGTATGCCAGCACGCCGCTGGACCGCCAAATAGTAAATAAACTCTGCTGAAGTTTACCGGCACCCTCCCGCAGTGCGTGCAGGTAGACGGCCGGGTTCACCACCCTGACAACAAATTCGGGGCCGCCAGAGAATTTGGAACCCCGCGCCAGGTGCCCTCGGGGTCGGGGGGGGGGGGGGGGGGCGACAGAGTAAAAGAGCAGCCAGATAGATGGGAGTCAGCGGGTTGAGACGGCGTTCTGCTGAAGAACCACCCAAAGAACACAATCTTCCCAGGAAGCCTCCGGGGCCCTGGGAGGCTCAGACCTGGCGCGCTCTGATTGGCCGAGCCGGAGACGCCCGTCATGCCACGCCCACCCTCCCCTACCCACCCTGCTTATGTTCTGTTCTGCAGTCATATGATCCTGCACGCCATGCAGCCACTCGGCACTTCTTCCCCTCACGCTACCTTCAGACGCACGCACGCACACACACACACACACACACACACACACACACACACACACACACACACACACACACACACACACACACACGCACACGCACGCACAGAAATGTTGCAATGGATTCTTAAGACTGAATGTGTAGAAATTACAGCACAATTTCATGAAACCTGATCACGATTTCCTTTCCCCAAGGGGGGGAAGGACGCCCTGGCACACCGGGCTCAAACTTTCAAACTAGAGCTTCAAACTCCAGAAGCTGCCAGAGACGACCGGCCCTCGTCTGTCTCCCCCCAGACGTGGGCCGCTCACGCTCCGGCTTGCACGGCAGTGGATCGATTTTCACTGCCGCACGTGTTGTCGCGGAGACGGGCTTCAGATCCGCCCCTGGGGAGCGAAGCGTGGAACGTGTTGATGCAGATCTATGGAGACGTACGGACTGAAAGCGACGTACGAGAACGTCATTTATTTGTTTTCTTATCTTTGCCGCATTATCAAATACACGCCGCGACGCAGGAAGCCATTCTCCCCCGTAGACGTTTATATTACGACATTCCGTCTCACTCCGAGGCCGCTCCCCACGAGGCCAAACCTCACAGGCTTCTGTTTAAAGTTGTAAATAAGTTGGCGCTGAATAAAGCGGCCGCAGCAGGTGTTTGCGGCGAGTCAAATTCCTCACAGGACACATTTAAGACGTGCAGACGCAATCCCCTTCTCGCCGCAGCCTCCCCCTGGTAACGCCGTGTGAACGCTGATGTGCTCTCACCTCTCGTTGAGGTTGAGGCTGAGGCCGAGGCTGAGGTCGCGCCGCTGGGGGAACCCGGGGCCAGGCCGAGAAACGTGGACGCCGCGAGCGAGGCGCTTCATTCAGCGCACAATCATTCTACCGTCATCAATTTTCCTCCAACAAGAAGGAAATCAAGTTGCTTTTCCTCCATCGCTGACGTGTTGGATTTATATTCGGTCTGTGACTTTGCAGTGGAAACGTTGTGTAACAGCGTTAGGAGTCATCCTTTTCAAATGGAAATTTTTAAGCTCTTGTGGTGTGTTCAAATGTAGTTTTTATTCACTTTTTGTAGAATCTGTGTCGTCTGTAGCACATGCAACGTGCACATTGTATCCAAAGCACAAAAGACCCAGAAATCTCTGCAAAAACATATTACCTCCAGAAATGGCTTTTCAAGCGGTGAACGCCAGGGAAAAAAATAAATAAAAATGCACAAACAGAAAGCCATTACCTCTTGAGGAAAACACACAATGCTTGGGGACAGACCCCTTATCTGACTGAAGAGTAAACACGTTAGTGATAAAAAAAAAAAAACAAGATTCCAAGCAGCGGAAGTGCGGACCGAAACGCCGCGCTGGTTTATCAGCGCTCGCGCAAAAAAGGGAACGCGGCCTCGCAGTGAAGGGCTAAAAAAAAATAAAGAAGTAGCCGATAAAATAGGAGTAAAGTAGCCGTGTGACTGTTACCTTGACTTTACCCACTCTTTGACTGGTGGGGTTGAGTGCATCCATTGCGCCCCTCGTAGGAGGCCGACGGTGACACTCGGGCGAGCCATCAACACGCTGAGGGTTGCCGCGGTAACCGTAATGTCGTCATTGCCAGTGCGGACCGCACCCCTCCAGGGCGGGATGGCAGGAAGTGGTGTTTGGGAGGAAGTGGTTCTGCCTCGCCGTTGCCTGGTTCAGTTGGTATTCGGATCGACATTCACTCTGATCGCCTCCCTTTTTGGTTCCTCTCTTCCTGCTCTTACAGCGTCAACCTTGACATGAACCCATATTTACACATGATGTAGTTCTTAATGTAGGTACGTTGGACAATGCTACATCATTTATGGATATTTGGCCTAGAAGTCCGTTTTAGAAGGATCTGCAATGAGGGTTCATGGTTTTGTTTTTTTCCACGCTCCGCCCATGAATGACAGTGATGGAGGATCATTTAAACACGACTTGCACATTTCATTAAAACAATCCTTCGCTTCATCCCCGGATCAAGCTCCCGAGCAACACAGCTGAAAGGACTTATACCCGAGGGAGGAAAAGACGGCCGGTGCTCGAAGATTCATTTTGTGATGGACGTCGCTGGGCTTGTTTTTAATCATTCCATAAGGAGCCAATATTTCAATAATTAAAGTATAATCTATGTTGTTTCTGTGGAGATACTAAATAAACAATGGGCTGTCTTCATTTCCTTCCAGTGATAACAGGGATGCAAAAAAAAAATAGCTTGGCTCTGTGTTTTCCCAAAGGTTTTACTGTACAGTCGGTCTGCAAAGTCCCAGAATCAGAAAAACCTCCAGAACCGCAGTGGCCACATGTGCTACACCTGTATTACAACTACTAATGCAAAGTATCCCAAAATTGAATAAAATCTAAATATCTAATTAACCTTGATCATTATAATCAATAATAATCAAATCAAATCAATAATAAAATCATAAGCAAAGAATATTTATTTTTTTAATTAAAAATTGTTTTTAATGAAATAGAAGTTTTATATATATATATATAAATTATATGTATATTAAAAAATATATATATATTTATATGTATATATATATATATATACACACACACACAGTATATAAATGATTAAATTTGATTTAACCCTGAATAAACCCCTTGGGCAGCAAGGCTCCTACCTTTCCCTTCTCCTTTCCCTCTCTCCCACGTCCCCTCACACCGTCTAATCCCCTCACACTCGCTGATGATGAATCTTTGGCAGCCGACAGTTTAGCCAGTTTGCCGAATGCAAATCAAGCAGCTGTGCTTCAGCGTCAGTGTGCGCTCAACGCTTCATGAAACCACCGCCCGAGGTGAACTCCTGTGTGTCCCAGGTCCAAGTGAGAACAAGCGCTCCCTGGTCATGCACTCTGCGGTGCGTCTACAGGGCTAGATGGAGGTGTAGATGGATGGGGGGATGGATGGATGGATGGATGTGCAGATGGATGGATGTATGGAGGGATGGGTGGATGGATGGATGGATGGATGGATGGATGGATGGATGGATGGATGGATGGGTGGTGGTGAGGGGTGAGGGGTCAGGTGGAAGGGTCAGACAGTCTAAGCCCCCCTGTGCTGTCGATGCCTCTGGGCAGACACAGACAGACACCGTGAGACCAGACATGGTGCACCGCTTCCCTGGGACACGCACGCACACACACACACGCACACACACACACACACACACACACACGATGCACGTACGCACGCACACACACACACACACACACAAGATGCACGCACACACACACGCACACACACGTCAAAACCTTGCCTATAGTCAAATATCCTCCACCCCCGTCTTTACCTAGACACACACTAGAAACACACAAAAACAGAGGCACAAAGACACACATGCAATGAATGCAGGTGAATGTACGCTACTTCTCAAACATTGGTTTGGAATATAAAACACACACACACACACACACACACACACACACACACACACTCCCTCCTGGGAACCAGAAACTCAAGTCGATTGATGAAAGGTCAGCTATTCTGAGCCCCAGGCCTATTGCCATAGCAACCTGAGATGAGATGACCTTAGAGTGAAGGACATGTTTCCAGCAGAATATGTTTATAATATGCAAGAGAATGCCGCCCCGCATGAAATTCACTTGTACAACTGGTTTAACTGTACTTTTGACGTAGCTTGGACAACCTGGATGGAGCAGACATTTGTGCTGATAATTATTCCAAAATAAAATAATATTAAACCTAAAGCAAGAGAAAGAAAAAAAAAAAAGATGAAACGGGGTTGACAAAATTAGAAAAGCAATTATGCGAGAATAACCAGGCTTATGGCTCCTCTGTGACTCACTGTTGAGGCCATGGGGGAGCGCGAGAGAGAGACAGAGAGAGAGAGAGAGAGAGAGAGAGATATGATAGAGGGAGAGCGAACAACAGAATATCATACGGAAGAGGTTTTTCACGAGCGCAGGTCGATGCCAGACATCCCATTTCCTGAACTGTGTAGATTCAAGGATTTGTGCTCACGTAGGGTTCGGACCCTCTCTCAATCGTACCCCTGTCGCTCCCTCCCTCTTTTTTTTTCCCCCAATCTTCTCCCTGTTGGTAACCCCGCGTTAAGACCACCGGAATGTTTCACCGCCTGCGGGACCTGAGCCTGACCTGCGGCTACGGTCCCAAAAAAATGGGTGTTTGTGGTGGTGGTTGTTCCACCCATCCACCGTGTGGGGAGGCTCCGAGGCCAGCAACAGCCGGACCCTGGAGGACTGGGCACTGCTCCCTGACCGCCGCTAGAGGGAGCCAAAGCGCCGGCCAAGGGCCACGAAGGCATCCTGTAGGTGCCAGTCAAGCAGACATAACTCACTTTCTATCACTACACAAAGTCTATTCAACATGTCAATACAGTCTTTGTTTATTTGTTTGTTTATTTGTTTATTTCCAAAAATCATTTTCAATGATTATGCAGCCCCCTCCTAAATAAAGAGGCGGTTGAGGTCAACATTTCATTCCCCTGTGCTGCCAGGTTCCTCCTCGCCGACTGAAACGCCTCCGGTTGGGTGGAGCCTGGGAGCGGAGATTATGTAAAAAATGAGTCAAGGATGGCGCAATCCAGAAACACCACCACCACCGCCACCACCCCTACCGTGGTTGTTGTTGTTTTTTTTTGTTGTTTTTTTTGTCCTGGATAGACTTAGCTCTTCCCGGCTCCCCGTACACCGCCGGCCTCCGTCCCATTCAGGCGCTAAGGCGGAGCACCACACCGAGCTTTGGAGAACGACGGCATTGTGGATGCACGCATGTCATACGGTTAAATAAATACAGAGGAAACAGAGCACCCGCCGCTGCCGCCAAAGATGTACCGGGTCACCGGCGGCCGCCGTCGCGTCTTTGGTTTTGGGAGGAGAGATGTGGGAGTGGATGTCGTCGCTGTCTGTCAGCGTGAGCCATAGGAGGTGGAAGACCCTGAGAAAAGGAAAGACCACATCACACACGCTCACTTGAGGTGTTGACGCGTCTCCACGTGCTCGTGAAGTGTGTGTGTGTGTGTGTGTGTGTGTGTGTGTGTGTGTAGGGGGGGTATGTTTGCATGTGAGTCCGTGCAATCTCAGAGAGGGAGACTAAGATTAGAAACAGAGAGAGAGAGAGAGAGAGTAATTAAATGAACAGCTGCATCTTATAACATTCCTGAGAAACTCATTTGCCGCAGCTGAACAGTCTCACAGCAGTTGCCTCATTGTGCCCCCTGCTGGGGGGGAGCACGGAACTACAGGACGGGTGAACCACAACTGAGGTCATGAACCACAACGTGGAGGAATGTGACGACGACAACAAAGCAGATCCATTATAACCCCATACACCCGAAAATACTCCTGTTACGTCCGACCGGGCAGGCTTTTGGAATTTGGGTGAATCGTAATGCAAATCATAACAAATTGATAGATAGATGTGTGGCATGTGTATGCCGTGTCTGGATCAATAGACTATTAATCGCGCGCCTACACACACACACCATCTACATTCGTGTGTCATTGAGGAGTCGCTTCAGGAGTGAGCGAATAGTAGGACTTTATCTCTAAGACATTACAGCTAATTGACTTATTTGTTTCATGCCCATTTCATTTGGGGTTTAATGTTATTGTGAGGTTGTGACCATACGGACCAACTGTAATATATATTGTTTCTTTTTTTTTGTAGAATTATTTTTAAAGAACAGTTTAGGTTAGTTAACGCCCACGGGGATCAGCGGAGCTTCAAGTGCCCGTTTATGGAGGGCGGGGACAGGCCGTTCATAGGATTCATCGCAGGACGAAGCTCAGATATCATGAAGCTGCAGAGGCTCAAACGTCGGGATGCGTCAGGCACGGTGAGAAGCCGCAGCACAGCAGCACAGTCACTAAAGTGCTCATTTGTTGGACTCCGTTCCCCCGACATTCGGCTCCACGGACGGGAACACTCTCGACCCGTACGGAGCCACGTGGCGTAACGTTATTATATGGCTTGTTTCCAGATTAAATCAGCTCTGACCGAAAAACGGATCCGGCTCACTCCAAATACAATTTCCGAGCCATCAGCGTTGAACGCCTTTGGTCATCGAATGCGTTTCAACTGAACGGCCTCTATTCAGGAGGAAATGCGTCTTCGGTGACCAGCTCCTCTTATCTTTTTACCTTTTGTGGAAAGAATGAGAAATTTATCTGTGAATTAAAATGTATTACAAAGACCGTGGCTTAGGGGGTAGAGCAGGTTCCATCCTACTTCTCTCAAATGTGAGCAAGGTAAACTAAACCCTCGTTGCTTCACTGTTGGCTGATGGTGGTGAATGAGGCATCGGTTTTAAAAGTGCTTCGAGTGGGTGTAGTGTCTATGGAACACAGAAAAAAAAAAAACAACCACCATTTATTTAGTGCAATCAATATATTTTGTTATTGTATTTTTTTTTTATGCTTAGATTCCTGTGCTGAAAAATCCCCGTCAGTAAACCAGTAAAAGCAGAACAAAATGAGAACGTACGTCAATATTATCCAACACATCCATCACGACATTTTTCATGTACAAAAGCTTACATTTTTTATTAAATACTGCAAAAAATTGAGGGCAAGAAAAGAAAATCAAGCCAAAAAAATGTATTGTCATTGTTATTAGTTTCTATTGCATCTGAATGATCATTATCAACAGCGTAAAGAGATCGAATAGACACCCCCTCCCTCCCCTCCCCCAGTGAGTCACACACACACAACATTTCAAATAAAGTGCTTCTGTTTTTCCCCAAAACAACCACACCAAAACCAACTGAGTCGACCCCTTTTCCAGACACACACACACACACACACACACACACACACACACACACACACACACACACACACACACACACACACACACACACACACACACACACGGTCTGAGCTCAGACTCAGCGACTCAAGTCTTTCTCATCAGTTATTTACAGATATTTGTCCAAAGTTGTGCCACGGATTTTCAAACCTTTAATCAAAAGGACACGCACACGGTGACACGTACACGATGACACGCACACGGTGACACGCACACGGTCAGACACGGTGACACGGTCACACAGACAGACACAAACAAGCATACACACACACTGTGTTTTGACCCTTCCCCACGGTTTATTTTAGCGCTCTGAATACGGTTGGATAAGTATTCAAAAGGAGTTTAACACACTGTGTTAAACCACCTGTGGGAATGAAATATCCATACTTACAAAGCCCAGGGCACAGCGCCCGGAAGTGCGATTTGATCAAATAAGTGCGCAGGGTCCTGCACAGGAACTTTGAGAGCAGTCACGAGGGCACGTTCACTTTAACAGAGTTAAGATTGATCCTCGGGTACACACACACACACACACACACACACACACACACACACACACACACACACACACACACACACACACACACACACACACACACACACACACACACACACACACACACACACACACACACACACACGATCTATAGCGTTTAGGTTCCCGCAGGATCTGAGCATCCATCACGTCTCAGTACCTCCTGGAAGGTTTAATGCGAGCGCTTTGGGGAAAGACTGACTTAATGTGGATGTGTGCAGAAGAGAAACTTTTGACTAAATCACAGTTAAAGGCCCCTTTAACATCACCGGGGGGAAGGGAAGGGTGGGTTTGCGGCTCCAAGAACTTTCTGCCACCTTCGGCATTTCCAGACGTTTCTTTCTTCCGCTCGAGGGGAAACGACTTCTGATGACGTCGCAAAAGTGATCGCGTCAAAGGAAAGTGCGGCAAAAACAACAACAACAAAAAAAAAAAAAAAAAAAAAAGGTCACCGTCGTGTCATTCGTTCTGTCATGCAGTCTTCACCCATGCAGTCTTCCGGTGGCGCCCCGTGCGGTCAGCATCTTTCGTGGCCGATCCGATCGGAGACAAGAAGGGGGGCCGAGCTGGCGGCGTCCGGGGACAGTTCGGTTTCGACCGCCTCTCCGTCCCCGCGACCGCCACGTCCGGGGAAGGCACACGAGGAGGCCCGGCGGCTCAACCCATTTTCACGTCCTGTTGTTTTGAGTCACAGGCACTTGGAGTCCTTTCTGTCCGGTCGCTGGGGAGGGGACACAAAAAGAACGTAAAGGGAAAAGCGCCAAGATCTGAACGTTCGACCGAAACGAGACGAGCTGGGTGATAGCGAGGTCGTAGGAACACCGCCCCAGTGTCTTACCTAACTGGTACTTCTTCTTCGCCTCTGCCCTCTCCTTCGCATCAAAGTACCAGACGGTGATGGCGTAACTGTGGGAAAGAGGAGAGAGAGCGTCTCATGTCAGCATCAAGGAGAGGACTCGTGCTCTCCGGCGGAATCGAGCATTTCACCAAGAGCAACAGACACACCACGGCTCTCCCACGCATCACTGTGTACAAAGAGACAACATCCTAGAGGCATTGCGGGAAAACCTACGCAACTGCCTTCCTTCCTCCCTTGTTAATATTTTACGCTCGTGGGTATAAAACTAGATCCCAAGGGTGGCTACATATCAGAGTACGTGAATGTCCATGTCAAATTAAAACCTGATTGCTCAGCCCCTATGCATGTTTTTATAGTCACTCACTAAATTCCCAATGAAAAAAAGAATGTGTTCTCAACAGAATTTCCCTTGATAAATAAATTCTACAAACATAAAATATATAATTATCATGAGCTAATCAGCTGTACTCAGAAATTATAATTGTGCTTTTTATATTTGAACTATAAAAATATTTATATTATTGTTTGTGAGTTATTTTGCTTTCGAGAATGTATTGATTGTGTAGCGTTAGAACAGGTCAGTGTTATGCACCAACATGTCCACAAGAGGGCGCATCTCGCTCATTGCTCCGCCGTCTTTATAGGCTGCTGCCTATTTGCCAACTACAGACAAAACAAAAAAAAAAAAATTAAGTGGAGCAACTTCACACCAACTTAATTCTTCTTCCTTCGGCTGTTCCCGTTAGGGGTCGCCACTGATTAATTAAGGCTGTATTAAGACAAGTGTGAATGTCTTTTAAAGCTAAAAAAATTCAGTCTATGTGGTCAGAGGTGGGACTTCCAGGTTCAGTATGTAAAAGTCCTGCATAGTATTTTGAGTAAACCATTAGGATTGATAATGAGCATCAACCCAGAGGTACAATAAATGAATCAAATCAGACGGTTAAATTCCAAACCTTGGAATTACTTTTTGAACCTGCAACCCTGACATTTTGTTCCTCAAAAAGATGAGACTGACAAATTGAGCTGCAGTTGAGCCCTCTCAGATCGCAGAGAGGCCTGCTACGGTAAGCAAGACACTTCATTTTGAATATTTAGTAGGAGGCTACCAAACAAATACAGATATGTTTAGAGTGGATTGCGCCAAACTTTCCCCCTCGGTCGGCGGATAACTTATTCGGGGATATTTATTTAACCGCCGTGTTTACAACCCCAACGGGTGGCGAGCCACACGACCAGCTGTGCCGGGCAGCCGAGGGTTAATCCGGGTGGCTTCTTGTCTCTGGTGCAGGGGGGCTGTTGTTTATTCCTGTCTCCCTTGTCTTTCCCTCTCCAGCACGAGTCGTGCAATTGAACCCTTCCTCCCCCTCCCCTTCTTACGACCCCCCAGGAAACACACACTTCCTGCCGTGGGGCCCCGCCTCGTCCCCCAGCAGGCAGCCGGAGGAGACGAGCGGAGGGGAGAGGAATGAGCTATTAATGTGATATTATGGGTGTCGAGCTACCGGCGCGTATTAGGGGGATATTATGGGTGTTGATGTTGATGATGCTGTTGTTGATGTGAAAAGGGGAAAAGATTAGATTGAAGAAGTGGATTGCGCTGCTGATCTTGTTGGATTTGTATACAGCTTGGATTTGTATACAACAAGACGGATCCACCGATAAATATTTAGATAATAGTAACGACAATAAAAAAAATAAAAAAAAACGTCAACAAGAACTAAGTCCAGATGGTTTGGTTGTATCACATTTCCACAACACAACAGTGACGTCGTCAACGTACCGAGTGGCATAGGCCGGCTTGACTTCGTGCGGGTTCCTGCGGTCGGACCAGAAGATGAGCAGGCGGTTGAACAGGGGTTCGATGCTGGCGACCATGGTTTTTCCTTCGGGAAAGATCTGCAAGAGTCCTCCTTTCTCCTTCAGAAAACACACACACGCACACGCACACACACACACTTTTAATAGTGTGGCACATTCAGGGCTACGGATGATACAAAACAAAATAAATCAATTTTTGTTAACGATGTGTGACGCAAACCAAAAAAAAAAAAAAAAAAAAAAAAAAAAAGGATTTTAAACAATTAGGTTCTACCGTAAAAAAAAAAAAAGAAAAAAAAGCTTGGTACCTTGACATCCCAGTTCTTGTTGAGATAATAGATGCATGTGATGCAGCGCCCGTCACCGTTGGGGTTGTCCACGTGGCGGACGTAGCCTGTTCCATCACCAGGGTAACAAGCCACCATAGCCTGACGGAGAGACGAGAGGGGCGTGGCAGGCACGCGTTAGTGTGCTGGACGACGGGCTGTAAAGCGGCCAACGGCAGCTTGACTCAGTGGTTTGTTTATTTGTTTATAAGGGCTCACGGTGCCGATTCAATGCACCTCGGAGCGGTGATTGAAAACATGGCCATGACGGTTGTTTTTCCGATGCACAACGGCCCCTGAAAAGCCGACTGTCAGGTCGCAATTAGAAAACAGATGCTGGGAGGTGTACGACACAAGATCCCCCTTGGTAACAGGTGCTTCAGTGAAACATGACGCTCTGCCCTCGTCCTTGCTTTCCTTTAGCGCCTATTATCGCCACTTCTATACTGCCACGTGGTTAACTCTTCGATGGCTGGACTGTTTTTCTTGCCATGAACATTAATGGCAGGAATGGAGCAAAAGTCCTTCAAAAAGACAGAAATCACAGTAGTACACACACCGTCATGACATTTCAATGCATATATGTATGACCGTATGTATATGTATGTGACAAATAACCTCTTGAACTTGAACACTATAGGATTTAGCAAGGACAGGGGAGCATACGCCTTTGGATTCTAGCACACACTTAAGACCTTAACAATATCAAATTAACATGATATTCTTATAAGAGTCCCAGACCAGTTTGGGACTGATCACAACATTTTCTCATCACCTCAAAGCAAAAGACGGGCTGTGACGGCAGCGCCCTCTTAACAATCCTTATGACAAAATAATTTCCTTATAACTCTCTTAAGATCTCGAAATTTTTGTCGGAGGCTCGAAAAACATCCTAGCTAAAGTCCGTCGGCGTATAGCGGGCATACGAGATGGAAAGAACCAGTCGGTAAGGGCGGGGAATGCGAGAGAAAGAGAGAAGTGGGAGAGAACAGAGCACCATCCAATCAGAGCACAGCCGCTGTCTCCAGCTGACATTCTGCAGATAGAGCATCTTTGTGTCAAAACAATGGTCCCTTGCTGGTATTTCCCTTGCTTGATTTCCCTGTGTGTTAAAGGCTATGGGTGGAGGAGGGAAAAACAGCTCTCCCTGGGGAGACGGAGGAACCGGGACCCGCACGAGAGCGCTCTATTCAATGCACACTGCAGACAAGGCCACTTTCCATTAGGCTTTATACAGCCTGGAGTGAGGGTGTGTTCGTGAGACTATGCTCTCGTGGAAAAAACGCTGGCTCAACTCCATTATGTGCTCGGTCACACAATGCACACTACACGCCACATGGGCTGGCAAGGTCAGCCATTAGTACAAAACTATATCTCTCAAACATGCACCAAAAACTTTGACAACACAAGTTCAAGAGATTATTTGTCACATACAAATACATACAGTCATTCATATATGCAGTGAAACAGTTGTTATAGTCCAGTTTTGACTGCATGATTGTCTGCGTACAGCTAATATACACAGCCACAACATTAAAACCACTGACAGGTGAAGTGAATAACATTGATCATCTCGTTCCAATGGCACCTGGGATATATCAGGCAGCAAGTGAACAGTCAGTTCTTGCATTGGAAGCATTCAAAAATGATCAAGCGTAAGGATCTGAGCGACTTTGACTAGGGCCAAATTGTGATGGCTAGATGACTGGGTCAGAGCATCTCCAAAACGGCAGGTCTTGTGGGGTGTTCCCAGTATGAAGTGGTTCGTACCTACCAAAGATGGTCCAAGGAAGGATAATCGGTAAACTGGCAACGGTACTCCCTGATGGCAGTGGCCTCTTTCAGCAGGATAATGCGCCCTGCCACACTGCAAGCCTCCAAGTTCCCCGCTTACAGGACTTAAAGGATCTGCTGCTAATGTCTTGGTGCCAGATACCACAGGACACCTTCAGAGGTCTTGTGGAGTCCACGCCTCCACGGGTCAGAGCTGTTTCGACGACACGAGGGGGAGCTACACGATATTAGGCAGGTGGTTTTAATGGTGTGGATGATCGGTGTACAGTGGTACCTTGATTTACGAGTGCACTTACATACGAGTTTTCCGAGTTACGAGCCGTCGATTTTTTTGTATTGATTTGCGAGCAAAAATGTGAGTTACGAGGAGCGAGCTTCAGGTGCCGCCGCTAGTTGGCGTGGCGAGCGGTAATCCGGCCAGCATCCCGCGTCTCACTCCTTCACTTCACGTGGTTACCTGACCGTGGAAGCATCTCTTTTGTGTTTTGTGATCGCGTTTGGTGCTTTTTGTGCAGTTATTTTGCCAAGGTTTTTTTTTTTTCTAATCATGGGTCCTAAGAAAGTAAGTTCTGAGAAGAAGAAGTGGATGATGTCGATTGAATTAAATCATGAAATCATAGAAAAAAAAGTTTATTTCTTTACATTCTCTTTTATTATGTTTTTCTACAATATTTGCTATTTATACATTTTTTCTTATTTAAAAACATTGGGGTGTTTTTTTGGGGGGCTGGAACGGATTGATGGCATTTCAATAAATTTCAATGGGGAAAATTGATTTGCTATACGAGCAGATTGAATTAGAAGCTCTCTCACGGGACGAATTAAACTCGTAAGTCAAAGTACAACTGTATATGCTTATGATGTCAAACCTTTTCCCTGCCTTCTACTCTTAGGGGTTAGTTGGCGCCAACCAGACCTGTATTTAGGGATGCCAAGGCTCTACTCGGGGTGCCTGGGAATGTGTCACCCAACGAGAAAGAAATCACTAGGACAAACAAAATGGTTCCTACTCTCGCAGTTTTGAGAGAGGCTTTCTCGTTGCAAAGAATTTTTATGAGAGTTGGCACCTAGCCCCGGGAATTTCTGTGCGTTTTATGATTTTCGCGATAATGTGATGTCGAATCAGTCTGAAAAAAAAAATAGTTCATAAATATTTTAAATGGCTACCGTCAATTTGAGGAGCTTAAAATGAATCACCTAACTTAACTTCACTAGCAAGCAGGCGCTAGTAACTAAAATAAAGAGAAAACTTGTTGACAAAGCAGGGCTACAGTGGGTGGAGCTCAGTGGTCTGTATTGAAGTTCAGAATTGTATGGAGACCTAAACAAAACACGTATATTGCACGTATATCCTATTTAACATTTCTACTCTTTACGGTAGAAATTAAGCTGCCTTGTGCTGTTCGCTGTAGGATAGGCATTCAAATGAAATTCCCATGTAGACTTATGGGCTATTTTGAAAACCTGAGGCAACTTAAACATCAAAACCTCTCTAGTCCCAGGCTATTCTGTGTGTGTTATGATATGGGCTGATATCAGCCACTGCAGATCAGGCCTCATCATGCCCAAAACTTCTAACGCACCTCTCTTCAATATTGGGTGGACATGAAGTCTGTAGCCCTACGTTTTTTTCTTTGCTTTGTTAGGATGCCGTCTCCCGGGCAGAGCATATCTACAGTGTACGGCCAGGGCTGAGTGAAACATCAACCTCGGCTGGAGGAGGCGGAGACGGGTAATAACTCCCTCTATCTCCCTCGGCTGACAACAGAAGATACCGTCACTGCCTTGAGCTATCTCATTCCACATAGGAAGACTTGTGTTACAATATCAGAGTTGCTGATATTCCCTGCTCGTGGCTGAGGCACAGTACTATCAAAGACTAAAAGAATGCATTCTGCACAGCTGCAATATCCATTCAACTTGCTCCGAGCGGTAGTGTGCAGAGTGTAACCGTGGAAAAGGTCTTCAGCTAACAGAAATCAAATAACGAATGAATACCGAGAGCAAATACACATTCCAGCCTATTTTTCCCCCAACACACAAATAGAACCACTTTTATTTTGTGTAGAACGTTGATAGGGAGAGCAGAAACAGCCCCGAGTCTCTCGTCATTCACAGCCAAATGAGCAGGAGTGTTGTGCTGTGACTCCGGTCGGCCTCCATTGTCCACTCTCATTACTGAGCGACACTCTCAGCTGGGGCTCATTAACCTCCAGACTCTGAGCTTTGGGCTCCAACTTGCAGCCAGACCACATCCAGACTCTGTAACAGACCCTTAAAACACATGTGGCTAAACTTGCGTATGCACATATTTAGGCAAATTAGAGAAACCTATTTATGACAAAAATAAACCAAACATATAAATAATTAAGTAATAAGTGGCAACAAAAAAAAATCCCGTATTTGTCATACAATGTGTTTGTGTGATGCATGTGTTCCTCTATATCAGACCTGGGCATTTTACGGCCCGCGGGCCAAATCCGGCCCTTTGCGCGTCCCTGTCCGGCCCGCGTGAGGTCAATCTTAAAATTACATCATAAATGAAAAAGTATTTATGCTGTGCATGCAATACAAATATGTTGCTTTTATTTTTAAAAGAGTGCTTTTTTTGTTTGTTTTTTTTAATTTGCGTAAGGGCGTGCATGTGTGGGTTAACAGCTACAAGTGATGCTGGCCAGCTATCCCTCAAAATGTCAGCTCACACCAAAAAAAGAAAAATATATGCCGAATGCCGCGTTTTGAACAATACATGGACGGCTAAAAATTTATTTACAGAAGTCAAAGGTAACGCCGTGTGCAAAGTTTGTGGTAGACAGGTCGCTGTGTTCGAGGATAACAATTTGAATCGCCACTACGTGACCAAACACGAGGATAAATACAAGAACTTGTCTGATCAAGAGCAAGGAAGGGAGTCGGATGCTTTGCTGGCTAAGCTGCAAAACCAACAAGTTATGTCATATCCCACAAAATCGCTAGAAAAAGTAAAACGTTTTCTGACGTAGAGTTTATTAAGGAGGTTTGGAAAAATGTTGGACTTTTGAAGAGAATGCAGGATAAAGTGACAGAAATGAACCCCGAGCAGATATTGACATTTTTGCATTGTATTATACATCAGGAAGTGTTGTGTAAGTCAGTGTTAAAAATGAACCATGTTGTTGATGTAACTAAAATAGTTAACTTCATCAGAGCAAGAACATTGAATCACAAACAGTTTGTTGCGCTTTTGGAGGAAAATGAGCCTGAAGATCGTGACTTAAGCTACGACACAGCTATCAGATGGCTCAACCTAGGCAAAGTGCTGAAAAGTGTCTGGGACCTGAGAGAAGAGATTCACAAGTTCTGTGAAAAGAAAGCATCCTTCAGCTTTCAGATGCAGACTGGATGGCAGACCTTGGCTTTGCTGTAGATGTGACTGCACTAATGACTGAACTAAATGTCAAAGTGCAATGCAAGGGCCTTTTTGTGCATGAAATGTACAGCGCAGTGAAGGCTTTCATGAGAAAGTTGCAGCTTCTCTCAAGCCAAATGGAGGACAACATTCTCACCCACTTGGCAACACTGAAGGAAGCCACACCATCAGCTGATCACCTCCACAGGTACTCATCCATGTTAGAAGCACTGCATGGTGAGTTTTCAAGGCGATTTCAGGACTTTAAAACAGTTGAGCACATGGTTTCTTCTCCCTTCACCTGCAGTGTGGATAATGCACCCGGTGATGTTCAGATGGAACTCATTGACCTGCAGTCTGACACATTTCTGGCAGAGCACTTTAGATCAGTCTCACTGCTTGGTTTTTACTCTTCCCTCAAAGAGGAGAACTTCCCACACAGGAGGAGGCATGCTCAAAAGATTCTAGTCCTCTTTGGATCTACCTATGTATGTGAACAGACATTCTCAGTGATGAAGTTCAACAAATCCAGATACAGATCCTCTATCACTGATGATCACCTCTCAGCTGTCCTTCCCATATCCACCTCAGACATTCAGCCAGATTTCAATGCCCTTGTTCAAGCCCAGGATGGACTGGATTTTACTGAACAAGTAAAATGAATTGAAAAACATTAAAAGCACTTATTGCATTTTGTATCAAGTTGACCAATTAGTTATCTTTAACTTACTGCAAAACACTTTCAGTATTTGTGAAGATTAACATGTTAAAAATAAAATGAAACACTGATGTAATGACTGTTTTTGTTTTTACTGTTTATTACTTCTGTAGGAGTATTTTCCTATTTGACCTATACCACTATTTCTTATATTTATATAAATATTTACATAATATCCTTATTTTTCTATTTCTATTATTACCAGTAGCAGCTAATCAAAATATATAATTAGCTGCTTTTTACAATGGGAGAAAATTAATATTGAGCAGAATCAAGTTATTGTTGGTTCGGCCCTCCACCACAGCTCAGGTTTCTCATGTGTAAAAATTAATTGCCCACCCCTGCTCTATATGCTGTTTCCAACGTAGGTGGCAGGAGCCCACCTTTCCCGGCAAGGATGCAAAGATCAGGCACGCGCAATAAGTGAAATGGATGGATGAAAAAATATCCCAGCCACCTCAAGTGACCAAGAAAAAAAAAAACCCAAAGCAATCTATCTATCTAATACTACGTATTAGTGCAAAATCATGGGTAGACCTGGATCTCGAGGGGAACAAAAAAAAGAAAAGGAAAAAAGTTGCAGTTTCAAATGGAATTCTGGGACTTGCAATGTGATCCACCCAAGTCAGTTGATTTTATGTATTGGCACTTTAACTGTTACAACAGTTTGACACGTGACATGAGCTGATCATTGTTGAATGTACACTTTGGCAGGTGACACTGTTAGCACTGCTGCCTCACAGTTAGAAGGTCCTGGGTTCATCCCCAAACGGAGCTTGAGTTTGAATGACCTCCATGACCCCCCACCCCCCACCCAACATGATCAATCCCCTAGGAATAAATCCTTCTCATTAAACACAAATTGATATAAACTATTTTTGTATGTTTGTTTTCTAGTTGCTGATACGTTAATGTTGACAGTTCTTTTTCTGGGGAGAGATCTATAGATTTCTCTATACAGTAGATGAAGCAATCACAAGTCCCAACTATGAAGCTGTAGCAAGCACAGCTTTACCCTGTGCGAGTGTAGCACTGCAGCATTTAACCTCATATACTGTATCTCACAGTGATATTTCCCCAACAGCACCAGTCTACCTGGCACCAACAGTATATCAGGCACCAGCATTAAGGGCCTAATAGCAGC
The DNA here is from genome assembly GCF_960531495.2 of Zeus faber. Classification (NCBI taxonomy): domain Eukaryota; kingdom Metazoa; phylum Chordata; class Actinopteri; order Zeiformes; family Zeidae; genus Zeus; species Zeus faber. The sequence goes on from NC_137197.1 coordinate 17,240,083, forward strand.
GCTAGGAAGATACCCCGGCTTCCAAGGTGATAACTAAGCAGGCAGCCTGTTCTGGACAAGAACAAAAATAAACACAAATGCTCCATGCATATTCTGATAAGAGCTATGGAGGAGACTGGGTCGAGGAGGCAAGATAAGGCTGAACAAATACAGGGCATGCTGCCATCACTTCTCGTCAAGGAGAAAGAGAGGGGAACTTCTGCGTGTGTGTGTGTGTGTGTGTGTGTGTGTGTGTGTGTGTGTGTGTGTGTGTGTGTGTGTGTAAAATACAGTGATTGACAGAGGCAAAAGGCGGTGTTGTGGAGTGTCTGAGGTCTATGAAAACTTGGATGTAAACAAAAGGCTGGTGAAATCTGGACTGGAACCAGCACAGCTATCAAGGTTTGACTAGTAGGGCTGGACGATATATCAATGTTGTGATACAAGACTAGACATTGCCTTTGAGTTATGGTTATAACGGGTTATGTTTTCTTTTAAGGCTGCATTACAGTTAAGTAGTGCAGTTTTATGAACTTAGCTGTTCTAATCAATGCCGCCACACACACACACACACACACACACACACACACACACACACACACACACACACACACACACACACACACACACACACACACACACACACACACACACCTCATGAAAGTACCAATAGTCATCCCCAAAATATAAATATCAAGTAATCAATATCATCAAAATATATCGTCGTATTTGATTTTTCCAATACCACCCAGCCCTAGGGATGATTATGCCATGCCTACTCATTCATACTGGATCATATTTGTTGGACTGTCCCTATTGAAATAATTACATGATGTCACAAAGCTGCAGCAGACTGGGACCTGATGGAACGTGTTTGATCATTATTAATTGTTTCGCCTTGATAGAATTAGAGAGCATTGAGGAGATAAATATAGGAGTGTATTAAATTGAATCATAAGTAATGGATTTGTCACTCCTAGCTTGGAGTATATCCGATCAATTCACTGGTGCATGTCATGGCCCATTACTTGCGTGCTTTAACTTCATACTGCTAGCTTTCTACTCAGGCCTGGTATGGCATGGTTGGTATCAGAAATTGTCCACCAGGGCATCATTTAACTAATGAGGAGAGTGCCAGGGGAACATGGGAAAAGACCCTGAAGATTCAATACTGCTGATTGACCCAATTCTACCAATTATGGATAAGTAATTACAAAATCATAATGCTGATGGAAAGAAAAAAAAAAAAAAAAAAAAAAAGTAAAAACTGCAAACACAGCAAGTATTTGCCAAGTGTAAGAGCATTTAGACATTGACCGTTGATCTGACCTGGGCCTGCGTACATTATCTGCATGATCTGTGAACTACGAAGTATAAATGAAACGCTTTCCGACTTCCCGCAAATCCATCATCAGCAGGAAACGGGAATCTCCCCTCATCTTTCATGGCAATAAGGTCACCGAAAAAATAGAGGAAGTTCGAAAGGGCAACAGACTAAATACATGGCCGACCTAATGAACACACCTCAAAGGTATGAGGAGTAAAGACAATGATATCGCTCAGTTCTCAACATCTACACAAAAGCATTTATATGAAAAACAGTTCTTTAACTTTGTTAGTATAGAATCATCCCTTTTATTTCGGCATCTTTGTAAAGGTTTTGATTTAAGTCATTATATTCCAAAGCCCTTAAAAAGACCCCGATTCTCAGGGGAGGACATTGGGGTATCAAGCATCATTGTCTTCCTACCAATCTGGAGCTCTCTGCATTAGCGCTCTGCTAGTTTGTCTACACCGAATTTCTTAAGACGCTGCGGGTCTAGATGCTGGTATGTGCGCGTGTGTGAACGCACGCCTGGGGGTTCTGATTCATGCCTGGGAGCGGGTCTCGCTGAGCCAGAGGAGGGGCACACGAGGACACGCTGCGGCAGACATTGTGATTATGCTACAGTTTCTGCGGCATCGTTCCTCCTCGCTTGCTCAACGCCACCGGCCCGTTCCCCGCTGCTCTACGCCCCACGCCATAGTACCAAAACGCTTTCCTTCGCACTCCGCTTTCAGTCCATCCCTCTTCTTCTATGTGTCTCATTCCCCCCCATCAGGTTATTTCCCTCGTTGCCACTAACGCTGCACACTGTATTCACCCTTCGAAGCCTCTGCCAGAGTCTGAGGCAGCAGAATGCGGTGGGTCGATCCAACCCTGTGCTAAGGTGGCATTTGTATGGGCACAGTTTCTCCATCTTGTCTATCAGACGCACAATGCAGAGCCCTAGGCTGTATTGGACTGTTACCAAGGCAACGGCACGGAAACATTTTGGCAGAGAAGCCAGTGAGGGAATGATAAAATGACTGAGGAAGAAAAGAAGGGGACAATAGGAAAATGCAATATGTGAACAAATAATATGTTGGAAAAATTAAAAGACCAGCACCTAAACAAAAGCAGGTATTTGTAGGAAAATGGGCGGTGAAGGCGTGTAGGTAAGACGATGAGGAAAGGAAAAGATGCAGTGACCTTCAATGTAGTTGCAGTCCTCCCTCACTCCCCCTCTTTTCTTGTTGGTCACTCTCCTCAATCTTGTGCCATATCCCTCCATCTACCCTGAAACCAAACTCTGAAATTGGCACAACATGGACTTTTACATGGCAAGGAAAACAGATGTGCCCAAAGAAGAGACGCTAAGCTAACTGATCATTCCCCGTACTGCCTTAACGGGGCTTCAATGGTTAACTTGCTGGTGACGGGGAAAACAGACACAACAGTGAGAATTTACTATGATAGACATGGAGTACAAAGCAGATAAGGGAGCGAAAGAAAGACTAACAGACAAATGGGTAGAAGGACTTACCCACAGGCAGTTCACTAAAAGTCACTTTGTTGAATATGAGTAGCAGAGATTAGGAAATGACTAAAACAGTGAATAACAAACTGCATCTAAACAAATGAAGGCCAGTGACATGTGCTGGTTTAGATAAACCAGGCCTGCGTCATCAGGAGGGGTCCCTCTACCAGTTGCCTTTCTGCCCTGCGGACGGTCCTGATTTCTTTGTATACATTAAACCGCTGTTGGACCAAGCATCTAAAAAATGATAAGGAAACAGCGTAGTGTTATTCACAGACACTGCGTGCCGGTTCAGAAAACGCAGGGAAACGGTGAATGTACATGCCGTTTGAAAAATAAAACACATTCAGGCTTGCATGGTCAAGCCTTTAACAGAAAGCACACGGCACACTACAACCACTGCCAAAATGCCACATACTCTCCTACTGCACAAGCACAGAACTCCTTGTTTGTCTGGTGGGGGTTTGGTGGCAGAAATGCATTCCAAAGTTTCAGGGTTTGTTTGCTTTTGTTTCCTCAGACTGGCAACATCCTCAATGCCCCTCAACACGTACGATTTTTATTAAACGAAAATAATTTAAAAACTGCTGAAAATCTGTTTCCAGACTTTTTTTTTTTTTTTTTTTTTTCCCCCCCATCCAGTTTAAGGCGGGGATTTTTTGCTGACCGACTCAATAGTTCGGAGAAAAAAAAAAAGTTTCTTTGGGAGATCGATCCCTTGTGTGTGAGAGCAGGGTCGGCAGCAAACCCGGGCAGGCCTGGATTGGCAAAGGGCCAAAATAAAGGTGAAGGGCCGAGTTTCCAGGCAGGATCTGCTCTCGGAACCTTCATCTGGTTCCGATATTTTTCTCTGCTATCTGACATTTGGGCGTTTGTTTGCACCTTCTCGTTTCTGCGTTGGCGTGAGGGCAGGGGAAAAAAAATAAATAAATAAAGCAAACCCAACCAACTAGTTGCTCCAAACTGCTGAGGAGACATGTCTTCAGACTGAGACACACCATCAGTTGTCTGCCCTCCTGCTATTTTTTCACACTGTATGTGGTAATACAACATACCACACAGATCCACCACTCTACTGCTCCACCCCCCACCATCGCCTCCACCTTTCCAATTCCTCTCCCAACTGAGTCACCTCTACAATATCACAATCCCTCTCCCACGTCACCTCTACACCCTCACCTTGGTTCTGCCGTTAATGACACACTCCCCCAGCTGTCCGTTGGCAGCGCTGTACATCACGGCCTCGTCGATGTGCGCCATCAGCGCTCCGATGCCGTCGCACCCTGCCTCGCAGCCCTCCACCCAGGCAATCTGGTCGCCACGGATACTGCGAGAGGGGATGCTCTTCTGGCTGACCAGCTGACCACCCCGGAATTTCCCGCTGTGATTGAGCTCCATCACCTCCTCCAGGACCTTCTCGCCCAGCTGAGTGCAAACGAAGCTGTCCTTCATACAGATGCCGTAGTTCTTCATGGAGGGGATGATGTACTGCTGGGCGATGCGCTCTGCAGACCACTCGGCCCCTGCGGGCGGAGGCAGGACTGGGATGCCATTAGCCTTCAGGGTGGTCTGCCCCGGTGCGGCTGGTGGGCCAAGAGCCCCGGCCTTGTGTCTGTAATGCTTAATGTGGGGGACCGGGGGTGGTAGGGGGGGTTGGGGGGTGGCATAGCGCGTGTGATTGTTATAGTTCATCTGGTAGCCATGGTTACCACTCTTGCAATTGACAGTGGCCGTGAGCTGCGCAACCGCCCAGGCAGCTCTGGAGGCCTCAGGGGGTTTGTGCGCCACGCTTCCCTCCGTCAGCTTCCGCTGTTTGAAGTGCGACGCGGGCGAGTCGACGGAAGTGTAGAGGAGGGAGTCGGCGGGTTCCAGCGGCGGTAACCCCGTCAGCCCGTCTGGGCCCAGCGTCCCCGTGTCCCGGTTTTCCCCGCCTCTCCGCTTCTGCTGCTGCACCTGCCTGGCTCTCAGGTCACCGTTGGCCCTGCTGGAGAGGGGGTTGGCCGGCCCGTGAGGCTCCTCCACCAACCCCTTCAGCACAGGGTAACAATTTGGGCTCTGGGACAAGGCGCCGCTGTGGCTGCCCTCAATAGTGTCATAATGAGGAACCACGCCGCCGTTGAAGAGGGGCGACGCCGTTTGGGGCTCTTTCTGGAGCATCTCGGTCGGGGAGCCCAGCTCCGCCAGCAATTCGGCGGCCACGGGGCTCCCGGGGGGCGGCGTGCAGTCGCCCTCCAGCCCCATCTCCATCAGGCGGTGGCGGTGGAGACGCTCGCGCTGCTGGCCGCGCGGGGCGCAGCCGCCGACGGGTCCGCGGCGCGAGGGTCCCGGATCCAAGCGCTCCACGCGCCCCGAGCTCTCCATGGCGAGTCCTCCTCCTCCGCACGTAGCTCACGTAGCCCACGTCCTCCCGCCTCCATCTTCTACCCGCCGCCGCATCTTGTGCCCGCGGGCGGAGACCCCGCAACTTTCCAGGTCCGTCCGTCCCCTCTCATCCGTGGCACCTCGGACGCTCGGGAGACATTTAAACGGCCTGGGGAGACGGAGGGGAGACGAGGCGCGTCAGACACGGGAAGCCTGCGTGCGGTAACCGAGCGGAACGAGCACACGCGTTGCAGAAAAACCGCGGCTGCGTTAGACTGATATAGCACTGATTGTACAGAACGTGTCAGTTAAAAAACGGCATCGGCCATAACAGCCGGGAGGACGTGCCCGGATGAGGTCGTTTTAAATCAGATCAACTTACCATTCAACAACTTGGTTGTAATTGAAGAGCAGCGATATTTAAAAACGGGCGGGACAGATGTAGTCCGAATATATTTCACTTTTGATACTGTGAAACTTCCGAAATGGGAAGCGAATTCAATCCCAAATAACAGCGGCAGCAACGTAGCGCCGCTGCAGCCTACGTGACTGGCGGGGAGTACGCGTGTTACTTCCGGGGTCGTCTTGCCTGTTCGTCCCTCCCGAGCGTCCCGCTAAGAAAGAGCCGCCGACGCGCACCGACACCGTCCGTTGACGCCCGGCCACGTTCCGAACCGGGCCGGGGCTTGGCGGGCTCTGCGATGAGGCTCCGCTCCGGTCGGTTCTGCTGGCTTTGACCGATATATCTCCCCCTCCTCCCCTTCCGTCCGCTCCCTCCCTCGCCCCCTCCTGTCACTTACACGTGCGCCGAGGTCATGTGACCGAGTTCTACTACAGCAAAGTTAAATATATAAGAAATATATATATATATATATATATATATATACAATTATTTTTTTAATAATGTATTTAAAATAAAATCTTTAATTTTTAATCGATGTATATTTTTGAAATACAAATGTTATTAAATTGACCTTTTATAAAAAGTATTAAAATATGCATTCTTAAAATTTTATATATATATATATATATATATATATATATATATATATATATATATATATATATATATATATATATATATATATAATATTTATTTTATTGATTAACTGATTTTATTGTTTCGTATTGATTAATATGTGACAGTAAAACATACAGGAGCCTACAAGCATTATGTTATGACATGGACGCTGAGAATTGTCATCCCATATTTCTGTTTATCAAGAGGAAGTGAAGTAATGTGCTGTGATAAAGCCAGGGCTGGGGTTAGGTTGGTGGATTAGTGCCCAACTGTGAGGGATTAGACAGGGGGGGGGGGGGGGGGAGCGTTTGGTCACAGCACTGACATGCCACGCTCATCCGTCCACCGAGCCTGACCCGTCCTATTCTGACTCGATGCGGCTGGACAGCAGCCACGTGGACCGATTAGATCTGCGTCGGTCCTTCTCGGCAAAAACACACAACATGTAACTGAGGGACGAAGCACACGTGCCCGTTTACACAACGGCCACCGTTGGTTGGAATAGTGGAGTGGACCTGTGACCTGACCTTATTCACAATCCGCAAACTGTCACCCGGTAGGCACAAGAAAGAAAGATCATAGAATGCAGATGACATTACCCTATAAATATATTTCGAATAAAGTCCATCACATTATGAATGACCTCAGTAATTAATATACCGTCCTCATGTTGTCACCATAGCACTTAACAGGTGACACCGTTTATTGCACAGATGTGCATTAATAAACGCAGGTCCCACGCCAGAAAAAAAGGACGGTGCCCAGCGACAACAAACCAATCGCTTTATGACGTATAGTGACAGGAAAACCATAACTAAATCATCTGCTCAACTGAATTACCTGTAAACACTTGGAGCTAATAATGTACCCCAAGCTTCGGAACAGAAAGACGACAACGCGCAAAGCAAAGAGCAGGCATCCCACCCAAACACAATTCCTTATTCCCTCACTCTGTCACTTTATCATCAGAGAAGGGGCAGATCCCACACAGTCACTTCTCCAAAAAAAAAAAAAAAAGATTGACTTACTAAGCAACAGGAATTGTATTTATTCTGTCCACTGATCTCGATAAGGTGAGTTACGTCAACGCTGGCACTTAAGATCATTTCCATATGATATACAGTCCCATAAATGAAAGGGTTACTCTAGCTTTTGGGGAATTTGTCTGCATTTGTCTTGGGGCATATACAGGGTTCAGACACAGAGAGAGACCCCTCTGGCCAGTCACCCCCCCCCCCCCCCGTGTGGCATGGATACATAAAGATGCCGTTTCTGCCAGGGAGCGCTTGACAAAGCAGCCTGGATATCCAGATGCCGTGTGTGTGTACGACGTCAACAAGAGGAAGTCTCAACATCACTCATCATGCCAAACGTCTTCTCGCCTCAGGGCCGGGTTTGTCGGACGGTTTGCTCTTTCAAGTCCTCGTCCCTGGTCGTGGGAGGCAGGATTTCCTGTTTTTGGGGGGGGGGGGGGGGGTTCTCGGCATTGCAGACAGGTTTGCGTGACGTAGGGGGGTCGTGCGAACCGCCAGGCCCCGCGTAGCGAGACTCCCGAGGCCTGATGTAGAGTTGGAGTCCACGGCAACAATCTGTCCAAGCGATGGGAGTTAGGAGCGCGGAGGTGTCCTTGGACATGATGAAGGTCATCACACTGTGAGCACTGTGCTCAGTGTCCTCGGTGTTTGATGGAACTAAACATCCAATACATGCAAGTGTATCTAAATTAATGGAGAGTGGGAAGTGATGAAACAATACAATACCTGACACAGTTTAGCAAAATGAATTACTTCAAAAATATTTTTAAGGCTATAGAATATAATAGACAATGTTATTACGCGCAGTTAGACATTTTGTCAAACTAAATTCTGCTGCTGGTTGCATGGGTGCAGAAATCATCTTATCTTTGAAATACCTAATGCGAGATTATTTTGATATGATGAAATAAAATAACACTTTAATAATCCCTGGAGGGAAATTCAGGCTTTACAGCAGCAAAACAAAACAAAAGCACAGCCGGGTAAAATATATAAATTAAAATGAGATAAGTAATAGGAATAAGAATTCCAGAGAAATGCAAGAGACGTTACTGGAGCAAATAGGCAGTTTGTTAACGTTCCCTTTCAAATAATCCCCTTTTTTTTTGTCATTGGAAATTACAGAGAAGTTTTTTTCACATGAAAAAATCTGCAACTTCCTTACATGTTATTTTTTAAGGAAGTCGCTTAATTGGCTCCAGCTTTCCAGTCATAACACAAGCGTGCGTACGTGCGGTGCGATAGTTTGATGTCCTATACTTCACGACTGTTTGTCAAGACTTGTAAGGGTTACTAGTCATTTGTTTGCTGATCAGCCGACAAATCTTAAACATTGCTTTTTTCCAGGGAATGATAAACGGCGTTGTCTTTGCCAAGGTCAGTGCTCCCTCTGCAGCTGGACTGAAATCCCCCAGCGTTACCAGCCCTGACTAGTGCAGCTTTGCACGTATGCACGTACAATATACTGTACACGTCTGCTTTCTCTCTCTCTCTCTCTCTCTCTCTCTCTCTCTCTCTCTCTCCCTCTCGCTCGCTCGCTCTCTCTGTTTCTCTCTATGTATCACTCTTCTTGCCACTGCAAAAAAAAAAAAAAGAACGGCAGAAAGGGCAACAGAAAGTTAATGATTTACAAAAATAAACTGGCTGACTCAACTTTGGTTTTGCCCTCTGACAACCGTACGAGTTATCTTATATATTAAATGCTTCTGTTCAGCATGTGTATAAACCACGTGCAGTACATACATTTCTTTTTATTTTTTAAATAAAGCAATTAAGCACTATTTTTTTTTAGTTTTTTTTAGATGATCTCGGGCATGCGTTTTCTGCTCTGTCATCCTATGTAAGCAGCATGGCCACATATTCAGGTCAGGCTTTATAAATAGGGCATGATGTGAAACTGAACACGTCACCGGTCCTGGCCGGGGAGTGGGGGCCTCAGAGCTGATACCGGTTTCATGCTTATGCCACGTCAGTGGCTGGTGTAGAAACAGGAACCCGTTTGAAGAGACATCTTGGTCACTATGCTTTTATTTATGTATTTGATATGATTCAAGCATAACCAGGGAGCGAGGTGAGAGAGGGGATACTCAGAAAACAAGTCTTCTGAATATGAAGATAGAAAGAGAAAGCGAGCAGGCTGTCTATTTAATATATCAACTTAAACTTTAATAACATTTTGGATTGTATTGCATCGTAATGGTGCATCAGCATCATATGATATGATATGAATCCAACAATCAATGATATCAAAATAATACTTGAAATCAATCATAAACCAGAAGACCCTTGTTGTACTCGACAAACAACTACAGGAATTTTCTCAATTTCTAAACGAATGCGATCCAGGTGATACAGGAGATGGCTGAAGAGTTGTATCATCTAGTGAAGCAGGGAGATAGGTGAGTCAAACTTTACACCCAAATATATCTGACCTGGGATCTTTTTCTGGTCGCAAGCCAGCTCTTTCCACAAAGTGCATGATGACTAGGCAGCTTTATTTCCCCCCCCTTATACAATACAATACAAACAAGACTATAGTCCAAAAAGGTAAAGCTAGGGCCAGCTCTTCCATATTAATTCAGTAGCATACAGAGCATCACAACTGGGAAAGCTGTATAATTCATTAAATGGTATCTTGGGTGACAAGCAAACAGCCAGTGTGTTTGTGTGCAGTGAGAGAAATCTCAAGGATTTTTGCAGGTGACATATTTGCTCATAATGACGTGACATATGCATGAAACAATGCATATAAAGTAATAAACGAAAACAAAATTATTATTATTATTTTTTAATCAACCAGTCTAACAGCTGATTTCACCGAATGCCAGTGTGCATGCTCTGTGGATTGAGCGCGTGAGGCCATGTTTGCTGCTGCAGGGTGAACGGAACTGGCCAAAAGAATTTGGGTCGACACGAAGCAAAGACCAGAGCAGCAGTTCAGTCAATATCAGTTCTCACACTGCATGGCTGTTAATGCATTCTTCTACATCCACCCAACACTGCCATCACCTTTGCTGACATTGAAAGAAAAAGGTTCCCTTTAATTACAAGATAAACTAAGGGTTTTTGTTTATGGCACTGTCTGTGACAAAAAAAAGGGGGTTAAAGATAGTGTCAGGAGATCAAAGTCAAAACTCAGTGTACGGCATCAGGAATTTCTGTTTCAGAAATATTTAGATTCCGCAAATGATGGCTTCAGATGAACACTGGTTCCCAACCTGAGGTCCGGGCCCCAAAAGCAGGTCCCTGTCAATTCCCAGTCACAGCAGTAATGGAACAACAATTTTCATGTTATTATTAATCAGAAATATAATCTTGATGTGTGTGTGTGTGTGTGTGTGCGTGCGTGTGATGAGATAATGCCTCAGTAGGCAGGGAAGTGTTGTCAATAGCAGGAAGCCACTTCCCAGGGTCCACCTAACCCGTCCCGTGCTCAGCTGTCCTTGTCCCCCCTCCTTCCACGGTTCCTTTCATGCACAAAGTGGCGTGCATGCTGTTGTGACATTCTGTGATATAAAGTATATAAATATCATAGCTATGTCATCAGGAAGTTACATTTTTATCACAAAGCATCCTGGGTACTTTGTCTTGGCCACACCTAGTCAACATAAGAAAATTGTGTATTTAGTGTAGATGAGATCAAATGGATGGATGACATATTATTAATATTATTATTATTATTATTATTATTATTATTATTAATAATAATAATAATAATAATAATAATAATAATAATAATAATAATAATAATAACAACAACAACAACAACAACAACAACAACAACAACAACAATAATAATAATAATAATTGATATTCTGATTATTATTATTATTATTAGTAGTAGTAGTAGTAGTAGTAGTAGTAGTAGTAGTAGTAGTAGTATTATATCACCGCAAAGTGATGACTAGTGTGAAAGAATGATAAATATTTGATGTACAGGGTTTTTTTTTTAACAATTTTGCTGATAGATCAAGCAAAATGACATGACCTACAGTATACATCCGTACCATATAGATGAAATTAATATCGTTGATCCGGCCCATTCCCATTCCCCACCCTCCTCGCGCTTGATAACGTATTCCCAGTGTGGTCGCCCTGAGTCCCAGAGGACCCTTGCAAGACAAAAGACCCAATGAGGCCCTTGACATATCGTCCCGGAGGACACAAACACTTTGGCAGCCTCACATCCTCCCTATATTTCTCTGTGTTCCACACATTTCTTCAAGGTCTCTCTTGCTTTTTCTTTCACATCATCACGCGATGCACCCTCTCTCTCTCTCTCTCTCTCTCTCTCTCACTCACTCACTCACACACGAGTACAATGAATGAAGATGAACTTAGATACAGACAAAAATGTGGAAACATTGCTCTTTACATTGCATTTAGCAGACGCTTTTATCCAAAGCGACTTACAATTATTCAAACACCGACGGACGCAGCCATCAGGAGCAATTAGGGGTTAAGTGTCTTGCTCAAGGACACTACAGCATGCTAGCAGGAGGAGCCTGGGATTGAACCAGCAACCTTTAGATCACTAGACCACCAGCTCTACTTCTACCGCCTGAGCTACCATCCCCATAAACTTTAAAATATTTAACTTTAAAATATAAATAGGTAAAGATAATGGAAACCATGCTTACATGTGCACAAGGAGAAATACATACTTTACATTAAAACAGAAAAATGTAAACATCACTTTCTCTCACACACTCGCACGCACGCACGCACGAACACGCACACACACACACACACGATCTAGCCCAGTGTTTCCCAGCCTATCCCCCCCCCCCCCCCCCCCTGCTACGGCACCTTTTTTACGATGTAATAATCCCACACTACCATCCTGTCAAAAACGTGAAAACGTCACCAAACGTCACAAGCACGAAGAACTGAGTTTATTAATAAGACCTTCAAATAATTCTCCCTTTCCGTGTGAAACACAGAGCTGGTATCCTGGCCTAAACGGATGAATAAGTACAGCCTTGCAGTAATCACCGTCCAAAAACAAGAGCTCGTTTCCATTATTATTATTATTATTTATTTTTTATTACTATTATTATTTATTTTTATTTTGTTGTGGAATTCGAAATAAATAAAATCACGGCATGTAACGTGAGCGCCTTTTAAGAACTTTGCCCAGACCCGACTAATACGGCAGCGCTCCCAGGCGGTTTGATCGCACAATTACACCCAGTTCCAGCAACTTATACTGGAGACGGCGGCCAGCGTACGCTGAAAAAAACAAATCGTTATTTGGAGTCATTGGATCAACGTAAAAATAAAAAATAAAAAAGCTAAAATGTATATTTGAAACTTAGGAGAACCGCGATTGTTAATTTTGAACAACTATTTCATTTTCTATAAGTAGTTCATTGTTTTAAACTGACTGAGTTGATTTCTTTTTCAGCGTACGGAAGGGGGCCGCCTACTTCCGTATACGTCATCACGTCGCGGGTTCACAGGTGACGCAGAGGTCGTGTTGTGTTTCTGGCAGCGATGTGATGGCTTTTCTGAGTCTGTACACGAGGAGGCAACTACCGCAGGTCGTATCCCGGTTCGCAGGGCTGACGAGGATCGCCCAGACGCCGCCACGACACCTCCTTACCGGGGGTTCCCCGGCGAGGAGGCTCCATGGCCACGGGCCGGTGCGGAGCCACGCCGGGGAGAAGGGACCGTGGGGCAAGAGCCGGGCTCCGGAACAACTGCACCAGCACCCGCTGACGGAGCTCGATAGGGCGGATGCCATGGTGCGTTTGAATGCGGAAATTATAAAACAAAACAAAACAAAACAAACAATACAAATCGAAACACCCGTGTCTCTCGACCTCGAAATAATATAGCCACTTGATTTCTCAGGAGTATCCCTTTTTCGTTTGCCCTGACACGGGACTCTGATGACGTCAACTAACAGCATATTATGTTGTCGGATGACGTCACCAGAGTCCTAGTCAACGATTATCGTTTTACGGTTTTCGCTGAATTTCTTTTCCCTCAGTTACAATGTTCTCGTACACTCTCCTTGCAGATGCTGAGAAAGTCCCACGAAACTGGTGAGTCGCCTTGAACTCAAGTTTGAGTTCAACACAAACCTTCATTAGCAGGCTGTTAGTGATGCAGGGTTGGAGGCTGCTGGAGCAGGCTGTTAGTGATGCAGGGTTGGAGGCTGCTGGAGCAGGCTGTTAGTGATGGAGGGTTGGAGGCTGCTGGAGCAGGCTGTTAGTGATGGAGGGTTGGAGGCTGCTGGAGCAGGCTGTTAGTGATGGAGGGTTGGAGGCTGCTGAGCAGGCTGTTAGTGATGGAGGGTTGGAGGCTGCTGGAGCAGGCTGTTAGTAATGGGGGGATGGAGGCTGCTGGAGCAGGCTGTTAGCAATTGAAGATTGGAGGCTGCTGGAGCAGGCTGTAAGTAATGGAAGGTTGGAGGCTGCTTAGCAGGCTGTTAGTTATGGAGGGTTTGAGGCTGCTGGAGCAGGCTGTTAGTTATGGAGGGTTTGAGGCTGCTGGAGCAGGCTGTTAGAAATGGAGGGTTGGAGGCTGCTGGAGAAGGCTGTTAGAAATGGAGGGTTGGAGGCTGCTGGAGCAGGCTGTTAGTAATGGAGGGTTGGAGGCTGCTTGAGCAGGCTGTTAGAAATGAAGGGTTGGAGGCTGCTGGAGTAGGTGTTAGTAATGGAGGGTTGGAGGCTGCTGGAGCAGGCTGTTAGTGATGGAGGGTTGGAGGCTGCTGGAGTAGGCTGTTAGTAATGGAAGGTTGGAGGCTGCTGGAGCGGGCTGTTAGAAATGAAGGGTTGGAGGCTGCTGGAGCAGGCTGTTAGTGATGGAGGGTTGGAGGCTGCTGGAGTAGGCTGTTAGTAATGGAGGGTTGGAGGCTGCTGGAGCTGGCTGTTAGAAATGAAGGGTTGGAGGCTGCTGGAGCAGGCTGTTAGCAATTGAAGATTGGAGGCTGCTGGAGCAGGCTGTAAGTAATGGAAGGTTGGAGGCTGCTTAGCAGGCTGTTAGTTATGGAGGGTTTGAGGCTGCTGGAGCAGGCTGTTAGAAATGGAGGGTTGGAGGCTGCTGGAGAAGGCCGTTAGAAATGGAGGGTTGGAGGCTGCTGGAGCAGGCTGTTAGTAATGGAGGGTTGGAGGCTGCTTGAGCAGGCTGTTAGAAATGGAGGGTTGGAGGCTGCTGGAGTAGGTGTTAGTAATGGAGGGTTGGAGGCTGCTGGAGCAGGCTGTTAGTGATGGAGGGTTGGAGGCTGCTGGAGTAGGCTGTTAGTAATGGAAGGTTGGAGGCTGCTGGAGCGGGCTGTTAGAAATGAAGGGTTGGAGGCTGCTGGAGCAGGCTGTTAGTGATGGAGGGTTGGAGGCTGCTGGAGCGTGCTGTTAGAAATGAAGGGTTGGAGGCTGCTGGAGCAGGCTGTTAGTGATGGAGGGTTGGAGGCTGCTGGAGTAGGCTGTTAGTAATGGAGGGTTGGAGGCTGCTGGAGCGGGCTGTTAGAAATGAAGGGTTGGAGGCTGCTGGAGTAGGATGTTAGTAATGGAGTGTTGGAGGCTGCTGGAGTAGGTTGTTAGGAATGGAGGCTTGGGGGCTGCTGGAGCAGGCTGTTAGTAATGGGGGGTCAGAGGCTGCTGGAGCAGGCTGTTAGTGATGGAGGGTTGGAGGCTGCTGGAGTAGGCTGTTAGTAATGGAGGGTTGGAGGCTGCTGGAGCGGGCTGTTAGAAATGAAGGGTTGGAGGCTGCTGGAGTAGGATGTTAGTAATGGAGTGTTGGAGGCTGCTGGAGTAGGTTGTTAGGAATGGAGGCTTGGGGGCTGCTGGAGCAGGCTGTTAGTAATTGAAGGTTAGAGGCTTCTGGAGTAGGATGTAAGTAATGGAAGGTTGGAAACTGCTTAGCAGGCTGTTAGTTATGGAGGGTTTGAGGCTACTGGAGGAGGCTGTTAGTAATGGAGGGTTGGAGGCTGCTGGAGCAGGCTGTTAGAAATGGAGGGTTGGAGGCTGCTGGAGCTCACAGGCTCACGGTGACTTCCAGCTTCTCCTCCCTCCCTCCCCTGATTGACCGGGGCCCATTTCTTAGTCCAGCATCAATAATGTAACACACCCGAATGTAGCCTCATTTGCAAATGTGGTCTCATTTGCTGCTAGGAGGCCGATACAGGGTTTTACCATCCATTTAAGAATGGAATTACATTACATTACATTTACATTTTCTTCACTGCTAAATGAAACTGAAAGCAATTAGAATGATATAGAATCATTCAAACGGGTACCGCCCTGAACAATGGCGTTTTGACTGTTTTTTGACCCGGGCCTTATTAAGATGGAGCTGCACAACTTCCTGTTTCTAGTCTCTTACGTCAGCAGACGTAGCCAGAGGAGCCGATTTGCGGATGTGCCAAAAGACTCACTCAAAACATAAAAAAAAAGGGATGAGTATTACATTTCAAGGCTGCCTGACAATATCTTTAGCTTCCCGTTTTTTAACAGAAAATGTAATGGTTTTTTTTAATGTCCCCGCGTGGGACTGCATTTAAGCACAATGCGACCCTGCAGCAGAGTGGTCAGTTTCTAAAATAGTAATATATAATTATAATAATAAAAAATGATGGGAACCTACATTTTAGTAAGGCCTGGGTAGAAAAGAGACGAGACCGTTCCTTTATATTTAGGGTTTATTCCAGTTGAGTACTATTCATAGTGACGTCTTACAGCTCCAGCATAATAAAACTAATTGGATTCCAGGCTATAGTTTCGAACAGGGATGGGATCTGTATCCTATCCTATCTTTGTGGATAACCACTGGGAAAATGGGAATATAGTTCAGGGTAACAGGAATATTTAAGGGTAACAAGAATATTCAGGAAGGAAGAGAAGGGGAATTAATATCCAATTAATAATCTGTACAAAGGGCTAGAATAAAGCGGTAGCGTTAACAAATAATTACCTTCAATACACAACTACAGCTGTACTTTTATTCTAACAATGCACACTGTAATGTTTATTTATAGTCTGCTAAATAATGTCGTTGAATAAAGCCCCCCGCCTATGCATTAGCCACAGAGCCGCAGCTCATTTGTGACCTTGACTCTGTATTTTAGGATTCCTGTCGTGGTTCAGGAACGGCCTCCTGGCGACGGGGATCGGAGTGATCGCCTTCGTCCAAAGCGACGTGGGAAGAGAAGCAGGATATGGTACGGTGGTGGTGGTGTTGTTGTTGTTGTTCTTGTTCTTGTTCTTGTTCTTGTTCTTCTTGTTCTTCTTCTTCGTCCTCTTCTTCTTGTCATTTCAGCTTCAAATGATACACTAGAAAAAAGTATGTTCTATAATAATATGATTGATGGCCATGATTTAATAATTTTCTGGGATTGGTAATATTATTTGAACAACCACTCTTGATATGGATGGCACTGCAACCATAGAATGCTTGCAATATTAAAATATATCACTTCCCCATGGAAGGGATATTAATAATAATAATAGTAGTAGTAGTAATAATAATAATAATAATAGAAGTAGTAGTAGTAGTAGTAGTAGTAGTAATAATAATAATAATAATAATAATAATAGAAGTAGTAATAATAATAATAATAATAATAATAACTAAAAATAAAATAAATAATAAATTAACATGTTGAAGGTGGATAATACAATTGAAGCTACTCAATATTTTATTCCAAATGTACCCCCTTTGTCTCTAAGTTATTGTTGGATGTGATTAGCAACTTTCCATTCAATATATCTAAATGAATTGAGCGTCAAATAAAAACCGCTAGGATGCAGCTTCACCCGACCACTAACACATCGCCCCTCATCCCCATGTTTCCTTCCGCAGCGTTCTTCCTTCTCGGCGGGCTGTGTGTCTCTTTCGGCGGCGCCTCCTACATGGTCAGCCTGTTCTCCCTGCGGCGGATGCTGCTGCTGTCCCTGCCGGCTGTGCTGCTGCACGGGGCCGTGGTGGGCACGGTCGCCCTCTTCTGGCTGTGCGCGGTATCCCTCTACATCGGCCGGCTGGAGGTGGAGATCATCCACGAGGGCGAGGAGGACGACGACGACGACGACGACGGCGGCGGCGGCGACGACGAGTGCCGGGAGTGCCGCGACAGACGAGAGAACAGAGGTTACCACGGCTCGCATGACCACAGGCGCCATGCCAAGGAGGACAGTCACAACAAAGGTCAGGACAAGTAGTGTCCTCCCACTGACAGGAAAGCCGAAAAAGGAAAAAAAAGAAAATCTTTTGGGCAGGAGCATGTTGCTTGGAATCAGAGTTTCTTCTGATTTGTATGTACGTGAGAACATGATTGTTTTTTGTTTTTTTACATTCATGCTCACGGTAGGGAGTGTGCGTGCGTGCGTGCATGTGTGTGCATGTGCTCTTTGTCAAATGGCAATGAGGGGAAAAAAATGGTCATTACTCATCTGTAGTTCATATGTTGTTATTGGATGTTTATTTTCTCATTTTTGTATAAATGGTTTCAGAGCCTGCTTTACTTAAGCGTTATCAATCAGAACTGCGGTAAAAAAATGTTTTATATTCTCCTTTCTCTATTACGCGCACACGCACACACGCATACCCACATACACACACACACACACACACACACACACACACACCACCTCTCAAAACCTAAACTCAGTATAATATCTTTCTAAACAGGTTTACATTCATCCTGTACTGGTGACTTGGCATTATTCAAACTCTGGTATATGCTTTAAAAAAAAATTCAACACAAATAATAAGAGAAGATAAGATAAGGGGGAGAATTTGGAAGTACAATTGATTAACAATATAATACTTGAAGTGATCAGAAAGTTATGTCGTTAATTATACTGTTCTTATGATCTATGAGTGAATGGACAGAGCTGTGTGCATATTTCATGTATGTGTTATCTTTGGCTTTTGGGGGAGGGCCAGAATAAAAAATTAAAAAAAATAAAAAAAAATGTCAAGAGTACAAGTTGTACTTCAACTGTGTTGAAGTGCTGGGTTTTGTACTGTTTATTCCTATTTTACTCTTGTTTTGGTTTTCGCACTCTGAAAATTACCATTTTGTGTAAAAAAAAAAGGACAATATATCACGGCACTACTTGAGGATGATGATTTGCTGTATTTGTGTATTCTTCCTCCCTGCGCTATAATGTACGTAATAAAACAACAAATATACACTCGGGACTAGACGGACTAGTCCAATTTGTTGCGTTTAATTTATATAAATAACTAATAAAAAACATTTTGTCATCAAGGTTGGGCGATGCAATATATTGAAGTTCTTAGTTCTTGCTTTTTTTGTTTTTGCTTTTCTTGATAAACGCCTGTGAATATTAAGCCGCACTGGCAAGAAAACAGTACCTGAGGAGTGTGTGTGTGTGTGTGTGTGTGTGCGGGAGAGGGCGAGGATGTCTGTGATAACTATCAGTGACTGGGTTAGGGCGAAGGTCTCTGTTATCTTTTAGCCATCGACACAAAGAGTTGCTGTTGAGACTCACCTCAGAGTCACCCTTTCTCCTCTCATCCCCCCGCCCCCCCACCCACCACCACCCCATCCCTCTCTTGTTCTCCTTCTCCTCCAAACTCCCTTCCACCCGTCCCTCCTCGTTTATTCCCCGGGTGTCTCAGTGCAGTTGTGTTTCACATGCAGCTTGTGTCTGCGTGGGTTCTGCAGTATGACCAGTACCCCTCCCTGCCCTCCTCTCCCGCCCCTCCCCCCCTCCCTTGCGCCGCTCTCTCCTTTACATCTCCTGCTACCCCTCTCACCCTCTAGTCCTCTCTTGACTCCTCCTCACGTTTGCTTCCCCTCCCTCCCTCCCCCATACTCCACCACCCTCACCCCCGCCCCCCTTCCGCCGATCTCCTCCGCGGCTGCATCTGACTGCACAGGTCTGCTTGGCATGCAGGAGGCTCCTGAGGCCTGGCTCTTCTAAAGGGCAGAGCGCCCAGAGGCAGCAGACGCGCCCTCACTGACAAACAGAGTCCACCCCCAGACCCCTCCAAGGGGCAGAACCACAGCGGCCCCTGCTTTGGACCCAGCACCAGCCCCCTTGGCTTCGGGTCCGGGGCCGGGGTCCTGAGCACCTTCAGTCTCAGGGACGCCCTCGCTCCTCAAAAGTCAAAACTGCAAACTTTTTTTTTTTTTTTTTTTTTCTCTCTCTTCAAAGGGGGGGGAGGGAATGTTAATCTGGTTTTGCGTTCAGGTGTTAAATGCCATGTGTATGGATCAGAAGATCAGCCTTGAGAAACAGCGTGGCAGAGGGAAAGGTGCCGAGCGGAGGAGAACCATAGAGGCACGGGGAATGGAAGATGAAAAGACCGGCGGAGGGGTGGTGGCGGAAGAACGGATGGAGCATTGCGGACGGAGGTGTATTGCGAGGGAGCCATTTGGGAGTCTCCCTTCAGCCCTCTCTCCATTATTCCTACCCATATTTCCACGCTTTCCAACGCATTTACATGTGCTAAGGTATTTCCCAGGGGAGCGCGACTCCAATTCAGGGGGCAAGATAAGCCGTCAAAGTCACTGACAGAGAGGGCGTGCGGGTGACTCAATGACAGGCAGAGCGGCAGACAGTGGGGACAGATGCCTTGATACACAATCAGGTATGCTCGCGCATGCACGCACGCACGCGAGCGCACGCACACAGACACACACACACACACACACACACACACACACACACGTCTCCGCTGCACGAGCCACACCTTTTCTCTCACTCTGAAACAGCCATCAGCAGCAGTTCACAGAAAAGATGAGCTAAATGAGGAACTGCAGGTTATTCTGTCTGCCCGAGTCACGGTGTGTGCACACACACGCACACACACGCTCACACACACACACACACACACACACACACACACACACACACACACACACACTGCATACGGTCTTGCACGTACGCTGGTATTTTCTCCCCAACAACTGCTCTTGTTTAGTATGCGCTTCCTTTGGTCTTGAGGAGGAATGATCCTCACTCTAATGAACTAGGGCCTGCCACTTGAATGTAAAACAGGATTTAACCCGTCTTCAATGTCAGAGCCCCTCCCTGGGGCTCCTTCAGACAACACACACTCACAAATTCATGGAGACGCACAAATGTATACACACAAGCAAAGTGCCGATGTATAAACACGCACACGCACACACACACGACCACGACCTCAGACAGTCTGAGACGCCTGCGCGCATACACTCACTCACACACACGTACCTATACACACACACACACACACACGACACAATATGCTTTTGTCTTAATTTTTTCAAAACCATTTACTGCGAGTCTTTGTTCACGTTCTCTAATGGCCTTCGTCCCCGCTGCAGCATTCCAAGACAGGGTCATTGTTGCCGCCTCTACAAAGTGTGCCTTTCATTTTAAACCCGCATAGGCCTACATTTTTGGGAAGTCCCTCCCTCGCCCAGGCAGAGCTCTGCTACGTTCAGTGAGAAAAACGCAGGCGAAGGATGAATGCGCTCATGGGCATGTCTCCGTGAGAGCATTTGCAGATAAAACAAATCGTATTTCGTATGCGTTTTAATAAAAAAAATTAAAATTCAGTTTAGCATTTGTTATTTGCTGTTTTTTTTATGATGACTTTTTGGAGACGGCTCTTATAAAAATGTAATGCGTGAGAAGCCTGTGAGGTGTATAAATGTACTCATTTGTTTGCAATAAATATAATGATCCATAATCCTAGAATAAACAAAGTGTACGATAAATATTTTTTTCTGGCAGATGTGTCTTAATTAGTCACGCGTTGACATGGAATTTCTTCATCCGTCAAAAATATGTTACGACGCAAAAAATTAATCATTCACTTTGAAATTAGTAATTCATTGTCAAGTGATTTTTTTTACAAAAGCATTTGATTTATTGCAAAAAGGAAACAAGAAAGTTACAGCTGTGCTCTTCTACTGGAATATTTTATTGTTATTATCATCTGTATGAGTTCTTTTTACATTGGTTTGTTTTATTTGAAGATCAGGAATTGATGAAATATTCACAAAAATGAAAGAATGTGGTTAGATTCACAGTGATGGGCAGAGGGAGCTTTTCATCTAAACGCACACATGTGCCTGCGCGCATGCACACGCACGCACGCACGACCACACGCACACACGCACACGCACACACACACACACACACACACACACACACACACACACACACACACACACACACACACACACACACACATTATGTGTGAATGCACACCCTAATATGTTACAACTGCAGTTTGGGTGTATAGTGCATATCAAATCCAGACAATCAGAAGTCAGATATTACAGTGAACCCTCATATCCGAGACTCAGAAACCTACATTTCATTGCATGACCTTGGATTCTCTCAATTATTAAAGTGTTTCATTCCAAAAACGTTACATGTGAAATGATTCAATTAGAATGCCTTGATTCGTAGTAATAGATATGTCTGCATCGGCTCAATTTTCCATTTTATGTCTTTAAACCTTTGAAAATTGCCTTAAATATTTTAGGTGTAAGCGTTACTTACGGCAGAAAAAGTGTGTGTAAATATGTGTCATGTATTTATTACATTTTCTATTTTATTTATCTCATCTTGGAATGAAACTTTACATTCAGACAACTACGTAGTCGTGTTTGTCATGTTCTTTTCCAATTTCAAATGTAGAAGAAATTATTTGCTCTTTAAATAAAGCACAGTTATGTATTTTAATGGAAGTTTCATCATACAGTATACTGTGAAAGTGCATTGTTGTTGTTTGCTTTTTTTTTTTTTTTGCAGATTTTCCAGATTATTCTGAGATCAATAATTGAAGCACAACGATGGAAGAGTTTAAATGTAATTCCAGTTTTAAAATCTGAACTTCCTCTCGGAAGGAATAAAATTGAGTTGAAACTCTGTTGAAACAGTTCATATTTTTTGACCACCTACAGTCTTCTTTTAATGACCACACATGGACCGACCTCCTGCCGTCGGTATATTCACCACATATCCACCTGTCGAAACTGGCCTTTTTTAAATGGCCATTTAATGTAACACACAGTGGTCAGGCTGTGGCGTCGGGGCCACTCCAGTTTTACATTCTGTTTTACAGTATCACAAAGAGAACATTAAGTGATGAAGTGCTTTGAGTTCATATCAAAACAAATTTGAACAAGTGCTCGGACAAACAGTGGCTAAAAATGACAACAATAATTATCCCTTTCCATCCTTTTCTCGCCTAAAACATTTTAAAAGAATATTATAAAAGGTACCTGGATGAGTGATGCACCCCCGCCCCCCCCGAAATAAAACAACCCATAATGTTATAGTGCCTATCTATATCTCTTTAAAATATTATTCTATCCCTCTCAACCGATGTAAACACAAAATTAAAAGGTAATTAAAAAAACAAACAAACAAAAAAAAAAAACAATATGGCTTTTGTACACAAACACAGTTTTAGCAATATACAGCGTATACTAAAATTTCTGGGCTCAGTTTAACAAATGATTTTTTTTTTTCCTACACACAAACAACAGAAATCGTGTTGTACTATTTCCCCCACAGGTAATGGAATGTCTGGAGCTATATTAGTCTTCATTTTTGTCTTCAATAGTGTGCTTTAAGTATGACTTACTGACAAATGTTTTTGTGTATTTTTTTTGTAAATTGCTGGGTTTCCCCAAAGTACAAAAAACAACTAGGCTGTCCCTAAATACCATGGATAATGCTTACATCAAGCCCAGTGTAAGAGATGATTTGTATATTACTGCAATAAAAACTTTAATTTTTTTTTTTTTTTTTTAATTTCAAACATATTCCCGCGGACAAGCGTCCACCTCCCTCCGCAGCCGGAGGGTTAATTAGGATGACAGTGAGAAGAGTGTGAGCTGAGGGTATTCATGGTTCTGTCTTTATATACAATATGGCTTCTCTTGAGTGGAAGAGACACAGATATCAACACGGTCATCGAGACAAAGACGGAGAGTTGAGTTCATTATTGGATCAGCAAGAGTCTTGAGGGACAGCCAGTCAAAAGTACCCATGTCCCATTTTTCTCCCGCAGTCACTGTCACTTGTCCACAATAGGACGCAATAATTTCTTATGGCAGGGACTTGTCACACACTCTGGATTTCTGTTATTGAACTCATTGTCCAATTAGTAATGCCCTTAGAGGCTTAATGTCCTGTCACATCTGGCTCCTCTGCCCTTTTCAACATCTCGTTCCAATTCCCCGCCGTCTGCCAATCGCCCTGACCCTCGTTCCTCCCTCCGCGGCCCTCGTCCTCGCTCCCCGAGCCTCTTAGTCCTCCTCGGAGCCCGCCGCGCCCCTCAGCCCATTCATACAGAAGGGCAGGCCGGAGGAGAAGGGGTTGTCGGAGGGGGAGAAGCCGCTGAAGGGCGGCAGACCGGCAAGCCTCTGGAGGTGGGGGAAGAAGGCCGGAGGGGGTCCCTTGTGGTGGTCTGAGCGTAACTGCAGGCCGTCCATGTGTCCCTGTGTGTGGTGGTGGGAGGGGGGAAGCTCCGGGGGGGCGTAGCGGATGGTGCTAGGGGCGTAGAGGCTCTGGGGGCCCTGCGGCCCGAGGGCCAGCGGGTGGAAGAGGACCCGCCCCGCCGCGCCACCGGCGGCCAGTCTCTGGAGGAGCTCAAAGTCCGGAGTGCCGCCTCCGCCCACGCTGCTCCGACTCACAGACACCACCCTCTCCTCCCGAGGCATGGGGGAGGACACGGACATGGCAGGGGACAGAGCCGGCGAAGGCGGGGTGAAGAGACCTTTTGGGGGGGCTTCGCTGCTGGAAGAAGAGTCAGGAACCGGGGTGGTGGGGCTGTCCCCGTTGAGGCTGCCGGAGGGCGTGTGCGTGTGGGACGGCTGCGGCTGGGTGGGGTTGGACGCCGTGTGCAAGGTGGGGGTTTGTGCGTGTGCTCCCCAGCGCCCCCCACTGGACAGCGCTTCATGTTCAGTCTTGATGCTGGGACTGCCAGACAAAGGGGATGGGGTCACCACGCTCTTCAGCTGCTGGATCACGGCCCGGCCGTTGTGCAGCCGGCCCCCCCTCTCCCCTCTGGAGGGGGTCTCGCCCCCCCCACTCCGCTTGGCCCCTCCGCCCCCTTCTTCCAGCTTCACCCTGTCACCGTCTCCGCCCTGGTCCCACTCCGTCTCCTCCTCTTCCTCCTCTTCCTCGCTCTCGCTGGCCAGGTCGGAGGAGGCCGACACGCTGTCGTCGGCCTGGCGCAGCTCCTCCAGGCGGCGCCGGGTCTCCGGAGGGGCGCCCTCAGGCTCCGCCCGCAGCGGGCGCTTCCTCCTGTCGTCTGATTGGACGGCGGCAGGATGGTAGGTGTCTCTGCCTTTAGAGTCACCCTTACTCACTGAGCTTTTCATGGGCTGGGAGCCTGCAGAGGGAAGGAGGGAGGCTCAGTTAATTCAAGGGTAAAAGTACTTTTGTTATTGTACTTAAGTAGATGGTTCAAGTATTTGTACTTAGTTAAGGAGCGTTCGGTTACGACTTCTACTCCACTACATTTCAAAGCAAAATACTATAGCTTAGAGCAGCGATTCCCAACCTATGGGCCGAGAGGGTATTGCAAGTGGGCCATCAAATCATGGGCAAAACACATCGATTTTATTGAATAAATAAACAAATAAATGTTTTTATTATTATTATTATTATTACAAAAACCTTTTTAAATATATATATTAAAAAAAAAATCATTTCATGGTATTTTTTCTTTAAAACATTCAAAAATGCATCATCACTGAGAGAAAGGAACTTATGGTAGGGCGTACTACGTCCAAGCCGGACCACGATCGACGTGCACCTGTACAATTTTGAACTTGAGGTGATAATCACAATGGGTGGTTGGGTGGCACCAGGCACACTGAAAAGGAAAGACGCCATTGGTACATCGACCACAAGCCAAGTCCCGGCGGGACATTGGACGGGCGGGACAGTCCCGCCTGACTGTCGTGCCCAAGCCGCTTGAATTTTTCGATAATAAACTCAAGGAGCATCAGGGCGAGAAGAAAGTCATCGAAACATCACGTACGGGCGCCGAGAACGCGAATCACGATCCGTCCGACAGAGCTGTTGCGATTTTCTGAAGCCTTTCCCGACGATTTTTCTCTGCGAGACTTGGCTTTTCGGTGCGTGTGGCGTCGACGATGAAATTCAGGAATAAACTGAATGTTGAGCCAGATCTTCACCTGTGACCGCCGTCCCTTCAGCCAGACATCAAGCATTTGGTGTCTGCCATGCAACATCAGCCTTCTCATGAGGTGAGTTCATATTAATGTGCTTCCTGTTATTGTTGCTTTCATCAGTGCTGGTGTGAGTTGTGAGTTTTTAACCCAGCTCTTATTTTGTTTGACCGCTACTGCACTGCACTTTATGTATGAGAATGCATATGATTGTTAAAAGTAATGTCCTCCGAGAACGCACTGTTTGGCTCTATCAAATCTATCAAACTGCTGATTTAGGGTTCCTCAGCAATGATTCATTGCTCCATATCCAAATCCTATTTGTTTTTGTAAATTGTAATCAGGCTCTGTATGATCTGCAGAAAAAAGGGAACAGTAGTACTTAATGCCGAATTGTAGACTTATACCAGGGCACTGGATATGAGTACTTTTAATACTTTAAAGGTGCAGTGGGTAGAATTTAGTGGCATCTAGCAGTGAGGTTGCAGATCGTAACCAACTGAATACCCCTCCCCATGGTGGTGCAACATGACGGCCTCTGTGGAAGAAACTCGCGAAAACGCCAAGGGCCGCTCTCCAGAGCCGGTGTTGGTTTGTCCGTTCTGGGCTACTGTAGAAGAAACATGCCAGTGCAACAAGGCGGCCTCCGTGAAGCGCACCTGCTCCCTATGGAGATAAAAATGGCTCATTCTAAGGTAGGGAAAACACAACGATTCTCATTTTTGTGGGATTATACACTATTTAAAACCTACTTGTGAATATTATATACAATTTCTGCCAATTCCATTCCATAAATTCTATACACTGCGCCTTTAAATAGATTCAAGTGGAAGGTACTTGTATACTTTTTACTATACAGTACAAGTACTTTGCACTTAGAAGTAGAAATGTCAATATGGTACTTTCACTACGACTAGGGTGATGAGGTGTGTCAGGGTATTTGTACTTCTACTCCAGCAAAAAAGGTAAAGGTTCAGTAAAGGTGTGGTCACTCCTTCCTCCACCCACAGAGCCAGCGGGTGCACGCTCGTACCTCGGGCCTGCGGGGCGTTGCTGGAGGGAGGGGAACTGACTCGAAGCCGCTCCGCTCTCATGCTCTCCGGGAGCTGCAGCAGATCCAACGGAGTGTCAGGCAACTCCGTCCGACTGAGAGAGGGCGCAAGATGGATGGAGGAAGTGGAAGACAAAGGGACAGAGAGATGGATGGAGCGGGGAGGAGGAGGGGGAGGGAGGGGCGGGACAAAATAAAACGTTTGCCACGTGGGAAGCACTTAGTACTGCCGTAGAATTTAATATTGCAGCGGTGATTCGAGTGAATACTCAGTGACGGTAACAACGTATAATCAAACCCTGAAACAAGCTGCAGCGGCCAAATTCTCCGTCTCGCCTTTGACCTCCACCTAATACACAGCCAGCACTCAAAACAACAACCCCTTCGGCACCGGGACGACTCGGATACAGGAGGAGATAGACAGCGTAAACGCACCCACACACACGCGCACACACACACACACACACACACACACAGAGACACACACACACACACACACACACACACACACACACACACACACACACACACACACACACACACACACACACACACACACACACACACACACACACACACACACACACACACACACACACACACCTCTCTGCAGCCCACCCATAGATATTTAAGCTCAGACAGAGAAGGGGCCGTTGGATAAGTTAATGAGCTCTTGTAATTACAGCGCTAATTAACTAAAACACCATTCAGCCCCAAAATTCTGACATCCATTTGTTGTAATTATATAGCTTCAGCCCAATTAGCATCGAAATGCAGCCTACTCCTCTTGTTTTTCTGTGACTCTCTCTCGCTGCGTGCACACCTTTGTTTGTGCTATTTAGCGTGTCTTTTCAGTGTGTGCGTGTGTGTGTGTGTGTGTGTGCGTGTGTGTGAGCGTGTGCGCGTGCGTGTGTATGTGTCAGGGAAACAAAGGAAAAGCATGTTTTGTGCCATGTAATGCAGTGTGCAACTGCTGTTATTGTGTCTTTGTAGCCGGAGAACAAAGGCTCAGACGCCGCTAATAAGGAGAGCTGTTGATTTAAACAGTGAAATCTAATTTGTACAGAAACCAAAAGGGGCAAATTTCGAGAGTTTCTGCTAATCTTCGTGCCGTGGCAGGGAAATTTGTATGGCTCGATATCAATAACACGCATTTTGTCATAAACGGTTTCGTGTAGACATCCTCATTTGCCATTCCAATGGAACTACGGTATTGAAAGTACAGGCCGGCATGAACAGGTGAATGTAAAACCAAACCTCCCTTTTAACTGCTCCAGCTCATAATGTTCATCACCTAATTTCTCAATTAATTCACTTTTAATCTCCTGATTTCTTGTAGTGGGACTTTGGCTTCTTGATTAAAGTTGCGTTCATTCAGGGAGTGCATGGCGTTAAGAGTGTGTGAAGTGTGAATTTTCTCAATAGATTTTTATTAAGGTCAAAACGTGAGTCAACTGGAAAAGGTGATTTAATAAATATGACCCATTGGAAATCAACATCAGCGAAGATATTACGATTAAATCATGACAACAGCTTCGAAAAAATTGTTTGAATGTATTAAATTGCCCATAATTTAAACACAGATTCCAGAGGATCGATCTGGAAAATACAGCAATTCATTTTGTAGGCGTGGGCATTTTAAGTAAGAATGCTGAATTTTTTAAACTGGAATCGAACTTTTAAACTTTTTTCCCCAATTCCATTTTATTTTCCATCCCCATTCCTTCCCATACTCATCTCCTACACCCAGAGAGGTGGAGGATCACACCAGCTAAACTCTACCTGCGGTAGTTCTGGGGAAAACTCCCCCAAAATCCTGTCAGCGACCCCACCCACCTCAGGACGTAGTTGACCCAGATGACGTTGCGTTCGTGCGGCGCTTTGTGGTTGATGGAGACGGTGGCGCAGGACTGGATCCACAGGTAGCCCCCTCTCCTCTGGAGCCAGCGGTAGTACCCGGTCACCACCTGGCCCTTCCTCAGCACTGGGGTAGCGAGAAGGGGGGGGGGGGGGGGAGACGGTGGGGGCGAATATTATGGGATAACCGTGGAAAAAATACAGGAGACAGGAGATGCAGGACAGGAAAGCGGAGAGAGAGTTTGCAGACTTCTTTGCAGACATGTTGCATTTCATGATGATGACAGCAGAGGGCACCTGTCACAAGTGCAAGCCCCCCATCAACACATCGACCACTTTTATTCAGGAATCATTGCAGAAGATTGAAGAGCGGGTGGGGGAGGGAGGGGAAAGACGGGTAGTTAATAAAGGATATTAATACGATTTTATGTGCCTTGGAATGACAAGGAGCTTACGATCTTCATGGCTCTGTCTGAGGTTGTCCAGGTCCTCCACATGGATGAAGTGGTAGCAGGTGTGCCCCACCACCTCTGCCGGGGTCAGATCCATGTACTCTGAGATCCTGCACGCACACGCACACGCACACGCACGCACACACGCACACGGAAAACGAAAAAAAAACAGCCCAAAACAGTCAACGCTGTGAACAGATGGCAGGTGTCTCAACCCCCTAATTGTTTAGCGCGTGGTCAAGAATATATCAGCAAAAATGTCCCTGCACTGCATATGCAATTTCTTTTTTTTTTTTTTTTTGATTGAGCACAATGCATGATGATGCATATGGGTGGAGCCTGCAGTCCAGCTGATAAAAATACAGCTTTACACACACACACACACACACACACACACACACACACACACACACACACACACACACACACACACACACACACACACACACACACACACACACACACACACACACACACACGCACATACATGCACACACACTCACCTATTCTCGCAGTACGTGACCTGCAGGTCCATGTTGACCCGGAAGACAAACATGTTGCTCTCCATGCGGACCTCGTTCAGGGTGGAGGGGGGGAGCGTGTGCGCCAGCGCCACCAGCCCCAGCGGCCGACGCACGGAGCGGGTGGAGCCGGGGACGAGAGCCGGACGGCAGCGTATTCTCCCAGTCACGTGGATAACCTGAGACTCCAAAAGATAGTGTCGTAAATACTGTCGTATGTCTGGCCTTGAATTTTATGCCGCCATCATTAACCCTGCATGACTTTTGATTTACAGATGAGGGCGTGAGCAATTCGAGAAATTCACACGGGACACCTTTGCCGAAACCTCTTGCCTGCTTAAAGTGTGTACACTTTAATTATTCATTTAGGTGTTCAAAAGAATATATTTGACTGTTTTAATACATATTCCACATGAGACAGGGCATTGCCATGTCACTGGTGAAGCAAGACAAGGTGTCAAGGATCTAATGCCAGGGTGTCAAGGGTCTGGTGCAGTCACAATTTTGAATAAAATAAATAAAAACAATAAAACAAGGCTGGAAAAACATTAGGGCTTTCTTATAGTTTGTGTCGCGCCACGAAACCGGAAGTGGTTTGTAACCTGCCTGTTCATGGTCAAATCTGCACCAAACTGCACATGTTAAATAACAGCCCCGGCCTGGAAACATCCACGTGCCAATATTGACTTATTGTCACAGCGCTCCCTGCCAGCAGCAGGCTTTCTGTGTGTACCTTGTAGCCAGAGGACTTGACGTGTAGACCTCTCTTGGTGAGAGTCGACTTCATGCGGATGAAAAAGCCTCGGTCGGGAGACTCGTCACCAGGGGAGTGGGGACTGGACGGAGCTGCTGTGGGGGA
>NC_137197.1:17285181-17287681 GCF_960531495.2 Zeus faber
AATATAAGAAACTGTATTTGGCTGATGAAGGTCCTTTCACAGAAATGTCGCTTCACGCTAATAGACAAAGTTGAAACAGATTTTGCAAGTAGCCTCTTCTCTCTTTAATATTTAATATTAATATATTGAATATTTCTGAAATCACAAAACTAAAGATAAACAAAAGTTTGTTTGATTCCAATTCATATTGTCTATATTGATGAAATATAAAATAAATTCTGTATCAATCACTAAGTCACCGAAGTCACTCAGTCACAGTCACGAAGACAAATGGGCGAGCTGGCCAAGTGGCCATTTTCTTCCAGAGATTTGAGAATTCAGGTCTAGGTTTCAGTCCATTTGCTGCCGCTATTTCAACCCTTGAAACAACGTCGTTTATTTCACGTTATTAGCTGCAAAGGAAATTAATAAACCTAACGCCTATCTGTCCAAACCGAACACTCACCCCTTGTAAACCGATGAAAAAAAAGCCCAAATCTCCATTAAATTTAAAATTCTACCTATAAAAAACAGCGGCAGGCATGGCCGCACACGGAGGTGTCTTTTTAAGATAAGCTGCTGAGCACGGGGGTGGTTATGACGTACAGTACCTCGGAGTGCCCCGCGGTTAACGCCAGACTCCAAATCACAGCGCAGTCAACATTTAACGATTCTCGGCGAGCGCAAGCCTCGTCCGCAGCGCTTCGAAAAAAACAACCACCGGTTACATACGGGACATCGATTCGGACGACTTTTTTTGTGGCTAAATTGAACGCATCCTTTCTTTCGCAAAGGAGGTAAAAATAATGTTGCGTTGGTCACTTTACCGACAGGAGAGATCTAGTTCCCCCAGCCAGTGGGATCCAGTGACAGGTGCAACAAGAGCTCTCCATATTTAGGCGACATTTCCTGCCCATTACAGCTAATATTTAGTATCAAGGAAAATACAGGTTATGGCTTTTCGCCGCAGGAGAAAACATGAGATTTGGCAATAAGAATAGCTTAAGGTTTCAGTTGACTGTTGTCAACATGAAATAAGAAGGGGGAGGGGGAAGATTTAGAATGGGAAAGATTTTGAAATAAAAAAATATAAATCATCTGAAGTCAAAGGGTTTAGTCCCTTACTGCTGTGGGACACACTCTTATAAACACACACACTCTTATAAACACACACGCACACACGCAGACACGCACACACACACACACACACACACACACACACACACACACACACACACACACACGGAATGGGAATGAACACCATCTCTGGGTCATTTTACTTTTCCTCCCTTCGGCATTTCACTCTCGTTCCCTCCTTCCCCATTCGTCTCCCTCCTCTCTCTCTCTCTCTCTCTCTCTCTCTCTCTCTCTCGCTATCTCTCTCTCTCTCTCTCTCTCTCTCTCCCCCTTTCCTCCTGTGCTCCCTCCATCTCTCTCCCTCTCTCTGTGTGAAGGTCATGCAATTGATTTTCCTCTGTCTATTCATTTTTCAAGACTGGCTTTGAAACGTGGGAAGCAGACAAAAGCCACACTGCCCCCTCCCTCTCTCTCTCTCTCTCTCTCTCTCTCTCTCTCTCTCTCTCCATCCCTTCACTCCATTCCTGCTCCTTCTCTTCCCCTCCTCCTACTGGCACTCCCCATGCCAAACATTTGGGCCGGAGCAGTGGTCACTAACGTTCAACCATCCCATCGACCTCTCCTCATCCTCTCCCTTCTCTCCTCACTACCACCCCCCTTCGCCCTCTGGTCTTCTCCGTTTCCCACAATCCCCCTGGTCCTCACAGCTGGATCTCTGACCACACTCGACTAACGGAATTAAAGCCATGCATCACGCTTTTAAACCGGGCCAATGCATTGTGGGTAGGCTTGTCCAAACTGATGGTCAAATTAGCCTTGGATCCCAGGATCCTTATATACACACACACACACACACACACACACACTGCTACCATTGCGATTCATCAAGTTTTAGATGACTGGCACGTGAAACCATTCAAGTGGACATTTGTGCTAAAACCTCCCGAGGTTCTCGTCATTTATCTCAGGACACGCCTGAACTCAATACAGAATTCTTTTTGCTCCCTTTTGACAAATCTGTCGGCAGGACCAATTAAGGATAAAGTGTGAATTGATCATTTTGCATCTACGCAGAATCGCCCCGTGCCTGGTATGTTTGCTATTGTCTTTTGGCTTTCGACGGCCTCCATTCATATCCAGCGTAACGTTGTGGGTTTTTTACGCGCTGTGCGCGGTTGTACACTCTATTCTTCCAATTTACTGGAAGGGCTCATAATTTAAGAGAAGGCTGCGAGCCTTGCGCCCCACTACTACGCTTCCCACCGCACACATAGGACAATACTACTTGCACACCTACTTTTCAAAACATCATGTATTTTCTATCAAGGCCAAAGAGAAGCCAGGAAAATTGAGGCAGCACAATACACTATCTGCGGAGCGCAGTCAAGGCCGTCGCCGTGCAGGCTTGGTAGAGTAGAACTTAAGATGCAGGTGGTTTTGTACA
>NC_137197.1:17292681-17300181 GCF_960531495.2 Zeus faber
TTCACTTCCACTTCCACAAGGAAAGGTAGATAGCCACAAGTAAAGGAAGAAGGAAAGAAAGAGAGAAAGTAGTAAGGGAAGCAAGGAGATGAGATATCAATAAAGTGTGCTCTTTGCCACATAAAGGTCAGGGGCGTTTCCCCGGTGATTAGACTTGAGACGAAAAACTTTGTATTTTTTTTTTTTTTTAAAGAATCAGACCCCCGAACGCCTCCACATTCAATGTGCGCTCGACGCGAAAGTTTTTCCGACGCGACGAAACGCAAACCGATTCAAAATTCCCCGTCTCTCCGCCAGGATCCGCCAGCGCTGCCCACTCGCTGTCTCCCTCTCCCGACCTCCCCAAAAAGTTGGGAACGTCTCCTCCTCTCACGCCGAGGTCCCGCTCCTCGCCCTCCTCCCCTCGCTGCTGTGTTGACATTTAAAGGGCTGCTGTGGCCCCCAGCACCCTGGTGTCATGCCCTTAGGCCTGAGATGCCCTCTCCCCTCTGTCCCCCTTCCTCTCTTTCGCCATCCCCTCCTCTCCGTTGCTGGCCCCCGGATGGGTCAGCACTATCTAGTCCGACTAGGATTCGAGCAAAAAAGGGATTACTGCCTTGTTCTACACGATATTATCCTGAGGGAAACACTTGATCGGTTTCCACACAAAATGCATTCGAGTTCCACGGTGCTCTAGACATCGCAAAATCCGAATAAAAAACAAAAAACAAAAAAAACAATGTTAGCCCCTTCAAAATGGGAGAAAGGCAGTTTAATAATCTGTAGTGTCCTTTTTTTTCGGGGTGGGGTTGGGGGTGGAGGACAGAAAGGACAGAAAGTCCTGGCAGGATTTGGTCCCACTCCAGCGGGGAAACACATGTGTTTCAAAATGCAAAGGTCTTTGCTTGGCTATCCCTACTTATCTCGGGGCAACTTCATGCGAGGAATGTTATCTCTTAAGACTGAGGAAACTGTCCCCACGATAGGAATTCTCTGCGAGGACGAGAGGACGACGGAGGACGGGGAGGAGGAGGAGGAGGGTGGGACATTGCTGCCTCGGGCTCCAACCAACGACCTATATCTGCCCTGCAAAAGCAGCACTGAGGTCAGTTTGAGGCGGATTACCGTGGTATAGAGCAGTGATTCTCCACCTGTTTCCTTGATCAAGGGCCCTCCATTTGATATACATAAGGCCAGGGACCCCGTTTGTTTCCGGGACCCCGATCTGAGAGGATTTTTTATTGTTACTCGTAGATATGATTTAGTCCAAACTAAATGATCCAGTCCGTCTATCCTCTGGTTACAGAGAAAACAGTGAAGCTGTGATCAAAACAGCCATTGTTGTCCGTTCTCTAATGGTGCTACCGCCTGGCGGTGAAGTTGAACTATTCATTATTTTGCTGGGGGACCCCCGGGAACCTCCTGAAGGACCCCATGTTGAGAACCACTAGTCTGGAAAAATCAAAAAGAGGTGGACACACACAAACACACTCACACACACAGAGCGGCAAATATGAGGTGCTCTCGATTTTCACAGCACAATGGTGCACAGACACACACAAGCAGGCTGGATATACATTTGCGCACAGACACACACTCGCACGCTCGCACAAAAGCTTTTCGACAGAATGACACACCGTCCGTCACCTCCACATACCTGTATGTTTATCTCTTAATTGACCCTATCTCCTTATCTAATCCCTCCCTCCATCTCTGTCTGTCCGTATCTCTCCATACCTGTCTATCTCCCTGTATCTGGGCAGGCGCGGGGGCATAATGGACAGGGGCCTCCACAGTAATTATTCAATCAGCCTCATAACCTTGTCGCGGGTTGGGCGGCCCATTAATGCACTCACCCAAATGGACCCTGCCACTTTGACTGCTAATGCCGCGACTCGCTAGTCGCACAAAACCCGACTGAATGTCAAAAGCGTTGTCCGCGACACGGGAGCGCGGGGAACGAGCAGATTAATAGAAACCCAATCGACTTAATCTGTACTGCAACGGCGGGTAAAACGTCGGAGATGTCAAACGGGAATCGCATCGGACCCCTGAGGGCCCGGCGGAGAGCAGGACTTCAAAGTGCTCACGGGAGAGATCAACATGTACTTAAACTCGCTGGAGGTGTACAAGTTCAGTGAAATAATGACAATTGATGAAAAGCACGGTGAAGAGGTATTTTATGTGTCTGTGTGCGCGTGCGTGCGTGTGTGTGTGTGTGTGTGTGTGTGTGTGTGTGTGTGTGTGTGTGTGTTGCATGTGTGACCCCCGCGCTCTGCAGCGGTGCTCTCCCGCCCCGGCAGCAGCAGCAGCAGCAGCAGCAGCAGCAGCAGCAGCAGCAGAACGGCGGAGAGCCTCCGCCGCCGCTGTTTGCCTTTTCGCTCCCTGGCTCCTCGCCGGGCCCCCGCTCTGTTTGTTTTCAGCGGGGACGTTTAATTAGGGCTTCCAGCTGTCAGGGCTTCGTTAGCGCGCCCCTCCTCTCCCGGCGCTTCACCTTCCCCGCCGAGAGTCCCAGGGCAGGAGGCAAATGAACACATTTAAGTCAAACAGCACGCAGGCAAGACAATAGCCCTGCTGCCTCGCCGCCGGCTCCCCCAGGTGGAGACACCAACGCTTGTTCTATGCCTCGTATCATCCCGCCCACCGCCCCCCACCGCCCTCCCCGGAGCCCGACACCGAGCCGTGGCCCCGGACCCCGGAAAAAAAAAAAAAAAAAAAGCGCAGGGAAGTGGGGGAGTCGACGGTCGCTCGCCGGAGACAAGGCGCACGCCGCAGCAGGCTGACGGAACGCACGGGATTAAAACAAGTTGAATAGACAAAATGTTTGGAAAACACAGAGCAGACTGGAGCACGGAGCGGGGTCGAAATCGAATCGAACTGAATAAAACGGAGGTTTGGTCACCATTGATCAGCGGGTGATAAAGTGATTGCGTTGCCGGGTATCGATGGACACTTAGCCGAGCGGCCGCTTGTTAAAAGATTACCTCGGGTCACGGGAGACGCTCGAGCTAATTGACAAGAAGGAGCTTTCACCCCTTTCCTCCCCTTCCCCTCCTTCATCTGCCCGTCTCCCACTTTCATCTTTCCGTTCCGAAAAATTCCTTATCGGCGGCGGCGGGCGAGGTAAAATTGGATGGATCGCACATGAAAAAGCGGGCGGACGAGATGCTTGCAGACAAAATTTTAAAGAGTAAAGAACGCTGGGCATTGCGGCGAGTTGTGCGAAATACCAGCATAAATAACGTGTCCGGAATATTTGATGTAACAAGTTTTCTATTTGGCCTTTCATGTTGTTGAGTGGTTGTAAATGAGTGTCTGGGGTGTCCGGAGAGATGAGGCTTGGTATTCTGGTTGGAGGGCTGAACGCTACTTATCATGCATTACAGCCCTGGTTGGACCACACGATTTGGAAGTCAAAAGACTTTTTAATGTACAATTTTTCATCCACTGATCAATCCACAGCTGCTGGACATGAAAATCTCTCACTCTATCCCTCTCTCTTTCTCTCTCTCTCTCTCTCTCTCTCTCTCTCTCTCATCCCAACCTGTTCCTGTCCGTCTCTCTGTAGCTTTTGCTCTCTCTCTCTCTCTCTCTCTCTCTCTCTCTCTCTCTCTCTCTCTCTCTACCTCCGCCTCGCCATTCCGTATTCTGGCACACTCGGCATTCTGCTTCCGTATCGGAGCGCTGGCTGAGGTTGACCTTGACAACTCCAGATCATTCCCAACCCAAGGTTCTCCCCAACTCTCAAGGGCCTTGGAGTCCCCCCCCCCACTCCACCCCCCCAGCCCCCCCCCCACCCACCCTTGCTCCTCCCTGGCCCCTGCCTAGGTCATTAATTATCTAATGGAATCAATACGCCGTTAGATTGGACCAGGATGACCCTGCCCGCCCCCAGGTGTCGCCACGGTGATGAGGAGGAAAAAGAGGGATGGAGGTGGTGGGGAATGGGGCGGGCGGGCGGGCGGGGGGGGCTAACCGCCACGAGGGAGTGGATTCGGCGCCCGGTCTCCGTGCACACCGTCCTTAAAGTGGAAGAATACAGAATAAAGAGATCAGCGATAAATAAATGATTACAAAGGTGAAGGGGTGGACAGAGAGAGGGAGGGGGGTGGGGGGCAAAGAGAGAGGGAGAAAATAGAGAAAAAAGAGAGAGAGAGAGAGAGAGAGAGAGAGACGGGTGAAGGGACAGAGAGAAAAATGATGGACATATGGAGATAGAGATGGAAAGAAAACGGAGAGAGATTTGCTAATGTTCCCCAAAGGTAATCAATATCTCTCCTCCTCCCCCTCCTCCTCCTCCTTTATTACACCAGCCTTTGGTGTGTGCGCTTTGATGTCCACTCCTCACAGGCGTGGCGCTACGGAAAATCAAACCCCATGCCTCTTGTGATCAGCGTCTACGCTGGTTTGTGTGCATTCAAAAATAAATGTGCGGGTAGCTGGTGAAATATGCGGAGCATCCGAACACACTTCATATATTTAACGCAGGAATTCAGGATTCCCCGCGCTAAGGGTCAATAATTACATTTTCTCTGTCCGCAACAGATAAGTGAAGACATTCCGCTGTGTTCCTATTTACATTTACCGCTAGATTTCCCGTTCCGGCAATTTTCGATTTTTTCCAAATTTCCCAGAAATGTCCTCAAAATGGGAAAAATGGTCAACGGGCGAAAGGGAGAGGGAGGGAAGGAGCGAGGGAGCGAGGGAGGATGCAGGCTGCCCTGGCTGCGCTGGAGTGGACTAAGTGGAAACAGCTTCTCTATATGGCTGCGATGGTAAATCCACTCCCGCTGGCGGAGAGCACATCAGTACTGACCTCCAAATATCCACAGGCCAAAGAACAACGCGCAGGGTCACACACACATACACACACACACACACACACACACACACACACACACACAGTTTCTTGATTGGGACACTTTTTTGCAAAAATACAACATCAGACATCCTCTGTACACTAACACACAGATAAACACACACACACACACACACACACACACACACACACACACACACACTTTCTTAAGGGTTTGAAAGCAAATTTCTTTCGCAAGAGTACACAAATGCACGTACACACACACCAGTCGCACACTTTGACACACAATTACAGTAAATGCTCCCCGATACCATCTGTCGACCAACGCAAATATACACACACACACACACACACACACACACACACTAATGCCACGTACACACACACTCACAAAACACATCACATCAACAAAGATCAATTAGCACGGAGTAAATGTCAGAGTTGGTGTCGGTGTCGGCAGCTTGATAAGAGTTGCATAAGTTGTGTAGGTGTGCTTGAGAACAAGAGGCGGCGCAGGATACCTGCTGGACACATAATGTATTCCTCAACATCGCTCACATCGTTTGGCCGGACGTGTGCTCTCTTTTTTGTGTAAGGAGAAGGAAAAAGAGAGACGGAGGGAACAAAAACAGAAGAGGTGAAGCTACACAATTGACGTTTTCGATTCTGTTAAAGTGAAGTTGGAATCTGAACCAGTCAGCAGTATGTTGTGTGTACGGAGTGTGTTGATGTAGAAATACTAAAGGAACACCAGAGGAACAAGGAGAAAGAAATATAAAAAAATACATAAACAAAATACAAGTAAAATAAATGGATGCTTTTTGCAACATATATCAGAAAATGTCTCTTTAGTGGATTACACTTAGTGTTTATAAAATGAAGGGCATCGTACGTTTAAGGGGTGAAGCGGCTCGTCACACCGTCTTAAGTAGGTTCATTGTCCCCTTTGCGTGGATAACTGGTCATTTTGTAGCTCTGGTTTTGTACCCCTGTAGAACCTACGGTATGAAAACAGTCCAAAATTTGGTTCCAATCTGGCCTTAACAGGGTCCTGGAACAGAGCTTTTGTAGCCCTGACATGTATAACGCTGCACTTCCTTTTCTGAAAGTGTAAGAAGAAAATATGACTCACTCTTTCTGGCTGTCACTCTATATGTGTCTATGATATACAGTATATACATTGACACACACCTAGGTAACATTGAATTGCACGCATGTGTGTCTGTGTGTCTGTGTGCGTGTGTGTGTGTGTGTGTGTGTGTGTGTGTGTGTGTGTGTGTGTGTGTGTGTGTCGGCTAAGGCCTCCCTTCAGGGCAGTGTGTGAATGACAGCGGGGGTTATGTAAGGAGCCTCAGCGGGGCTGGAGTGGACAGTCCGAGCGGAGATCAGGTCAGCAGAGTGTGACACTAAACACATCTCCCTGACACCGCGCTGACACCCTCTGTCACAGACACACACACACACACACACACACACACACACACACACACACACACACACACACACACACACACACACACACACACACACTGTCAGCACAATGCACACACACACACACACACACACACACACACACACACACACACACACACGGCAAGAGCAGGGGTGTGTGAGCGTCTGTCTGTCAAAGGACCAGACACCACCACCTTAGTGTGTGTGTGTGTGTGTGTGTGTGTGTGTGTGTGTGTGTGTGCGTGCGTGCGTGCGTGTGTGTGTGTGTGTGTGTGCGCGTGTGTGTGTGTGTGTGCATCAGAGTGTCAGAGAGACAGAGAGAGAGAGAGAGAGAGAGAGAGGGAGAGAGAGAGAGAGAGAGAGAGAGAGAGGAAGGAAAGAAGAATAAAAAGAAAGATAAATAAAGAATTTGTGTAAAAAAAAAATAGAGGACAGTAGATGAG
This sequence comes from Zeus faber, assembly GCF_960531495.2. Classification (NCBI taxonomy): domain Eukaryota; kingdom Metazoa; phylum Chordata; class Actinopteri; order Zeiformes; family Zeidae; genus Zeus; species Zeus faber. Next base: position 17,299,375 of record NC_137197.1, read on the forward strand.
TGGGAAGTGAGGGATCTGTCTACCTGTGCAGCTGTTCAAGGAGCAATAAATCTTAATGTTTGGGCTTTTTGTCCTTATGAACAAATTAGGGAGCTTTATTTTGTAATCCTTGTAACTTCAATATATGTCCCCACTGTAACGTACCAGCAAAGTGTATTCTAGTGTATTCTATCCATAAATCTAACAAAGATCTATCAGATTTATAAGACTCTTATAGATTTGTGCCATAGATCTTTACAAAATAGCACCTGACCGCCATCTTCCTAATCTCGATGGATAGAAAAAACAAATATTGTTAAAGACTCGAGAGCTGCTGCCACAACGTCTTTTTTGCCAGATTTTTGGGTTGAGCTCAAACTTTTTTTTTTTTTTTTTTTTCCCTCAGGGACATCTCGAGCTGTTTTGCGTCGGAGTCGGCCTGCGTCAGGGTCAGCAAGGCAGTTGGCTGTCGGCCTGAGCCGGCGCTGCACGCTTTCATCCCGGCCGAAGGAGAAATCCGGGACTTAGTCTCATAAAAGAAGCCCGGGGAAAGGACACGACCGGCTCCTCCTGCATACGGGAGGAATAATAAAAAAAGAAAAAGAGGACAAAAAGAAAGAGAACGGATGGGGCCCCTCATGGCGGATCAGCGGGATAGGACGCGTACCACGCACCTGCCAGGCATGAGAGTGCTGCCGCTGCTGCCATCCCTCCATCTTTATATCTTTACTGTCACTCTGCACAAGGGACGGTACGCTAAATTGTAATTCCCTAAATGCATAGTCTGAACGTACTGCTTTCCAGAACATTATGACAGCTGCTCATCCA
>NC_137197.1:17305181-17313822 GCF_960531495.2 Zeus faber
GAGGTAGAAAGACCCTAAGGGTGTTTCACATTTTTTTGTGTTTGTCAGTGATAGAGAGAGAGAGAGAGAGAGAGAGGAGAGAGAGAGAGAGAGAGAGAGAGAGAGAGAGAGAGAGAGGCAGTGTGTATAAGTCTGCCTTTGAGAAGCCTCTGTCTGCGTTAGAGGTGCGGCGCGGTGAGACACTGGGAGAAGGGAGTGTGTGATTTTGTCCTCCAAATCTTCCCCAACCGTCCTTGGAGAAGACTTGTAGTGGATGTCTGCCTGAGTTGGTGTATCTGTGTGTGTGTGTGTGTGTGTGTGTGTGTGTGTGTGTGTGTGTGTGTGTGTGTGTATGCGCCTGTTTGTGAGTCCACAAAGGGGCGGAGCATTGTCACAGGTATTCCTGAAAGTAATGAAACCCTGAAGCTCGGATTAAACTAATCCAACATGATGAGTGTAAATGGCAATTTAATTGAATGTGTATCCAAAGTTTAACTCCTGAGTCGGTGTGTGTGCGTGCGTGCGTGTGTGCGTGCTTGGGTGCGTGTATCCGTGCATGCGTGCATGTGTGAGAGAGACATAGTTGCAGACACAGTCAGTGAGTCGGTCACACCCACGTCTGACCTTGTTTCTCCGCCCGTCTTCACAAGTAATTCGCTGTGGTCAGATCAGTGTGGATTAAGAAATTTGAAATTTTCAACCATATAATATACATATATTATGTACTATATATTTATATTATATATAGTATATATTATTGCGATAGATGGTGGATATTAAAAGCATTTACCATAAAATAAAGTTAAATAAATTCCTTCACTCTACAATCCAATAAAGAAGATCAAATGGGATAATAATGACATTACATTTAAAAAATTCAGAAGCGAGTCATGAATAATTTGAATGCTATGAAAAAAACAATCTACATTTATTTTAAAAAGTAAAAGGAAATATTATATAATAAATAATAAATAAATTCATATAAATGTAAATATAAACGACTGTACTTCCCACGAAAAACACCACGTTCAATTCATGTTAAAATAAATTTCTTTGACATTGTCTTTGCACTGAAAACAAAATACAGAGCTTGATTCATTAGAACAAAATAAGAAGACGAGCACATGATGAGAGTCATTCTCTTCACCTTGCAGCAGCAGCAGCAGCAGCAGCAGATAATACGGACGGATGATCTACATGAAGAGGTGTTTTTTTATTTTTTTATTTCAGAGAGATAATGCCACAGAGTGGAGATGATATTCCAAATCTTTGGGACAATTTTCCTCTGAAGTCGTGCGGCCATTAAAGAGCCATTTTGCCTTTTGTTAGCTGAGCTGCTCCATATTTCATTGAGATGCGTATCTGCCTTCCACACCATCCGCAGCTCCACTGACCCACTGCTCCCTGCCACACAATCCCTCACCTTTCCGGGCTTAAAAGTAATTACCACTTTAATTTGCTGTCCTCTTTTGTGCATGCTTGAGTGTATCTGTAACTGACTGGAATACTCACTGTGTGTGTGTGTGTGTGTGTGTGTGTGTGTGTGTGTGTGTGTGTGTGTGTGTGTGTGTGTGTGTGTGTGTGTGTGCACGTGCACATGCGTGCGTGCGTGCACAGACACACACACACACACAAGCGTGTGTGTGTGTGAGGCTGCATTAACTGGCAACCATTTTATCTACACTGTCTGTGTGTGTGATTCAAAAATGTATGTGTTATGTACATTGTTTACTGTATTGACTTGTACTGTATACCTGTGTAAGTCAGTATTTGTTCATGTGTGTGTGGGGGGAGAGAGAAAGAAAGAGAGAGGAAGACAGAGAGAGAGAGAGAGAGAGAGAGAGAGAGAGAGAGAGAGAGAGAGAGAGAGAGTAATGTGGTTAACCTCCCATTGGCCCAATTACTCCAGAATCAAACCCCTCCCACCTCCTGCTCCCTCTCTTTCTGCCCCGAAAAGCCCCCTGCCCCTCTCCCCCAGTGGTGGAGCCCCCCGATCAGTTTCACCCAGCAACCCCACCCTCTACCCCTCCATCCCTCCACCCCCTACACCGGTGCCCTTCACGGCCAAACACACACCTCTCCTCTCCTCTCCTCTCCTCTTGAACCATCATCACACTTTTGGCTCCTCCGCCCGTTTCTCCTCCTCCTCCCCTGTCCTCCTCCCACCACTCTGTGCCAACTCCACCCTGACCCACCCCCCCTTTAACCCCCTGCCTCCACCTCCCTCCCCCGCTGCCCTCCCAGTCCCAGGTGAGCTGACGACACAAGGAGAGCAGGAACACACGGTGAATATTAATAGTTTGATCTGAATATTAATAAAGCATGCATCTTAATGATCTGAAGAAAAAAAACACAAAGAGCTGGATTCACCCCCCCCCCCCACCCCCACACACACACACTAAATATACACTGTGTATTCACACGCATGTAAACACACACACACACACACACACAGATGCACACCTAGGACAATATGGTGCTTTTAGAAAAAAAAAAAAATCCCACAGTAGTAAAACAAATCAGCCACACACACAACAATAAAACTAAATTAAACACAATATTATTTAAATATTTTATATGATTTAAATATATATTAAAAAAAAAAAAAAAAGTTTACTCTTAAGGCTCATATTTTATGTCAGGTTTATTGTACATCACCATTTCTAAATGAAGTTCATCTTTCTGCTTCACTGTTTGTTTCATGTTATTGTAGAGGATTGTGTATTTTATTTCCTTTTTTTGTTTTGTTTCTTTCTGTTGTTTTTAAGTTACATCTGGTTTTGTGTATATTGGCATATCTTGTGTACTGTTAGGTAACTGTAGGTTTATTGTATGTATTGTATCTTCCAATTTTGGCTTATATTGCTTTTTATTGGAACCCTATTGTTTTTGCTTGGATTTTTCATTATTTTTAATCTCGGCATATTTGGCCGAAATGTATCTGAAACACGGCAACCCTAGCACACACAGACATGTTTCAAACGTCTTGTTGTTCGGGTTTGATCAATATCGACTCAGAGCGACCCTCGATCACGACAGGTTTTCCTCAGTGCAAAGCAACCAAGTCGCATCGTCCTGGGCAGCGACGCGCCCACAGTGGATCACCGTTACGGCACCGTACAGCCCTCGTATCACAGTCTGGATAATCGACGCTGAGACGTCATACATCAGCCTCTGAGAGTAGAGTCGTATTACCACAAGCATCACGGTGTGTTATAGCAATGACAAACCCTGGTTTACAGCCACACGCTGACGGCTGCGTTTAGTAACTTGTGCTGCATTTCACAGAACTTGGAAAACTGTAATACCCAAAGCGCCCACAGTGGATCACCGTTACGGCACCGTACAGCCCTCGTATCACAGTCTGGATAATCGACGCTGAGACGTCATACATCAGCCTCTGAGAGTAGAGTCGTATTACCACAAGCATCACGGTGTGTTATAGCAATGACAAACCCTGGTTTACAGCCACACGCTGACGGCTGCGTTTAGTAACTTGTGCTGCATTTCACAGAACTTGGAAAACTGTAATACCCAAAACGACTAAACTGGACCCTGTGTATTGCTGCCTGCAGCTATATTTATTATTATTTTTATTTTTGTTTTGATGTGCGCTGCTGAGACAATTGCAATTTCCCTTCAGGGATGGATAAAGTATTTATCTATCTATCTTATATCCACATACATGCAACTATATACACACACACACACACACTCGCGCACGCACACACACACACACACACACACACACACACACACACACACACACACACATCTAAATCATGCTCAGGGTACATACTGTATGGAAACACATCCACGCACCTGAGTTGAGCGTGCTTATATATACATATGTGGATGCATGCACACGCACGCACGCACGCACGCACGCACGCACGCACGCACGCACGCACGCACGCACGCAGGCACGCACGCACGCACGCACGCACGCACGCACGCACGCACGCACGCACGCACGCACACACACACACACACACACACACGATCTGTCCTGCACGGTGCAGATTAGTTGGAGCGAGGCCTTATCCTCCACCTCTGCTGCTTAAATGCTGCGTATTGCGTTCAAGACAAATGTGTTGTCGTCTTCTCTCCCTCTCCCTCTTCCTCGCGCGAGCGCTAAATGAAGACCCCTCTCCTCCTTTCCCACGTCCTTCTCCTCTATCTCCGCCTGTTGCTCGCTCTTCATTTGCTTTTTATCGCTCGTCTCTCTCTCTCTCTCTCTCTCTCTCTCTCTCTCTCTCTCACTCTTTTGGTTGGGGCTGCCTCCCCTCCCGTTCTCTCCACCTGTCAACATTGCCCTGGGTCACACCCCTCCACCCCTCCCCCCTCCCCCCCCTCTCTCTCTCTTTCCCTCCTAACTTACAGCCCCGCCCTCCCAACTCCTCTTCTCCCAGCATCCCATCCACATTCACTCACTTTATTGCTAGATTACTCCATCTCTCCTTCTGTGTTTATCTCTCCCTCTCGCTCTCTCTGTCCCTCTTTCTTTTGGAAGTCTCTCACTCTCATCTCTCTCCCTCTCCCTCTCCCGGTCTCACCTACTCGATATTCCAGCCTTGTTCTCCTGCAGTCTCCAGCACAACTTTCTGACCCACTTCCTCTCTCCTCCCTGGACCGCTGATCAAAGCCTGCAGGACGGCATTGCCTTGGGCGGAGGAGAGAGAGGGAGCGGGTGAGCGAGTGAGCGAGAGAGAGAGAGGGGTGGGGGGGGGGGTGGGGGAGAGAGAGCGACGGAGAGGGATGAAGGGATCCGAGCAAAGAGAAGAGAGGAAGAAACGGATAGAGAAGGGATAGGGCGCACGAGGGGGAAGGAACAGAGAGATCACAAGGACGGGGGAGAGGAGCCAGGTGCCCTCTCAGCCCAAGGACAAAAGCTCTTCTGGCTGATCACACACACACACACACACACACACACACACACACACACACACACACACACACACAATGTGATGTCCTGTCAGCACCGTCAACCCCGCTCCTGTACATTAAGTGTGATGACAAGTTTCATGTTGATGTTAATTTGGTGTGATGATGAAAAAACACCTCTACAGAGGTGATTTGATGTATTTTATCCGGAAGCGACACAGCAGCGCCTCTCTTTAAAACAGGACAGAAAATAGAAAACGGAAAATAACAGAAAATCGAAAGTCTATTTCGATAGTAAATTCTGTCAAACGTAAAGCGGAAGAGCGTTGTTTTTAGCCTTGCTTTAACTGAGGAACTTCTATTGTTTAATTTAGTTTAATGACTCACTCCCTACTTTAATCATTACACAGCCTGTGTGTGTGTGTGTGTGTGTGTGTGTGTGTGTGTGTGTGTGTGTGTGTGTGTGTGTGTGTGTGTGTGTGAATGTTTTCTTTTTACCATGCTTTTATTTCATATATTTTTCATTTATTTAGTTATTTTTATCAATTATTTTTCATGTTGTATCTAAATTTATGTAAAGCTAATTGCATTGCATTCCACTGTAAGTATTCAAAGTGTATGTTTGATTGATTGAATAAGTTTGACATTACTGTATGTATAATCCATTTCCCATATTGGTTTTAAAGCTAAAAACTGTTTTTCATCCAGCTCTTTCGTGTAATTAGTGTCTGCTGCTATTTTGTTTAAAGCTGAATTGTATTTACAGCGTAAACTGCTTATATGGATCAGAAAGCTTGGAACAGAATCATTCCTATACAATTGCTGTTTAAATAATTGACTTAAGTAAACAAGTAGTCCCCTTAGAGTGTTCTATTTTTATTTTTTTTTACCTTACTCCCATGATGCTTTGCCTCGGGTAACCTGTCAGTGGCGGCGCTATGCCGGGGCTCCAGCCCCATCAGGATTGTGCATAGCACCGGCGTGATTTCCTTAACATTTTATACTGTCATTAAACACTTTAAATCCTGTCCGGCAAATATTTTCAGTTAAAAATGTATTTAAGACTGATAATTCGTTAAAAAGGCAGGTGGAGCAGTGGTGCAAATGTATAATGGAGAGGGAGCCATCTCCGCCCCGCTGCGTGTCCCCGTTCCCCCCCACCCCAAAAACAACAAATAAAAGCAGTGTGTTTTTATTTTTGATTTACTAATTTTCCTCGTTTCCCAATCAAGTAAAAAACAATAAAAGCCCCGTGGCCCCGGGTCAGGCTCCGCGGGGCCATTGATACCATTATATGGTAATCTGCATGAGAAATAAAGAAAAAGAAAATAATTTGGTTATAATAATCACCCGCTTACAGTGATCAATTTGACCCAGACAGACGTGATCACTATGAGAGGTTTCCATGATTGGAACGATTCTGTGGCTGACTCTGTATGTAATCCTCACCGCCTTAGCCAGGGGGGCATTATCATTTTAAGACCCTCGCCCCGGGTTCGGGCGTAGTGCCCGTCCATCCCAGTGGCCTTGTCGGGCGGCAGGCCGGGGAGGGGCGGGGGAAGAGGAGGATGAGGGGGAAGAGGAGGATGAGGAACACCGGCCCATTTGTACCCAGAGCGGAGTGGCGTGTACTTTAACATTCCCCACGCATCGCGACAAAGAGCACTAATTATAAATAAATTAGGGACACGACACGGTGAGCCACAAGGGGACCAGCCGCAGCAGATACAGAATAGAGAGACTGATAGAGAGAAGAGAGGAAGAGAGTGTGTAAAAGGAATGGAAGGGGTGGGTGGGGGCTGAAAGAGAGCAAGGGAGGAGGAGGGAGCAGACAGGAGAGATTTGGCAATGACAGAGAGGAGCAAGGAGGAGGAGGAGAAAACAGATAAGAAAATAGAGGAATGGAGCGCGGGGAGGCCTGGGATAGAGTGAAGGGAATGGAGGGAGGGAGGGGGGGGAGGGAGGAGGGCTAAACGGGAGGGTAAACAAGGCCTGAATCCCCAATATCCTGCTTCCACATGAATATGCCGCCATAAAACCGACACGGCTCCCGATGACAGGGCGTGTGTTTGAACGAGACGAACGAGGTGTCGAGAAAATTAACAATGAAAACCTGACGAGGCGCGGCCACAAAATAAACACCATGGAAACGGGAAGAGCTGCACCGCCGTACGTTTTAGGGTTTTACTCCTCCGTGTAAGTGTTTATTTACACATTTTGTAATAATCAGAGTGGAGGTGATATCTAGCCGGCTATGTACAACACACACACACACACACCTGAAGCTGACACTTCGCGCCTGTCACTCAAGCTTATCTGAGATGACTTGTCAACCAAGGAACTGCATGTCAACAGACTCAAGGTGTGAGTGTGTGCACGCTCACGTGCACAAGTTTGGAGAGGGAAAGAGAGAGAGAAAGGAGAGAGCGAGAGAGGGGGGGGGGCAGGAAAGTTGAGTATTGTTGTGTGTGTGTGTGTGTGTGTGTGTGTGTGTGTGCGCGTGTGCATCTGTGCTTAAAACACATGCACACACGTACACGTGTTTCCGCCCATGTCTGTGTTTTGTTGTTCAAGCAGTGTCATGGGGTTTGAGAGAGTGTGTGTGTGCGTGCATGCAGGCGTTTGTGCGTGCGTGCGTGCGTGCGTGCGTGCGTGCGTGCGTCGGTGCGTGCGTGCGTGCGTGCGTGCGTGCGTGCGTTTGTGCGTGTGTGTGTGCGTGCGTGCGTGCGTGTGTGCGTGCGTGCGTGCGTGTGTGTGTGTGTGAACCTGGCCACTATCTAAATGGATCACACTTGAGCGTGTGCCACCATTTCTCAGCGGCGGCGTCTCGCTGCAGACAGACCGACAGCGGAGGCTCCGCCGCTCGCTCCACTCAAGGTTACGTTGTGCCTGGAGAGGAGGACGGATGACTGTGGCCCCAGCCGGGGAGAGGAGCTGGGAGTTCTGGGAGAGAAATAAGAGAAATAACCAGACTTTTAACCGCGGGGCATTTCTCTGCGCCACGCCGGCGCTTTAAATGATAGAAGTTTACAACCCGCCGCGCCGATAAAACAACAGCCAATCTGTCTCCCCCCCCCTTCAGCCATTTTCGGTCTGAGCCGCGGCTCGGGGCGACGGGGTCAGGGGTCAACCGCCACAAAAAAAAAAAGGAGAGGAAGGCCAACTGGTGACCCGCGATTGGCCCCAGACACGCCGACCCCCACACCGACATCGCCACTACGGTGGCCATGGCGACCGAGCGGCAGACAAACATGTTGTCGGATGGACGGACTGAGACGGGGTGTGTGTATGTGTGTGTGTGTGTGTGTGTGTGTGTGTGGGGGGGGGGGGGGGGCGTGGCAGTGATGGGTGAGATCGGATGGTGAAGAAACGACCATTTATTCTAAAATAATTCATCCAAAAAATTACATTTCATGTGTTCCGTGTGCGACCCACAGGGCAATGCAGGGGCAATGCACCCCCTCGTCCTCCACCACCACCACCACCACCACCACCACCACCACCACCATCCAATAAAACAAAGCCTCGTCATTCCTGAAGGGCCCGCGCAACGGACGTGGCACTTCATGAATAGAGCGAAAATAAAAGCCCCGGGATCTTCATTATCAAAGTCCACGCTTGCTCTGTAGTCGGTAAACTTTGTGAGGCGAGAGGAGAGTTGAAGCAGGAGAAGAAGAAAGGTAAAGAAGAGGAGCGAGACAAGAGGGGAGCAGCTTGTTGCATTAGCATTCCAGCGGCGCAGCGGCTGTCTGTTTGCCTCTGGCAGCAGCAGAGAGAG
>NC_137197.1:17314022-17316522 GCF_960531495.2 Zeus faber
CTTCTATTGCTCTATCATTGTATTTCAAACTCTGTCATTCTGCGTTAACCCCTCCCCGACCACCCCCACCCCCCCGTACCACCACTGCCCCCCCCCCCTCGTTTGTTGTTTTTATTTTGTGCCATGTCCTCCTTTTTCTTTTTTTTTTTTAATCTGTTGACCTGTTTTTGTTTTATTCAGCCACCCATGCATCCCATAGTTACACACTCTATAAAATTCAGCTGCTCACTACCAAGAAAATTGGATGTTTCTGAGTGATCCACCAATAAATCAACCATTAACAACCATCCTGCTGATATGGTTTTGTGTGTGTGTGTGTGTGTGTGTGTGTGTGTGTGTGTGTGTGTGTGTGTGCTGGCATGTGTGTGCTTGAACATGTGTGTGTGTGTGTGTGTGTGTGTGTGTGTGTGTGTGTGTGTGTGTGTGTGTGCGTGTGCGTGTGCGTGTGTGCGTGTGTGTGTGTGTGTGTGTGCGCGCGCACGCCTGTGTGTGTGTGTGCAGGTTACATACTGGCTTGGGGCCCTTTCAACTTCAGCAGCCGATAACAGAGATGTGTCTTCAGTATCTGAAGTGGCGCTCAGACAGCAAATCAATACATAATCATATTAACAAACACAACTGTGGCTGCTTCTCTGCTAATGCAGGTACATGATACAGAATATGTTCTGGGCACAAACATATTTTCACAAGATCTGAAAAGTTCCGTGCAAATCACGGACAACTCTCAGGCTCCATTCACATTTTTACGTCGGGCTGAAAAGGCTGTGGCATATAAGGCCCAAACAAACACACACAAAAAACAAAAAAAATAAATAAAAAATCACATTGAATCATAACTTAATTAAACTATACTGTACATCCGGACCGATGAAAACTCTGCTTTATTTTTAAATCTTAGCTCGGGCACAGCAGAAGGTAAATAAATCATGCGCGGTACGAGAAGCCGAAGCGATGCCAGCGCCGGCTCTGCACGAAGGGCACAAAGGAAAAAATGCATTTAAAGAAATTAATAGTCCATTAAACAAAGACAAACTCCTGGAGCTAAGAGAAGCTAAAAGCACATTAGCATTGGAACGGGCACGCTCGCCGGCGAGAGGTGTTTTAGAGAACAAAGCGGCGCGGGGGACGAGGTGGGTGTGTGTGTGTGTGTGTGTGTGTGTGTGTGTGTGTGTGTGTGTGTGTGTGTGTGTGTGTGTGTGTGTGTGTGTGTGTGTGTGTGTGTGTGTGTGTGTGTGTGTGTGTGCGTGCGTGCGTGCGTGTGTGTGTGTGTGTGACCTCGCAGGACACCACTTGGATTTACCTTGATTAAATATAACTCGAAGGAATAAGTATTTGCTTTATCAAAGATACATTCACAAGTATGTAGCAAGTGTCGAAATAGCGATAAATCTTTCTTTCCTTGTTCCATCGTCGCCCAATCTGTTTCAATGTGAATGCCATCTCTCTCGCTGTCGAGGTTAATGTCTCCCTTTCTTTCTTTTTTTTATTTTAACTTTGCCCCCCCCCCACCCCCCCTCCCCGAATCCGTACATCTGTCTTACCTCCTCCCCTTCCCCCCTCCCTCCCTCACCCTCACCCCGCCCTCACCCCGCCCTCACCCCACCCCTCCAGGCCACCATCCCGGTATTCCCAAAGTCATCTGCAATCAGCCATCTTCAATGGATTAATTACACTGTCCTCACACGCCTTGATTGAGCATCTAACATCCACACCTCCTCCCCGGACCCCCGTGGCCCCCCCTCCCCCTCGCCCTCCCCCCCGCCTCGCCCGCTAACATGTCTCCTCCCTTCTCCTCCCCCACCGCTAATTCCCTAACTCCCCCATCTTCCTTACCTTTCCCCGCACTCCTTCACTCCCTCACTCCCCCAGTCCCCCGATGGGAAAAGTCTGCTTCCAGCCATTTTTATTTTCTATTTTTTTTAACCGCTAACCTAATCCCACCCTCCACCCTCCACCCCAGTGCTCTCAGCCCCCCCTGGTCCCACCCACCTCCGCATCCCACCATTCCTCCGCCGTGCCCACAGAGGTTCCCCTCTCCCCTGGACTCGCCCCGGCCACAGAGCCGCACTAATTGGACATCGATTTGCCGGAGCCCTTTTCCGCGATCTCTTTATATCTGGATCACACTAATTGAAGTATTAACTTGGGTGTGACTTAAAACCTGTAAAAGAGAGGAAACCGGAGGGAGAGGGAGCGAGGGAGAGAGAAACAGACAAAATGCCTCAGCTTAAAGAAGTACAATAAGATACACACAGAGGGCTTCGTCTGGCACGCCGCTCGGCGTTCACATGCTTGAGCGCTCGCGCCTGAAGAGCGGGAGATGCGGGCTGGAAAAAGCAGAGCCGCGGCCAACGAGCAAAAACACGTCCCGCCGAGAGGAGGCGATGCAACGGCGCCGCCGCGCGCTTTTTGATATTCGCGAAGTGTGAACGCCCATCGTTATCGGATCCCTCCTTTAGGGGGCTTTAGGGCCGAAAAAAAAAGAAGGGAGAAACGGTTT
>NC_137197.1:17321522-17429022 GCF_960531495.2 Zeus faber
GGAGCGAGAATGCACATGAGAGCGGGAGGAGAGGAGAGCGGGGGGAATACCGGGAAGAGCGAGAGAGAGAGAGAGAGATAGGGAGAGAGAGAGAGAGAGAGGGAGGGAGGGAGGGAGAGAGAGAGAGGGGGGGAGGGAGAGAGAGAGGGGGGGATGGAGAGAGAGGGGGGGGAGGGAGGGAGAGAGAAACGGGGAGGGGGAGAGCAGGGCGAGGCGAACGGAGAGAAAATAAACGAGTGGAGTGGAGAGATTTGTGCGGAGAGGGAGGGGTGTGAGGGGAAAAAAACGGGGAGAGAAGAGGTGGAAAAAGGGAACGAGAGTATGAGTCGGAAAAAAGTTTTCCCGCGCGTGAACAGGTACAAAGTGGATTGATGGAAAACTTCAAACAAATTCAAAATTAAAGTCAGTTATATATGAATCTTAACTTACTAAAATGATTCTAATCTACGTACAGTGAGTACTGTAATAACATAGTAAATACAGCAATAATTTATTATTATAATGTATACCTTATACTCTTACTCTTAATTCATCCTGTGTATAGAATCCCATTTGTATATTCTGTATATATTTATAAATGTAACTATTTCTGCTTTGAAATGTTCATCTATTTGTGTATATTTGGCAAATAGAATTTTAATTAATTTTTTTAACTTAATGTTTTCATTCTATTTAGTTTTATTTATATATATATATATAATTTTATTATTGTATATTTTTATTATTTCAATATTTTTTCACACATGTTAACTTTGTCGTCTGCTCCGCCGGGTGCTTTTTACATGTACAAGGAATACATGTAAAAAGCACCGGGCGGAGCAGACGACAAAGTTAAAATCCATATTGTGTACAGCAAAAAGAAAACGCTGTAATCAAATTCACAAATTCCCCAAAAAACCGTCCCAAGGGCACAGGTCGGTTGTTGAAGAAGTCCTTGGAGGTTAAATTGAAAGATTAATGGTTTTACAATGCGGAGCTGAGATTTATTCATTTTAACTTTAGAGGAATGTGACACAGGAAAAACACTTGACAGAAGGATTTTTTTTGGGGGGGGGGCGTGTGTTCAGTCACGGCGTTTCCACACAAGGTTACAGGGAACTAGGATTTCAAATGTTACTTTCAAGTGCAGTTGAATTGCTTGAACCTCGGACAAAATAAAAATAATAGTAACAACGACAGCGCTGCGATCCAAAAATCTCAGCTATCTTGGGTCGATTTTGAGGTCACGTAGATCGAGCCGTCACAGTTATTACGTAACGGCCTGATCGCCATTATTTGAGCTGACCGCCATCATTTTGGAAAATCCTCGGATCGAGCATCATATCAAAACACATCTTTTCATCCAAATGTCGAGGGAATTATAATCTAACGCGAGAAGTGTTGAAATAAATGTGAACGTCAATAGGTGAAGTAGGTGATTTTCCATCAGTTGGGTTCAGGTAAAATAACTGTCTCCCCAAATTTCTTACGTTCCAATGTTTAATTTCAATAGCGAGTCCTTCTGAAATCGGTAGAATTATTATTATTATTATTATTATTATTATTATTATTATTATTATTATTATGTTGATGATGATTATCATTATTACTATTATTATTATTATTATTATTATTGTGATTATGATGATGATTATTATTAGTATTATTAGTATTATTATTCTGATTATTATTATTACACTACTATAGGCTTATACAATCGCAGTAACTAAAATGTCATGATCGCGGCCGCCCGACGCGCAAAATCTCAAATTTGCGGCCTCGAGAATTGCTGCTCTATTTGCATCGCGGTGAAGCCTAAGGTTTCCACCGGAGCCGGTGGGGTTGAGAGAGAGAAAAACCCAAACGGTTGCAAGGCAGCGGTAAACACACGTATCGCGGAGTGCGAGGGAGGCTTCCCGTGTAAATAAGTAATGAAGGAGCGTGTTCTCCGCTGGATGGACCGGTGGTCAGAAGCTTTCCCCGGAGGACGGCGTTAACGATGCCTTCTCATCCACCCGCCGAGCTGCGCGGGAGCGGACCACCCCTCCGCCCCCTCCGCCTCCGCCGGGCCTGACGGATGGGTATCAAGCCCATCCTCGCAGACGGGAGAGCTGCTCTCGCCGCGTTTGCCGACCAGCGACCGGCGTCTTTACTCCGGACTTGGTAAACACGCCGCGCGCTGAAAGGCACCGGGAGAGGGTTCGTGCCGGGGCCCAATTAGGGCGAAAACTTGACCAAGAGCTCGCTCGATTGTTGATCAAGCCAATTTATTTGCTTCGCTGGGTCCGATCCAGTTAACTGGGGGGGGGGGGGGGCAAAGTCAACAAAACTACGATACAGCAAACTAGCGGAGTCGCACCACGACCGCCATACCATAACAGTACACTCCGGTTCAGATCAACAGCCTCCATCCGGCGGAGTCGTTTTGAGAGTATCGCACGGATCTGGGCCTACTGCCTTCCTCCCTTTGCTTATCCTCTCTTCCTGTCTTGTTCGTTTCCCTCTCTCTCTCTCTCTCTCTCTCTCTCTCTCTCTCGCTCTCTCGCGCTGCTATCCGGTCGGGGAGTGAGCGAGCGCGAGAGAGAGGAGGCCTGCTGTGAAAAGGAGGAAATTCTCAGGGCGATCGATGTGGAGGATTAGGGCCGGCTTTGGGGCTCAGAGGCCTGGATCTGAGCAGTATTCTCAGCGGGGCCTGGAGGAGAGCTGGAGAGGAAAGCCTGAGGGGAGAGCGAGGGAAGGCCAGAGGAGAGGAGGGGAGAGAGCAAGAGCGAACGAGAGAGAGAGAGAGGGGGGGGGGGGGGAGAGGAAGGCCAGAAGAGAGGAGGCAGAGGGAGAGCTAACCTGGAAGTGTCAGGAGGGCTGGGAGAGGCCTGTCAGCCGGGGAATAGAGGGGGAGCAGGGCGGTCAGGGTCTCCATCGGCATCATGAGTGGCGGTGGAGCTCCTGAAGGCTCCACTCTGAGATGTGCGCGCGCACACACACACACACACACACACACGCGCCCCGCCGCACGCACACACACACACACACACACACACGCACACACTCATGCACGCACACACATACAGACGCACACACACACACACACACACATGCCACGCACACACACACACACACACACACAAACAGAAACACACTGATCAGTTTGGTCTCATCATTATTCAGGCCTTGGCGAGGAGTTCCTGCTCAGACTTGAGGGGGAATCAGATTAACAAACAAAGGTAATGTTTATTTTGGGTCTCATAATGGCTTCTCTCTCTCTCTCTCTCTCTCTCTCTCTCTCTCTCTCTCTCTCTCTCTCTCTCCCTCGAAAGAAAACAAACTTTTGGGGAACGGCGGCTCTCTTTTTAACTCGCTAAGACTGCGGCGCACAACAAAGGGCTCCTTCCGCCTGTGTCTGCCTCTGATGCTCATGATTGGTCAGCTCATTCGCTTTCTTGCTGCTTTCCCCCCGAGTCCAGACGGTTGGATCCATGATTCATTTTGGAATGAAGAAAAAAGGGGAGCGTGTGTGAGAGAAGAAACAGCCAAGACCACTGGGAAATTATACGGTGGAGCGCGTGGAGGATCTGGAATTAAACGGCATAATTAATCAAGCAAAAAACAAGCACGTTGCTCATACATTTATTATTTGCATTTTTTCCAGTTCAGTAAGTGTAATCAGCAGATATATGTCGGGGACGCCTCGCCCGCTTGGCGGGACGTCGGGGGCCGTAAACCCGTTCCGACCGATGACCCCATAACGGGATCCGTTCTGCTCAGCGCTCTGTGTTTTACACCGGCAACCGTCTCCGCAGATTGCCTCCTGCCATGGAAGTAATCACCAGAACAATTCCCATGCACCCGCCGATGTTTTCTTTCTCTCCTTTAAATTGGTGTTTCTACAAAATGGGTTCACAACTCTCCGTCCTCTATGGAACGCTCATGCATTATGGATTGTATGCATTTATTTTCTTTAGAACAATTTAGCATGAAGATGTTTGAAGAACATGCGAGTCAGCATTCCTCATCTTCTAAGGCAGTGATTCTCAACCTTGTTCACGTCCGGGACCCTCAGTTTGATGCACTTTGGGCCGCGGACAGCGAGCCGGGAAGTTTTTGTCTCTGGGACCCCAAATCGGAGACGAGTTCTGTTGTAAGATATTGGGGCTGCAGATGTTCCTCTATAATCCCATTCCACTTTTTAGGCTTTATTATTTTTAATATTAGAATATATTCAAAATGTTAATGCTAAAATGTAGTACAATTTATTCTGTATGGTTATGACCATGCACCCGCACTATCAGCAACATACAGTTGTTGTGCATGTTGTTTTGTCCACTAGAGGACATCCCAACCACTCAAAACAAACAACACCATGGAAGTTTGACGGTTGCTATGGGTTGCTATGGGTTGCTATGGACTCCGACACAGTCTGACCGATACATCGGTTTGACCGATTAATCCGCCATTATTTGACTTTTTCGACCATACCGGCAGTCATGCAGCCGATGTGGGACGATTTTTAAATAAGTATAATAAACAATAAAAAAACACTGATTATTTATCCTGTTTTAGTCTGTTTTACACTACTTTTAAGTTACTCACCAAGATAAGCGTAGAATGTTGTCCGTGTTTGTTTACGCTCACGTTTAAACACGGCCCTCCAACCAGAGAGCGATGGTGCGTTCTTGGGAAACTCGGAATACTAAGTTGTTTTGGAAGGGGTTACGCGTTCACTGGAACTAAAAAAACAACAATAAAAAGTTAACGACATATATAATTTCGTTCCTGCCGCCCTATTTGATATGATTTAGTCCAAAACTCCATATCTGTCCCTCTCAATATTGTGATGAGACTTTTGTAAATTTCTTATGGAGGCACCAATAGTCACCCCAAAATATTGTCAAACTATCTATATCAACGTTTTCGTCAAAACACATTGTAACATTTGATTTTGTCAATATCACCCATCCCTACCTTCCCAACTACAGTTGCAGAGACAGCAGTGAAACTATGATCGAAACAGTCATTATTGTATATTCTCTATCGGCGCCTGTGAAGTTTACCCGTTTACCCAGTTTACCCCTGGGAACCTACCCCGAGGACCCCGGGAGGGTCCCCGAACCTCAAGGTTGAGCACCGCCCTTCTAAGGATCCCCCGGCCCGCGGTGCATAAGCACATTCGGCCGGCAGTTTCAAACGTATCACTCGCGAGCTGGTCAATACGGCTTGTTCCCGGAGCCCCGTCATCAATCGAGATATCAATATGGAAATACCACAGTGACCCAGACATTAATCAATGGCTTCCTCGGGGAGAGAAGGAGAACGGGGGGCACCCAAAATCATCAATGAGACAGATTGGCCCGCAGTCAGGCTCGGACAGTCCGTATTGATAAGAGCATTTCCACCTGTAGCGGCAGGAGTGAGCCGGTCGGAGAGACAGGCGCATCTGAATTCAATACCCGGCGCAGCTGCGAGCTGCGGGCCGGAGACACGGCTGAGCGGAGCTACGTGCCGCGACTCATCATCGCAGGAGCCCGGCCCTCTCATCCAGCCGCCCCTCTCCCCCGCGCAACTTCCAGGCGCGCTTCATACTAAAAAGGCCCGTCACGTATAGCCGATACCTAAGTGGCCGGCCAACGACGACTTCAAATTAAGCTCTTTTGTCTTGTACTGCGCGGCTTAGGCTCCCGCTCACTCTCTCTCTCTCTCTCTCCGAGCGGCGCGCCCTCTCTGGAGCTTTTTTTTTTTTTTTTTCTTTTCTTTTCCACAACCTGCTCTTCACCCAAACTTCAAACCGTGAGGGGGCGAGGCCCGAGCCGCCGCTCGCATTCATCCCGCTCTGAGCGGGATTAAGCGCTGTCTCGCTTTTTGACATCCAAATCTTGACCCGATCAATTAGGGCCAATGCTGCTCGTTTGGCTTCCTGCTCCCTGAAAGGAAGTGGGGGTGTGTGAGGGTGAAGCAAGGGAGCCCCCTAGCGGCGCATGCGTGCCAGTGCGTCCGTCGCACAATGGAATGACGTTCACAAAATAACATTCCACCACATTTCTTTGCAATAACACAGTCTTTAAAGTGGTAATAGATGAGATTATTTTGTTAATAAATAAATAAATAAACAAATTATTTTTGAATGTGCTTTTAGCAAATCTTCTTCTAAATGAGAAAAATAAGACGAGAACGTTTCGTGACTTTCGTGAAATTCCTCCGGCGCCGGCTCAAAATTTCACCTCAGAAATTGAGAGCTTTAAGCCAACAATCGAGACCCGTGATTGAAAAGTTATGTTCCTTGTGAAATTAATTCTCCGTGGTCCGTCGAGCGGTGCTGATTTTGATGGCCGGCGTTGACTCCAAATCGGATCTCGCGCCGCGGCCCCTCCTGAGAGGCTTCCCCACAAAGGTTAGAGTTCAAGGGTCGCGTGTCCTGTTTGCACACGGACCTGCCCTTTTCAGGCCCAATCACTCGCTCCTTTTTCCCCGCGCCAGAATGGAGAGATTCACCCAAAGGTCACGGGCATGGATTTCCTTTGGTTTGACTCAATGAAAAGGTCAGATGAGGGCACCCCGAAAATGGCACCGATGCGTTCACGCTGGCTTCACTGCGGGGACCGCAACTGTGGAATGGCACTTGCCGCCTCGCTCCCCGACCATTCTTTCGGGGACCACGGGGATCACATGACCGCCGTGACCTCTTCTAAATCCCTCCGTGGCTTCACTGCTCCTCGCTTATTTGGGAAAGCCTAACGGGTGAACCTCACATACACACACACAGACAATGATTGAAATTAGGGGTCGAGCCAATACAACTTTATAGCCACTGAAATTAGGAATTCAAAACTTTAACCCAGGTATCTATTCAATCTATGACCACTCAATGCCCACTGTAAAGAGTAATAACAACTATAATATACACTCTACCAGATAATTATTGCTCACATTTAGATAAGCCGCTTTAAAATGTGATGTAAACTGCCTCACGGTAACAGATTGTAATTCTGATTTAGACGGGGTAATCATCTTGTGCCAGTTCAGTTTAATGCAGTCATGGTCTAGGTGGTCTTTTTTTTTTTACAAAATAATTATAAAGAGATTTATAAAATTATGCGGCATCAAAGAGGAAATTCCTCCAAAGACGCTCTTAGGTGTGGGGTAGGGACATATATCAAACATATGACTAAACAAGCCCAAAACAGTGTTTTTTTATTAGATGTCCAATGTCATTACAATTTAAAGTCTACAATCTACCGATTTTATTTAAATTATGAAAGGGACAAATGGACTTCAGTCTTCAAAATAAGATTTAAGTAGTGCAATAGGTAACTACAAATGTGTAGTAAAATGAAATTACATTTGATCCATTAATTTTAATTTGTCTTACGAAATCGGCATCTCATTTTATTCTGCATTTCATTTAAATAAACCCAAACTATTTCTTAGGATTATTTGACCACTATTTAAACCAGTTCAAAAACCAGGTCACCAGGCGGCCACTTCTCGCTGCACATACCTCGCAGTAAACCCCCCCCCCCCCCCAAAAAAAAAACAACCTGTGAAGAAGAGACGTGAGACGGCTGTTTTACAAGATTTGATTTATTAACTATGATACAGATCACATAAGGCCTTGCTGTATACACCATCCCCAGACAAATTACCAAACTGTTTGCAATAATGACAGCTTTTTTTTTTTGTTTGTATCTTTTCAGAATACAGTACTTTTGTGCCCCCCCCCCCACCCCCACCCGCCATTATCTCTTTATATTTTAGGTCAACTTTAAATAGTGAGAGTTGTGGAGCCCTCTTCCATCATCGGGAAGAAATCATGCATTATACTGGGCTGGACTCTCAACCATTCACAAATAAAGTGTTAAAAAATGCTTTGTATTTTTTAATTAATAAAATAAAACAAACTTTTTTTTTTTTTTTCTATCACCATTGACTAAAGGGCAACGTGTTAGACCCCCTAACATACAAATTAACAACCATTTGAATATAGTTTTGCTTGTTTTTCATTTTAACTTAACAGACATCTGTCACCATTGTTGCAAAAGAAATGATAAAAGGAAAGAAAAGCAATGCAGCCACATGATCGCCGAAACCAAAGTCACATTTTATAATACCATTGTTTTTTTGTTTTTTCTCCCCAAAGTGTCACTTTGCTTCCCACTGTTTTTTTTTTTGTTTTTTGTTTTTTGCACAGTCTTTGGCTGCCTCACAGTCGGTTCAGTATTAACACATGGATTTACATCGGCAACACTACTGGCTGGCATTCACACACAAGTACCAGTGGTTACCCCTTCCTCCCTCCATATCCCAAATAATGAAAATCCCCTTTAAACGACGGTCTGTCCGTCTCCAAGCCCCTCCCCCCATCCCATCTCCCATTAGTCGTTTTCTCTCTCTCTCAGGGTGTGTGTGTGTGTGTGTGTGTGTGTGTGTATATAATCTTGTCCAGCTAACAGGGGAACAGAGCCGAAAGTGATGGCGAGGAGATCCGCCTTCCTCTTCTTCAGGTGTACCTGGAAAACTGCTGAGCAAAGCAAACTGGGATGTAAGCCAAGTTCAACACTCGAGAAAACACACACTCTTGGTCTCCTAAAGTTACACACAAAGTGTTCGTAAGAAGTGTTGAATGGTTTAAAAAGAAAAAAAAAATCTTTAGGGGGTTTGTGATAAGACTTAAGTGATTAGCTTGAAGATCGTCCGTTTTACACAGATGGTTTTGAGACGTACACCAATGTGATTCCAGTCAAATTAATGAGGAAATGACCTTGGTGAGTGCTGGTTAAAAAACACAGAAGCTCACGTACACTCTCTCTCAAGCACACACGCTAAAAAAAAAAAAAAAAAAAAAAAGATACAAATGCCAATTTATTCAATCAGCCTCGGCGATGCTCCTGGAACCCAAACTCATTGGTTTCTAGGGTGAAGGCAGAGCCTGCCATGGAATTCTGGGATGCTCCGGCCCAGTCATGTCGCCTGATGAATGGACTGTCTGTTCGCTCTGCCCTCACTCAGACCCGATCGTCTCATCGAGACAGAGAGGGGCTCAGATGCAGTGACAGAATAGGACATCAGTGGCAAAGTGCGGCGCAGTGGTTCCATTATGAGAACTTTCACTGAATCTCCATAAAAAAAAAAATGGTTTTAATTTCTGCGCTCAGTGGTATAATGTGATGCAAGTGGATTTACTGATGCATGCAGCAGTGGTTATAACTGATTTCATCACGGCAAATTCACAGATCTGTGATGGTCTGAGCCCGATGTGGGCTGTGATGCAAGCTCGGGCTCACATATTTAACTGTTAGTTGGAAATACGATGCTAGCATCTCGTATATAGGGGCTGAATGATGAGTAAACAGATTGTGTTTGGAAGTGAAAAAATAGCACCAGGAATGCGTGGCGATATCGTTCACTTGTGTGTTGAACTGAAGGGAGGCCTGCCTTGTGGCGAGAGGGTGCGGAAACACGTCAAAATTGTAATCTCATAAGATCTGGAACAGTGTTTTATAACCTTCTATAAAGTATCTGCGCCTTGCGGGCACTTAAATTCACTGGGCATCTAATAAAGAGACCTGTAGACAATATCACTAATAGAATAATAGGAAAAGCAGGGAAATGCTGTTCCGGTACACCCATGCAGTCAGCAGGTGGGGTCATGACCGCAGTGCACATTTTCTCCTCTAGATGTCAGTGTTGGGCTCCTAGAGATGTCAGTGACTTGATGGGTTAAAGTCAATGTCTTCTTCTTTCTTGGTAGCGTCTAATTGGGATGTGCCTAAAAAGTGCTCCGAAAAGTGCTTCAAAACAAGGTCCTTGTAATCCGATCTAGCACCGAGCCGACAAGTCAAACCGCCGCTGCCTCAGCGAAGCCACGGAAGCAATGGAAAAGAATGTCCCAAGACTGACGTTGGGCATACTTAATCTACCTCATCACATCGGTAAAACACAAGGGCTCACGAAAACCTACAGACGTAAAAAAAAAAACAAAAAAAAACACGCAAGCATTTGCACGCACACCAAGGCCACTGAATTAAGTCCAGATTTCTGAGTGACAATCCTCTTAAATTAACAATTGGAGCATTAAAGGATAGTGCATGAAAAAAGGAAGAAACCTGAATCCCAATAAGAAAACCCCCCAAAAAATAGAACTACCATAATAGAACTACACAAATCCTCTTAACCCCAAGGAGCACCCGCCTTTCTGTTTCCTAGAAGATCCGGTTGGTTGAGATTTTTTTTTTTTCCTGCCTCTACAAATCTTACTGTCGCAACTAAAACTTGTACATCCATGCGTGAGGTGTGTATAAGTGGATGAACTTTGTGTGTGTGTGTGTGTGTGTGTGTGTGTGTGTGTGTGTGTGTGTGTGTGTGTGTGTGTGTGTGTGTGTGTGTGTGTGTGTGTGTGTGTGATCGTGCACGCCGATAGATCGGAATGTTGAAATGAGCGTCGGCGGACGAGTCCTTCTCCTTAGTGAGCAGTGAAGCGGGTCTCCTCTCGACAGCGGTTGAACGCCCTCTGGTCCAGGCCTCCATTGTTCATCTCTCTCTCTCCCCAAGCCGGGGTCTCTGGGACGTGGGGAGGTGAAGCAGGTAGGTCAGAGGGGCCAGAAAACAGCAAAAAAAAAAACAACCCAAAAAAACAAAAACGCTGGCAGGCACACTGGCCACTGGGTGTGGGCATCTTTGCGTCTGTCTGTGAATGTACTGTATGTAACTGCCATCGTGGCTAGGAAGCCCGATACGATGCACACCCGAAAAAAGTCCATGTTTTTTCCTGCACTGTCTGCATGTCCAGCAGGAGTTGTTAAAGGAAAATTATTTTTTAACCTTTGCCTATTTTCTCAATACTGAATCAATTGAAAAGACTCAATCGCTCAATTTGCCTCCTTATGATATAAAACAAAAATAGCGGCCTCTTCCTTTAACTCCCACAATGAATTCCGCTCTGTGTGTGTGTGCATGTGAGTGTGTGTTCTATCGCGAGGTATGGAGGTACTCTAAGGCAAGGAGGATCGGTCCCGATGAAGTGAGAGAGAGAAAAAGGGATGCAGTGGTGTGGAGCTGCTAACGCCTGCCCTTCAAAACGATTGTCTCTGAGGTTCTCCAAGTGTCCCTGTGTCCATGTTTCCCAAAGTAACGGAGCTAACGGAGATCCCAGAGCTCCTCTCTCCCCCCCAAAAAACAAAAAAAAAAACCCCACAAAACAATAATGTCTCGTTTTCCTCATCACATACTGCATGTCGATCACTGTCTCCGAGCATCTTTTTCCCGACAACTTCCTTCCGTCTGTTTTCAATCTCTCCGCTGCTTCTGCTTCTTTCCAACCTTCAAAAGCTCTTCTCCTCCGCCCAGACGTCTCTGAATCTCAGCCTCTCTTCTCCATCACTGTCCCTCGAACCCTGGTTCACAGCGTGTGTTGTTCCGTAGGGGGGTGGTGGGGGTGGTGGGGGTGCAGGGAGGGGGGCAGCAGGGCGGGGAGGGGGGACTGCGTGGTGGGGGGCGGAGACTGCGGCGGGGACTGATGCTGCTGTTGGTGGTGGTGGTGGTGCTGATGGTGGAGGTGGTGTTGGTGGTGGTGGTGGTGGTGGTGGTGGTGGAGCGGCGGGCCGTAGTGCGGGATGACAGGCGGCGTGGCGGGGAGGACGTAGGGCGCCGGCGACGGGGTCGGGGAGGAGGAGTAGCCTCCGGCCATGCAGGAGTAGGCGGAGGTCCCCCCGCCCGAGCCGAGGGTGGTGGTCGGGGAGCCCGGGAGGCCGTCGGCCAGCGGCTGATTGTAGAAGAAGTAACAGCACTGCTGAATGAAGCTCTCGATGATTGTCTGATAGGTGCGCGTGGCCGTCAGTGCGTCCATGGTGGTGAAGTCGGGCCTCATCAGCGTCGGCCAGAAACAGATGGAGAGGTTCTCGCTGGTCATCAGGTTGGCTCGGTTGTTCTGGCTCACCCTGGTGGAGCGACAGCGGAAATGTTGCCCCATGAAGCATCACAACCGTCAAGCCACACTTTAATAAAAGTTTCATGAAAATAACCAATTTACTTTTTTAATAACTTGCAGTCTACTAAAAACCTAGATAGAATGGAGGAATCACATTAAATATGCCAGCATACTGTGAAAGATTTTAACTTAAATTAAGAACAATGCAGGCTATATAAGAGAATTAACTTCTCTTATATAGCCTGGCTATTATAGGTTTGCCTGGTTCGCCATCAGTCATCTATGAAGCCCCACCCTGATAGTCAAGCTTCACGTTTCATTAGAGCTTTCTGTTATGTCTCTCCTCTATTCTGTTCAATCAAGAGTACAATTTTTTATCTTTTAATTTCATTACATAACGATTGTGTGTTCCCTACACATTTTTCTCAGCTAATGAGAGTCCAGCTGCGATACAATGGTACAAAGAGCAAGCAGTGAGTGCTGAGCGTTAAATCAGCTGATTATCGGTATTTAAAAAACGCTGGTCGTGCGCTCCACTATTATTGCGGCGCTTGCAATTGAGGAATCGGCTTCACTCAGTACTGCAGACCCCGCCCCGACGGTTCCCCTGAAAAAGTACCACCTCGCTTGCGGGAACCATGGAGTGGAACCAATTACAAAAATGACGTCCCTCTTGTGGAAAGAGGCCAAAGCACCAGGAAGTAAATTCCTGGTTCCTGAAACCGTAAACCGCCCGATCTGACGACCAGTGACCGAAACAGTGCGACGCCTGTGTGCTGTGCTCCTGGACGCGTTTCTGTGATGTCACCACTGGGTCGCGGGACTGTGTGACTGGTGGTGCAGTCAGTGGCGCCTCCGGCCCCCTCCCCCCTCCCCACTCACTTGTTCAAATGGCTGATGACGTATTTGAAGACCTCGTAGTTCTCCCTGGGGAAGCGCCGCAGGATGTCCTTCATCGTCTGGAACCTCTGCTCCCTGTCGTTGATCTCTGAAGAGGAAGAGAGGGGGGGGAAAAAACAACAAAAAAAAAAAAAAACGCGAAAAAGGACGATTAGGGAAACTTTTTAAAATGGGATGTCTGGGAGCACAGAGCAGGGCTGAGGAGCACGGAGGAAGCAATTTGATTCACTTCTCTACATAAGACTGTCAAGTACATGGTCATTTCCTTCAACAACAGTTTGAGTTTCACACATCCCACCGACTGGCACAGGCGCACAGCGAGGTTTTGAAAAGGGACTTTGAGATGCCGCGCACACCCAGCAAATGCACAACACGACAAAAAGATGGAGAAGAAGCGACGCAAGCGGCAGTCACACTCCCTTACAGATAGCAAAAACAATACATCTTGCACACAGGCCGCATGGGGTTTGCACACACACACACACACACACACACACACACACACACACACACACACACACACACACACACACACACACACACACACACACACACACACACACACACACACACACACACACACACACACACACACGTAATGGTTAAAGTAGGGAGTGAGTCAGAAAAGCTGACGTCACCACTGTCCCTGAAGATGCTGTGCTGAGGCAGAGGGACAGAGGGAGGGGGTGGGGGGGGAGAGAGGGAGAGAGAAAAGAGACCCCCAGATTTTCTCTTCCTCTACAGGATTTATGATCTAAGAATATATATTCCTCCAAAGTCAGTGTGGATCAGGAACGGATCTGAACTTTGGGCGAGTGAAAACCAAAAGCAGAACAATTCCTCCTGCAGTGTAAACACCAATAATTATAACACCAATAATTATAACACCAATAATTACAACACTGTAACAACACAATTATCAACGGAGGAATGTTTAGTATTGTATCAAACCGATCCAGTATTTCACTGTTAACATCGTATTTCTTATCTTCTTCTGCTTGTGATCCCGTCCTTCACTTTTTCTCCCCTACACCTCAACAGCTACTGCTGGGCCGCACACAAACACACACACGCATGCGCACGCACACACACACACACACGCACAGCTTTGTCAGTGAGTGACGGCAACCCCTCCGGCCTGGGGGGTAAATCTCTTTGCTGCGATGCTAGACTAAGCTACGCCTTAAATCTCCATGCAGAAGGATTAGAGCGCACAGAGAAAAAGGGAGGCTCTGCTGGAGGGAGGGGCCTGCACGTTTATCTCACATACGACTGCTTCTTCATGACTTCATTCAGGCTCCGCTGCCCAATGCAGCCTCCGTTATATCCCATCATCCCCACGCTCTCCATCCCCCGGCCCAAACCATCTGGAAGGGGTTTTTTTTTTTTCGGTCTTTTTTTTTTTTTGTTTCCTTTTTAAAATTTTTTTTTTAATAGAAAATCCAATTCTCCCCCTGGACGTATTTTTTTACCGCTAGACTTGCTGGTTAGGTGAAGAAAGTTAAAATGAAGGAAAGGATTTTAGGCAGGGCTCAACATTAATGGTTCTCCGGTTGCCCGGGACAACCAGATTTGGGCCATTGTCAACCATCTTGTGTGGTATGGTCACCTCATTGTCAACCACTTTTCGTATGTTTAAAAAAAAAAAAAAAAAAAGGCCATCTGTTTCGAAACTCTAAATTTCATTATCAGGCATCCGAGCAAAACTTATTAGCTTTTAAGCGTTCAAGAGAAAAGTTTGACTCTAGGCTAGATATTGATGATTGCATTGTTTACCTGAAACCAAGACAGTTAACAGCAACTTAAACCCCCCTGCCCCAGGACTTACTGAAGGCCTCCACCAGATCTCCCTGCATGTTGTAGGGCACCAGAGGCTCTGGCAGCTCAGAGAAGAAGGCCTTCATGGCTCCCGCTACCGTGTTGATGGTGAAGTCCTTCTCCACCAGATCCAGGTTGTAGTCTGTGAAAGTGAGGATGGTGATTGTGGAAAGAGATAAAGATAGACAGATAAAGATAGACAGGATGTATAAGGAGCCCAAAGGAAAAAGGCACACAAAAAATGAATATCCTTAATGTCTTCTGGGTGCAAAAATAATAGTATATGTATATGTTGCACTGCACATTTGGTATAAAAGGATTTATAGATAAACTTCAGCTAATTATTGACTTATTGAGCAAACTAGAGTTTTTGCAAGATCCCAGGCCCTACTACACCGACCGGCAAGGTTTGCGATATCATCCCTGCAGCTACAGCTCACAAAGATCTAGAGCTAATGTACTATTCTCTCTTACAATCCTGCTAGCCTTCAGATCGGTGAATGAGCAAGATAAATTGATTAAATTCAAAAAGTCAAGTCCTGAATGCTTATTCTCTTTATAAAAAGGTAGCACGAGAAGCTGAGAGCCACAAAGAGGGCACAACAGATATGAGAAGGAGATTCTTTAGTAGACATACAGGAGCTACTGCTCCAGTAGTTGCTTGAGCACTTCAGATGCTACTTTCCCTGTACCCAGTTATCTACGCCTTTTAAAAAGCTGATGAAGTGTCATCGACATGGCGACAGGACAGCTGGGCTGTAGTTTCGGGTGTAATTGGATTGTACTCTTGGCCTTTGGTTCAGAACCATCTGACACAGACCTTCAGCTTTGATTATCTGAGTTGGATTCAACATCAGCCAGGTGTGCACACTTACAAAAGTTAAATTAACAGTAGGCAGACACACAGACACACACACACACACACACTCACTCACTCACTCACACACTCACACACTCACACACACACACACACACACACACACACACACACACACACACACCAGTGAACATGCTTCATTAACCAAACCAATCTCTATGTAATTAACTCCCCAGACCACCCACACATACATGGACATGTTCACGTGTGCATATATGCACACGTGAACTCTCACACACACCGACACACAAGATGGTATAGTGAGGAGCATGGTCCAAAGGAAGCGATGGCCAATTCCCTCTGTAGAATTGATGGGTCCAGATGCTCCCTAGTTAATTAGCTGGATCCAGTCTACAAACGGCTTACAGATAGAGACAGGGCACACCAGTGGCACCTCCACAGCCTTCTAATGCATGCAAAGCACGGTTACTGAACTATACGCCTTAATATGCACCGCAGATTAAATTGGTATGAATATGTGTGTGTTTGGTCACTCACCTTGGTCAAACTGTCGCTGCATGCTCTCCATCTCTGCTTTGTTCCCGCTGACCCTGTAGATCCCCTCTGTGGTCAGGCCTGATGGAGGCCAACAGCCAATAAAAGAAAAACAGAAAGAAAGGAAAGAGGAAGTGAAAGGTTATTAACTTTTCAGTTGTGGATATTCATAGGTCATAGAAATAATCACCCAATATCAACATTGCCTTTCATCCGTCACTTTAAAGCTGTAGAAACATTATAGATAATTAACACACCAAATATGGTAATGCAGCTGAACTCTGCAGGACCGCAAGGACAGAACTGTTGAAGCTGCTGTAATGACCACTCTATGCCCAATATCACCCCTATTTATTGAACTGATGAAACACACCTGATGGGTGCACCGTGCACTACTATGTAACACTTGTTTCATGTATCATGTTTCACACTGAAATTAACTGATGGAAAGTGGAAGAAGTGTGTTTCCAAATAATTGAACACCGTTCGTCATCACCTCCAGTCGTATATCATCACCGCGGGCAAATTTCAACTCAAGTTATGTAGGATGGAAGGAGGCATAGGAAGGAGTGGAGTGAGTGAGAAGAAAAGTATAACAGCATATATGTGAGGGGGGTGTAAGAATGAGTTTCACCTCACTTCTCCATGCCCCCAGTAAAGCCAAGATAACCATCCATTTCTCATTCTCATCACTCTGTTTCTTCTCTTTCCCCCCTCCCTATCTTAACACTTAATGTGGCGGCACAAGGAGACAAAGAGCGATCCAGAGGGAGGAAGAGAGATAGGGAGTGGCAGCGGGAGAGAGAGGGCGGCGAGATAGAGAGAGGCAGAGAGGAAATGAGAGAACCCTCTGTCCAGGCGCACAGCATCGATCCCTCTTTTCTACCAATCAATTACCCACAAAAGCTTTTCTTGCCAGACACCAGGAAAAACAGGGATGAAGGGGAGATAGGGAGTGGGGGAGTGGAGCAGGTGGGGAGAGGCAGATATGGGTGAAAAAGAACATTTCAAAGCAGGGGATAAGACTGAGTCCACCGAGGGATGGGAGAGATATCAGGGGATTCTGGGGACATTTAGGAGTTAAGGGTCAGATTGATGAAAGGGAGAATGAGGAAAAAACAGAGAGGGAAAACGGAAGGGTAGAAGTAATAAAATGAAAAGAGCAGGGCTGAGAAATGATGGAGACGACATGGAGAAATTTAAAGGGTTTAAACAAAGGAAGTGGTCACAGGAAATGGAAGAGGAAGGAGAGGATGAGAAAAAACCAGCATGGAAGGAAAGAGCATGAGTATAACTTTGAAAAGAGGGCTGAGCAGACCTTAGGTGGAGAGGTGAATCCTGAACTGTGAATATGTCAGGACAACAGTGTTGGCCTACTCCAGGGTCAAACTAAACACGAGAACTTCCTGGGGTCAAACCAAACAAGGGCACTTCCTGTGGCCAACAATTGTCCAAACAAATCTGCATCCTCTGATGATGTAGCTCTTAAAGCCCCGGTAAAAAATCCAAGCCAGAAAAAGGTATTTGTCATGTAATCACATGCACATCGTATAAAGAAATTGTCTTTGCCCGAATGTTTTTTTATATACATCAAATGACTGGTATATACACCAACTTGACAGCTACACACAAATAGGGTTGCTGCAGCTACAATTAAATTATATTTTTTACATTTCTGAATGGATTTGAAAATTGTAACATCGACACTTTGTTTGGACCATTTTCCATTTAAGTTAAATACCACCATAGTTACACATGCATTTAAATGTATAATTACTGTATTAAGACTCTTTTTGGTCATTAAATATCATTGCAATGTACCTCAGATGGTATACTAAAAAGTAGTAATTCTCATAATGTATAAAATGTCAAAATATCGATATAGAATATCATGGGACATCTCATCAATATCGGATTTAATCAAATCGTGACCTTTTGTATCAAAATCAAATTCTGAGATCCTGTCCAATCGAGCACTATCAATACACGTACATACACACATAAGTATTAATATTTGGTACATAAGAGACAGTAACTCCATCTGTATGACAGGCCAGCTGCTCCGAAATCATACCAAATTGCAATGTGTCCCAGGGTCAATCAACTCTAGGCTGATTTCATAGGTCACCGGAGACAAGCAGTTGCTCAGGGTGCTGCCCTTTACGTCACTATGGAGACTGCTAAAGCCAGCAGATATGCCCAAGTATTCTTACATACACTCCCTGCCTCAGCACCCATGGGACTGGTGCAGTGCAGCTAGCTGGGACTAGACAACTGTTCGGTGGAGACTGATGTTATACTACAGTATTTTTTCCCCACCGAAAAATAATCTTGGAAAATAACACAAAATACCACATCCACTCCTATAATTATCAAGGACATAAAGAGGAAAGGGACAAGCTTGCGGGGTGCCTAGGACGGCGGGGAACGCTGATATTTAGAGAAAATATTAATGTAAGCCATGTTTATGAACAATATGAGTATTTTGATAAAAGTACTTGTCTTGCCAAAATCGATAAGGCCCAAAATGATGAGTAGAATAATTCAAAGACTTAGAAACAGATAGTGGACACCTTGAGATATATACAAGCTAGAGCACATAATAGCTTAATGACTTAAAATGAGAAACGTTTGGCACCATTGAAAAAGCCAGTGGCTAGACAAGGAGACATCATAGGTGGAAGAAGCTTAAATAGTCATATACTGTGCTTGGTACAATATTGGCTTATAAATGTGCATTGTAAATGTCTAGCGTTCAACAACAGCATATTTGCAATGCTTTCTACTTTTATGTGCAAAATTAAATGTATATTGATGATACAAGTGTCTCTGCATGTATTCATGTGGAGTGTCTCAGTTTGCTTGGGTGGGCGGAGCGAGCTAACTAACTAGCTGGTATTTCTGTCTGCATAATACTATCATTGAATCTGGCTGGAGGCTGTGAGAGACAACAGTTTTGTGTCCTTGCTTCCAATCCAAACAAACACAGAGACTCAAGCTTACACACACACACACACACACACACACACACACACACACACACACACACACACACACACACACACACACACACACACACACACACACACACACACACACACACACACACACACACACACACAAAAGAGCCGATCCCAAAGATTCTTCTAATATCCTACTATGTGATATTGATCGCAAGAAGGAAGCTTTAGGGCAGAACATTACCATCAAGAACCCGACAACCAGCGTGCGCGCGCACACGCGAGGAATAGAATAAACAAGCGGAGAGAATATATATTAATATTTATCAAATTCGTAACTAAAGGTTTACCTATTTCAATCCTGAACACTATGAAAGGTCATGGATGTATATGAATGAAAAAATGTATTAAAAAGATCTTCTGCGAGAACTGAGATTGAGCCCTGTCCTGGAACAAACCAGAGGTGATATATTTCCTTTGCCAGACCAACCTCCATACTGCAGCTTAATGCAGGCACTGGAAGTTTTCAAAGGCTTCAGTAATCCACGAATAGAGAGGAAATCTTTAATCAGGAAAGAGATTACAGTGGAATGTTCTGGCGGTCTATTTCAATAAGCCATGACAATCCTTTGCAAAAAAACAACTGAAAAAAAACAACAAACAATAGAAAGTCAGTGTCACCTTTTTAAGCCCGGTACAGTCCATTTTTGGAGAAAGTGCAGGATACAGTAAAGCCCCTTTCACAGATAGTTCCTGGTAAATTACTGGGGTAACCTTTTCGGCACTAATCACACATGCAGCTACATTCCAGAACATTACCGTCTTACACCTTTTCACACATGCCGGAATAGATGGGGCAAGGGATAGTCCGTTCCAGAGTAGATGCAATCGTTTATACAATCTGTGTTGACGACGTACTTACAAACCAGCGCTTGGCTTCCACGCTCCCCGCCCCTCTCCCTCACCTGACGGAGTGGGGGACAGAGTCCCGTCCCCGGACGCAATAACGCCGACCCAATGTTATTAAATCAGTGTCATCATTTTCAACCTGTCCTACACTCTCTGCCTCCGGAGATGGAATGTTCACCACTCGTTCTACCTCTCCTTGTCCGCTCCTTCCCTCTACGACTCCACACAGCTGGCAGGTGAACGTACAATTGTGCCCGATGTCCCCGCAACGCACCCTAACGGAAATGGTACCAAGTCGAGGGTGGGGAAATTTACACTCCTCTTCCCTGCAGCGACTGCTCCACCAAATACTTGTCTACGGTCTAAAGCAGCGAGTCTTGTGGTAATCTCCAGCCCCTTCCCAATTTAGACTGAAAGCCGTCAATCTATGGTCAAGAACTCCTTCATCCGTTTTGGACTGATGAATTACTGAATTATTGATTGACTTAAATTAACCCATTTGTTTCCCCCAACTAAATCAAACAGGTGTGGAGACAATTATTGATTATTAAATATTAAAGTAGAGGTGGGATGCTAGACTAGTGAAATGATCTTTACCATGATTTTTGTTTCAGATGACCAACTATTATCTTCACACGCTCAAGCATGACTAGAGCTCACAGTAGGCTATCGTCCTTACCCATCAATTCCATCAATCCAAATGCCACATTGGTTAATATTGAATACTTGAAGGCTATACACAACGCTATTTTTATTGGAATGTCCATACAAAGGAATGAAAGGGTTTTGTTTTTTTTCCACCTTGGTATCAAAATCAGAATCAAACATGTGGAAGGAATGTGTTTACTCTAACAGCTGGTGGCAGACTGAGTGGCAGACGAGCGGCTCGGGGCAGTAGGGCACCAGAACATCTTGGCGGGGGGGGGGGGGGGGGGTCAGCATCTGGGCACCAGGCTAGCAGGGTCGGGAGAGGCTAGCCAGGCCCATCTGCGCACCCACTCCCGGAGGAGAGCCGAAGCCAGAGGAGAGGAGTGGAGGGGCTAGAAATAGGTACTAAGCTTGCACATCAAGACTATCAAACGAATTCAAGCCAATTCAAAGAATGACCGTAAACTGTAAAGAAGAGAACAGGATGTTGCCATCTTCCGTTTCTACGGTAATAACACAAGAGTATAAAAGCAAATTAGAAATATGAAGTAACAATTTGGGTAGGCTAATATTGTAAATAACTGAAAGAGCAAATGGTTCGAATGGTCATAAATATCAAGTACTTATTTTTTTAAATTGTATCCGTGTTTCATTCTGCCAGCCTCGACTGCCCTCCATTGACACCAACGCACAAAGGAACATGTACCACACAGACATTTGGAACCAATTCCAAGAGAGAACCATTGGTAACATAATAACACATCATTTTTATTTTGTGATGTTATTGTAATGGTGCTGTCATTGACCGTGACTGCCATTGGAATTGTGTTGTGGGTGTAAGACGTGTGTGTGTGTCCCGTTTTACAGAGAGCTGCAGAATTCTGGAAAAAGTGAACTCTCTTTAACATACCAATAAGGATAAAAGCAGGAAAAAAAGAGACAGGTTGGAAAAGAGCCGATTTAGAAAGCGCCATAGCCCGTCTCGACATTTGAAACCTTGAGCGCTGCAGCCTTATGGTGTCTTTACATGTCCGCGGCGTGCGGCAGTTCAACTTCACGGCCTTACCCGTCGTTTCGATGAAGCGTATGCACTTCTCGATGAAGACCGGGATCGGCCGCTCGGGGGTGACCACATTGACCAGCGGGACGCCAAAGTAGTTGCTCTCGATGGGCTTTGAAATGGAGTGCCTGGGCTTCTGACGAGTTTTCTGGAAGGAGAAAAAGAGAGACGAGAAAGCGAGAGTTCTTTTGAGGCATTAGAACAGAACACTTTGTGTTATTTCATCCTTGGGAAGTGGTTGACTTCTCCAGTTTTGACGTAGGTAGGAAATTCAGCACTAACTGGCGTTCGAGGTCGCTGCACTCTCACAGTGGGAGTGATTCAGTTGGGCAATATCTTTTTTTAATATTGAACCAATTCTCTAATGACCATATGATTCTCTTTCTCCCTCCCTCCCCCCCTCTCTCTTACCCCCCCCCTCCCTCCCTCCCTCCCATACCCCTACAACAACATCTCAGTATCGCTGAGGCAGCGGCGGTAATTGCGTTGGGCTCTAACTGCGTTCAGCGGGAATGTTTCGTAGGCTCAGAGGGCAGAATCTCTAGTAGGTCTGCACAGCCCCCCGAGGCTCTGCACT
This sequence comes from Zeus faber, assembly GCF_960531495.2. Taxonomy (NCBI): domain Eukaryota; kingdom Metazoa; phylum Chordata; class Actinopteri; order Zeiformes; family Zeidae; genus Zeus; species Zeus faber. The sequence goes on from NC_137197.1 coordinate 17,343,660, forward strand.
GGCAGGCGAGGTGGGGAGGAAGGGTTGCATGGCTGGCTAGTTCTGCAGGCCCAACAGGCAGACAGGCAAGCGGACAGACAGACAGGCAGAGGGAATGGGCAGCGCATCGCTCATTAGGCAGAAAAGAAAAGAGCTCGGCTTGCCCTCCGCTCCACTCCGCCAAACTCCCTGACAACAGACACTAACTGATGGTAAAACTAGAGCACAAACACTCCAGAGAGAGACAAAACAAATGAACGGGGGCTCACCTCTTGACTGTCCCCTTCCTCCCTGGCTCAATTTGGACCTTTTCACAAAATGTATTTCCCTGCTGTTTAGATTAATTTTGTTCCAAGTAAGCGAACAGGAGCTCACCTCTCGTCTTTCTTCACCGTTTTATCAGACATTTGTTGGTTTTAGTTCTACTGGTACCTGCTGGGTTCTTACGCCCCTAAGACTGTGACACTCCTTTCTCAACGTAGGGCATACGCACCCATCAGTAGCGATGAAGTTGAAATGGGTGCCAGCATCTGTGCACATGTTTCTCACTCACACACACACACACACACACACACACACACACACACAGTTCAAAAGAGTAGTAATAGGGCGTGACGCTACAACACAGCAGCTTTTTTATCCTTGGTGGTGTTGGGCTGTGTCGTCATAATTCAGCCACGGTTTTCGAGTATAGCCCCGAGTCAGAGAACACCATTTATTTGTGCGCGCTATCACACAGTGTAGTGTGTTGGCATGCTCTATCTTTGCTTAGCAGCCTGCCTTTATGCCTCCCCCTTCATCCCCCATTTTTTTTTTCCCTCTCTTCTCTCCTTTTCCCCACTTTTCCACTGTTCTTTTCCTCTATTTTCATTTTCTGTGACCTCTCTCCCTGCAGTTCTTGCCTTCTGGATGCTCCTTTTAGCTGCTGAGTGCAGCAGGATAGACCGCCTGTGCTGAGAAGACAAAACAGACCGCTGCCACACAGGACAAACAAAGAAACATGCATTGAGAAACAACACATATACACGCATCACACGATATGCTGAAACATAATGTACTTGAGACAATAATCCCCACCCTAGTCCTACAGTCGTTCTCAATAGCGATCGTCTTCCTCGCTTGATTTTTCCTTCCCCAGTGCAATTCTGTCTGGGCCGTTCTGCCATACTCATTTTGTTTTGTTCTGGTTGTATAGGGGGGCATTAAAATGGAACTCGGTGGCTAAGGAATTTGAAACATTCCACTTGCTGGATGAGGGGGTTTTAAAAAAGCTGCAGGAGAGGGAGAGGAAATGTTTCCGGCATCTAGCTGTGTGTGTGTGAGAGCACGAGAGCGAGAGAAAAATTCCACTCAGTCAGTCATAGCCTGAGGTAAAGGGGGTTTAACAGGGACACAGGGTCTAGTTTCTGCCATTTGTTGCTCTCCACAGTACCTCAAAGCAGTAGACATCACCCTAAGGCCTGGGCTGGCAAACAGTGTACACTGCATACATCCAAAACCTTGCCTTATAACCATAAAACCATTAACAAAGCAAGCTGAAAATCAGATTTTGAATCAATCTTGGCCACTAATAGAAACATTTTCCCCTGCACTGAACCAAAGGCTCAATAATGAGTCACTGAGTAGAGATTTCAGGCTGCAGTAGATTTAGAAAAGGAGCCCTATCTATAGACGTCTGCCCATGGTTGATGAAACCTGGTCACCTTGTCAGAGTCCCAATTAACTCATAATGGTTAGTCGTGTACCATTGAAGCTCCTGCCTAGCACTGAAGCCAAAATCAGCATTACCAATTATAGTCATGATTAGGGCTGTACCAAACTCAGAATTTTGTCAGTTTTATCGGATTCGGCTGTTCAATGCAAATATTAGACTATTTGTCATCTGCGGGGGAGGATAAATCAGATAGAAGCTGATTTATCCTCTTATTGTAATTCACACTTATTGAAAAAAGATTGCTCAACTTGAAGAATCGCAGTGTTTCTGACTGATGATTCGACTCGTCGACTTTCAGGGAGCAACCCTGGTAATGATAGCAGCAATGATCTACATTTCTGTGGCTCTGGTTGTCTTGTTGAGTGTCCATGTTTATTATGCAAAACAATGAATATTTTTAGGAAAGGAAATGTTCTTTATGCCTTCCAGGGTAGGGGTCAAGGCCGACAGGGTTAGCTACAGGATAGAACCCCTGGAGCCTTATAGGATTTGGTGACTTGCTCGAGTACCCTGGCAGGGCAGGTGGTTGCTGACACAGAATGACAAATTAAAGGATAGCTTTGCTATTTTTCAGCCCTACTCAACTCTACAACTTATTAAAATGTTGGTTCCCATCATTTATAAACTGTGACAAAAAAAAGAGACAAACTATGAAGAAAATTACCACCTCTGCTACAGTTTCTCAAGTCTTAAAACTAACATGTTAAACAGAAAAGAGAAATATAGAGAGACAGCCTTAATATGGAACACCAGAAAATGGTCCAAAACTGCATTGTTTTAGTTTTGCATAGTTTTTCACAGTTTTACAGACTCTTTTGCAAATCAGCCCTCTAGGCTACATCTATGCTAATGTAAGAGATGAGAAAGAGGAAGTTGCAGGACCTTTTGGAAACCTACTGTAGCCAATGTTATGCCTTGGATGTATTGCAGCAATTGATTGAATGTGTTTTCTGTTATTCAAAACATCTTTAGGGCTTTCCGCGTTGGACTGCATTTAAGCACAGTGAGAAGCTGCAGCAGAGCGCCACATTTCTCAATAGTAAAGCGTTTCTGCTAAGAGCAGTTGTAAATGATAACCAACATTTCAAAAGGGCCAGGGTTGAAAAATAGCGAGTATCTTTTAATGGACAGACTAATCTCTCAAGACTATCCCTACCACCCCAGCCTTATAACTGATTATTTCATAGAAAAAAATACGTACATACATGTAAAAACACACTGGACTTTGAGATAGTTCACCAAGAACTAGGGCTGCACCTGACTAAAGATTTTCCTAGTAGAGTGTTAGTCGTTAGTTCAAGTGATTAGTCGGCTAATCGTCGCACATTTAAGATATTAATTTAATCAATTAAATACATGTTTTTGGGACTTCAGAAAATGGTAACGAGTTCCAGGGCTGAGAAAAAATGTTATCATTAAAATTGTTAACACTGTGCTACATTACAGATAAATACAAAATCTTATAACCAGCCTTTAAAATATGAATGAAATTTACAAGCACGCATGCTCGCCAGGCCAAGCACATCTGGCGCCTACACCCGATTATTATTTTATTAATGTTCACATTGAATTTATATGTTGACATAATTTGCACTGAAGTGTGGCGTACGGAAGATCGTTTTCCCGGTGTCGGTTACCCCTTATCGGTTACGGACTTGCTAAACTCGCTGCACAGGGTTGCCAGGTCTATGACAAAACCAGCCCAAAATGGCAAATAAAATCATCCCAAAAAATCAGCCCAATACCAGAACTCAAAATATGCCCCTACCAAACCATATTTACTAGTTTTAAAGTCCAACAGCATTGCTATCATTACATGTCAGTGCATTTAAAATAAGAATTGGTTATTGAAGAATTTGATTAGCGGTTTCAAATGGCTATTTTTTTATCATGTAAACAATATTTATTCTGACTTTTAGACAAGTCAACTTCATGCGACACACACGCATGAAGCATGTTAGTTACTCGAAAAGGTGTAATTATTCTTTTGAATGTGTCGGAAGAACCAGCAAGGAGACTGAACAAGGCGCAGCTTCCGAACTGAGTTTTTCTACGGAGTTACTGGTAAACTGTGGACTGTTTGATCGGCCCACCACTATTACCCAACTGACAGTTCTGGTAGTTATCTAAGATAAACATCTTGTACACACAGACACAAACACACAACACAAGAGAATTTAACTTGGTTGTCGCTTTTGCGTCGGGCCCTTTGAGTGAATGAATGGCATGTGGGGCTGATATGTCTTAACAATATAAGGTCAAAAGTTTAACTGCAATGCGTGTGCATGCGTGCGTGCGTGCGTCAGGATAGAATAGAAGGAATCGAGTGAGAAGGGAGTTACAGGAGACGGAGCGAACATGTGGAAGTACTGGGATTGAGAAAGTTAGAATGCCACCAGGGTATATTATTACAAAACAGAATGGGAAGGGAGAGGAAACAAAACAATGTGCAACAGGAATGTGAGAGGAATACTGTATGAATCAAAGGGAGGAAAATAATAATACTGTGATGTAGTAGAAATATGTAAGACACCAAAGAAGCCAAGCACACAAATGGACAGAACAAGACATCGAAAGAGGAGAAAGTCTGAGAGAACATAACTAGCAGTCGCAGGTCTCTGTGGAGCTTGAAAAAAGTCAGGAAATATCGTAAGAATCTTATGAGTTATATAAAAGGAGTCCAAATTTACCCGGAAAACACATACAACACACACAAAGACAGACACTGTCCTACGCCCACACGCAAACAAACAAGCTGGCCAGCAGTACACAAGTTTATCCCTATTCATTAAAATGGTTTCTGCTAGGCTACAGAAGTACAGTGGCAGAAGTTTTCCCCCTACTCTCTCTGATGATTGAGCTTATGTGGAGGGCTCCCACAGAGCCGTCTATAAAACCACAACATACAGTAGCACAATAGTTTTTTTCAGTCATATAGGTTGCAATGGATGGAAAAAAAAGCAGTTAAATACTCGTTAACGCTTTAATTTAGGAGGAGAAAATCGTTTCAAAAGCATTTCTGTCTTTACTAAAAACCTTCACACTTTTCTGACAAGGTGGAATGAAAGCAAGAACAAAGTAGAGTAAGAATTAAAAAAAATATATACACTACTCACTAAAAGTTAGGGATATTCGGCTTTCGGGTAAAATTTCAGGATGAGCCTAAAATCGCGGGGATGGTAGCTCAGGCGGTAGAGCTGGTGGTCTAGTAATCTAAAGGTTGCTGGTTCGATCCCAGGCTCCTCCTGCTAGCATGCTGTAGTGTCCTTGAGCAAGACACTTAACCCCTAATTGCTCCTGATGGCTGCGTCCGTCGGTGATTGAACAATTGTAAGTCGCTTTGGATAAAAGTGTCTGCTAAATGAAAATGTAATGTAATGTAAAAAATGCACTATAACCTTTACAGGTGAACTTAATTTGACGTTCTCTAAACTTTTGAATGCACATGTCCAACTGTTCAATGTTTCAGTACTTTTTGCACAACCTGCTGTTTTCTAACAGGAAGCTGAACGGCAAAATTCACAACAGGTGTTTGATCCATGAATCAATTAATACATTTCCTGGTTCAATTAGAATTGGTATTTAAACAGTCCTCTTCATCATGCTGTTCACATTTTGACATCATGAGACCAAGACGACACCTAACAACTGATCAACAGGACCTCGCCATTATGAGGCTTCAAACAGGATGTTCTCAGAGGGAAGTTGCCACTGAGCTTAGAGTGTCACAGAGTGTCATCAGCAGGTTCCAACAGAGATACAGAGACTGGAAGAGTCACAGAAAGGCATAGAAGTGGACGTCCTTTGGCCACTTCCCACACTGATGAGCGCTTCATTTTGAACAGTGCCCTGCAGAACCGGATGATGAATGCCACTCAACTCCAGGCACATTTAAGGGATGTGAGAGGCACCTATGTGTCACATCAGACCATTTAAAACCATTTACATCAGCGTGGTCTGCGTGCTAGACGACCTGCAAGGGTACCTGACCACACCACCAGGCACAGGCCTCATCGTCTTGCATGGGCCAGGGAGCATTTACACCAGGACGAGGTACCAGTGGCCTCAGTGCTGTTCTCTGATGAAAGTCGATTCACGTTGAGCAGAAATGATGGCCGCCAATGATGTTGGAGACGTCAAGGAGAGCGCTATGCATCAGCCACTGTTGTCACCAGTCGAGCCTTTGGTGGTGGTGGTGTTACAGTGTGGGCAGGTGTGTCTAGTAAATACAGAACTGCCCTACACTTTGTGAATGGTACAGTGACAAGCCCATACTACCTGAATAACATCATTAATCCAGTCATTGTGCCCCTGCATGAACAACACAGGCCTCATTTCATCTTCATGGACGACAATGCTCCAGCTCATCGAGGTTGCATCATTAGGGAACGGCTTCTGCAGACTGGGGTACCTCAAATGGAGTGGCCTGCACTTTCCCCAGACCTGAATCCCACAGAAAACCTATGGGATCAGCTGAGTCGCGTGTAGAGGCTCGTAACTCTGTACCCCAGAACCTCAATGACCTGAGGGCCGCCCTTGAAGAAGAGTGGAGTGCCATGCCTCAGCAGACAATAAGTCGACTTGTGAACAGCATGAGACGTCGTTGTCAAGCTGTAATTGATGCTGAAGGGCACATGACAAGTTATTGAGACACTGACATTTTTTGTTGTGGTAAACCCACCACTGTTGTTGGCTTTTGTTTCAATAAATTGTTTGAGATGAGGAAACCACCATTGCATGCTTCTACTTAAATGCCCTACTTTCATGATATAATATCAATGTAGCATGAACTTTTTACATTTTCCTTAATTTTCACCCGAAAGCCAAATATCCCTAACTTTTTGTGAGTAGTGTATATGTTATATACTAAAAAAAAAAAAGCTATCGACCGAATCAATTAAAAAAAAAAAAAAGATGCAATTTTGAATTTCATTTCCCAACTGCTGCCAAATTCAGGTCTCCTAGACACATTTTCTTGTTAATTTAAAACGTTTCAGTTCTTCACAAAGTTACTAAAGTAGGATAACTCAACAGTTAAAATTTACAACAGTTTTAAGGCAACACTATACAATAAAATAACAGCTTCAGAATAATTTTGAGGGTACACTGTTTTGTAATATGGAGAATGGCACCCCTTTCATTCCCACCCACCCCCGAACGCTAGTTCTTGCAGTATGTAACTTCTGTGTTAGGGTACGAAACCACGGGAAAAGTGCATTACGTTTTACAGCACTACATCAATTCCTTGATGTTCGGTCCGGTAAATCTTTTTTTTTTTTTGCCTGGTAAAATGTATATTAAAAAAACAAAAAACTATAAATTATAAACTATAAGCTTTCCGTTAATAATGCTCATACAATGACAACGTGGATAAGACGTGCCTGTGGTGCGGCCGGCACCTGCACCAGCCTGTGCGCACTGACCCTCACTTTCATTGAGCCATGGGGGGAGCTGTGGACTAAGTGTTCCTGAAGGGGTCTATGTCCGTGCAAGGGTCGCTGTAACCTGTACAATGTATAACAGTGTACAATATATTTGTGTTTGTAAAATAGACATTGAAACTAGACAGAAAAGGTTCAAATTTGTCTGGTAAAATAACTTATTTTCGGACACCGGACCAAGTTTTACGACAGCGGTGTAAAAGTGCATTTGTATTCAGAAACTGTAGGGGTACCAAATCCCAAAAGTTACATAGTGCTTCTTTAACATGCACTTTATATTAAGACAAAATGCATACTTATATAGATGCACATATTTACCTTGGGTCTGCGGAGGCTCTTGAGGATGTTCCTCCTCTTAGGGTCCTCACTCTCCTCGTTGATGGAGTTGTCCTTGTGGGCCCCTCCCAGCTCATCCTGGTTAGCTTTAGGTGGGCCACCCATCTCATCGTCACTGCCGATGGAGAAGCTCGTCCTGAAACTACTGAACTTCCCAAGCCGTTTAGATCTGTCTCTGTAAAACTTAGGTTTAACCCCGATAGCGGACAATTTTCTCCTGCGTTCTAGTGAGCTGCTGTCTGCCTCGCTGTCAGACCCATTCCCCCCACCGCTGCCATTGGAGTGACCTTTGTTGGCATTGCGGATGGTGATAATCTTGCCCTGCGTGCTGTCATGGGGGACGGAGTAAATATTCTCCTCCTCAGTTGGTCGAGGTTTACTGACAGCATCCATGGGTTCAGCATAGTCTGAGGGGTCATAGCCGCCATCACTGCCTGCAGCCCAGGTGACAGCTTGGGGTAGGGAGCGTCGATTGCTGCCCCCTTGCTGCTGGTCCATGTAGGGACCAAGGTTAACCTTACGGACAGGCTTGGGTTTCACCTGTGGAGCTACCTTATTGTTGAGCTTGCTCTCAAAAGTGCTGATATCAGAGATGACTGAAAAGGCGTCACTTGAGTCCAGATCTGGGAGCTTGAAGCTTCCCATGTTGGAGCTGAGGCTACTGTCTTCCCTCAGGCTTGGGTATGGTGGCGACGGGTCAATGTCATCCTCTGAGTCCAGGAGAGTGTTAACTGGACTCGGGGAACCACAACGAGGACTGATGCTCTCATTGGTGCAAGCTTCGGCCACATGGTCATACATGTGTGTGGCCTCTACAATGGTGCGCTTCTCCACTACCTCCTTGAGAAAGGACTGAAAGAGGTCTATCTTATGCAGTCCCCCTACTACCCCACCATGCCCACATATTATTGTGTTAAACCTAGCTTCAATCTCATGGGCCAGCTCCTCTCCCTGGGTAACCTGTTCCCTGGCTGACTCTGAGTCTGAAAGCTCCATCTGGCTCTCGCCTACTGCTAGCAGCTGCACTGGGATTATGTCTTGTACATCGCAGAGGAAAGCACACAAAGTCTCCATAGAGGCCTTGCGTCGGGCAGAGTATACAGCAATGTATCCGTGGACAAGCTTGCTTTTGCGAAGGGAGAATGAAGAGTGAAAGGACAGTAGAGAGAGCTCAATGCTCTGCCTTTGAGCTCCAACATTGAGCTCCAAAAGAACAGAGGTGCCAATGCTTAGGCTAGAAGATGGACGACAGTGCTGGGGCCCCAGAAAGGGAGCCAGGAGCTGCTCTAGGTCATATGTGTCGCCACACATTAGGCACATAACTATTCTCAAGTCTGCCTCTGGGATTGGCTGTGCTTGAGAGTCTCTGAATGCAGAGGATGGAGGGGGTAATGGAGGGGAGCTGCTGCCCAAACTCCTCCGGCATTCTAAGAGAGCTTTTAGCATCTGGTTGATCTGCTTCTCATTGACATTACGCCCATAGCCAACGCCTGGTGAGGCAGGGTCTAGGTAGGCACATTGCAGCTTACCTGCCACCTGCTGCCCTTGGTGGATCAGAGTCTGCGCTGTCTCCCCACCTATATCCCCAATGGAGCCCACCCCCCTCTTGGTGACAAGCAGGAGGGACAGTGGAAGCTGAGTTAAGCTGTTTTCCCTTTCCCTTCTGCCAAGGGTTAATTCCCTAAGCTTCTCTATACTTTCCACAACGTAAGAGAGGGACTCTTTTGAGTTGTACAGACACAGACAGCCATGCGGTGTGAAGGTAGGTGTGTGGAAGGAGTTGACAGGCAGACGTACATTTCCCTCTATAGGTCGGAGTGCTAACTCATACATCTTCCCCTCTAACACGTACCGGTCATCACTTGTGCATAGTGCCCTTATCTCATTGGCCATTTCTCTAGCCAACCCGTCCTTGCCCAAAATGACAAGATTTATTCTCTCAGCCCTCCCACCCTCCAATCTTAAACTGTCTGGTGAGGCATATCGGGTGGGGAATGTGGAAGCCAGTATCTGCTCTATCTTACTATCTACACAGTGGGGGCTATTAGGGCAGGTATCCTTGGTGGGGTGGTAGACAAAGTGGATATGTTTCAACACCAGGGCATCCCGTTCAGCTTGCAGCTTCTGCAATGCTTTAAACCTCTGTTCCTCTCCCAACAGTTCCTGGATGGCGCCCATTTTCTCTTTGCTTGGTTTTGCATCCACTTCCAGCTCATAGAACAGCTCAGAGTACTCAAGAAGCAGCTCCTGAAAGTCCTCCTTGGCCCGGTCAATGATCTCCTTCTGGTGCTTATTGTAGATATCCAAATACTCAGCTTCGTCTAACCATTGATAAAAGTCCTCATTCATGATAAAGCTTCGGGCCTCCTCCCAGGGTTTTCCTGCAGTGATGAATGGGGAGACACTCAACTTCTCCTTGAACTCCCATCTCATCTCTGCCCGTTTGCGCTCATTTCTCAGCTGCTCCAAATGAGTCTCATACACCGCCTCTGCAGCCGGGGTCTCCAGGAGGTCCTGTGGAATTCGGTCATCCTCCATATTATCTACATGGGGTGTGGTTTCCCAAGGTGTGTCATCCAGAACTACACACCACTGGGAGAAATCTCTTTTCATCTCCAGGACTTTCTGAACTCCGGACCAACTCAGATGGTCAATCTCATCCAGCTTAGGCACCAGTAAAGACAGGGCCTGTGGAAGAGTGCTAAGATAAGACTTCCTACGTTTCTCTATGTGCTCCTGTTTGAGTCTATGGACATGCTGCTGGAAGAGTTTCTTGGCTTTCGCAGTCCCCTCCAGAAAGACGTAGTCCTTGTACTCAGTGGAGGTTTGCATTCGGCGATTAATGTTAGGCCATATCTCATTGTGGTTCTTAACAATTCGGTTAACCAGCCACTCATAGCGATCTTTGGCTGAAGCAATTTGCTGACTCTGCTGTTTCAGAGCCTCAAAGTATGGGATTATTTTTGGCTTGCCCCTACTCTTATCAATGAGCTGAACTAATGTGAGAAAGGCCAGGTCAACATTTACATTAGAACGTGCTGATGTTTCCACCACCTGTAGGTTCTTCTTAGCAAGGGCAAAGGTGTGCGAGTCTTTAATGTAGCGCTCTACACCTTCATCACACTTAGTGAGAACAAGCACCACAGGTTTTTTTGTCTTGGCTAGCTGGTTGTACAGATTAGTGACAAATTTCATCTGATCCTCAAAGCTACGGTTCATACCCCTGCTGACATCCACACACAGTAAGAAGCCATCAACCATTAGCTTGCCCTCAGGCATTTGTTTCTGCTCAAAGTCCTGTTCCAGCCCCAGCTGATCTGTGCAAAAGTACATCAACTTCTCAGCTGAGGAGAGCTTGGTGGAGGCTGCTCTTTTAATGTATGGTTGAAGCGCCGTGCTGCGGTGTGGCTGGAAGGTTTGATCATCAATGAATTCTGTCTGTTCCACCACATGCATTCGGGAATCAGGCCCTTCCTCCAACGTCCGGCTGGCCTCCCCCCAGAACAGGAAGTGGTCATTGTTTACCACACGTCCACCAAAGTCACTGGTGCTGAGGACAGAGGTGTGGTCCAGGTAGAAGTCATCTGCACTGGGCCGGACAAAGCGGTTACACAAGCAAGACTTGCCTACTCCACACTGTCCTTTCTCCTTCTCAGTGCCGGACAAACCCACCACTACCAGGTTGTAGGTGGGTGCCCGGGGATCTTGCTTTTTGGCCATCATCATCGTTGGCAGAGGCTCATCCTGCCATGTTGGCCACAGGCGCTATGGGGAGGAGGAGGTTGCCAAGTCACCAAGGGTTCCATGCAAGAGGAGTTCACAGGGTCTGGTCCTGCAGGAGAGAAAGATAGAGAAAGGGAGGGATATAATTACTGCAAAATATACTTCTCACAATTAATTATAACAGAATAACTATAGTGCCTCATCTAAATTCCCACTGTGTGCCTGGGTGTTGTTAATAATATTTAATCTGTGATCCCATTTCGCCACAGAATGTTTCCTGAAAAGATTGAGGTCAATGTCAAAGCTGCCAGAATGATATATTTTACTCAACCCAGCTGCAGCTCAGTAACGGGCAATTTTGCATAATAAAGAAGCAGAAAAGGAATAAATATCAAAGAGAATATGTTGCACTTTTTAATTGGGTGAGGAAAACAATCAGTATAGCAGAATAGGGATACAATGAAATTCAAAGAAATTCACTTACTTTTAAATACCCTCTGCTGGGTTGAGTATGGAAGCTCAAACATATTTGAGACTAAGGCACAGAGCCAGAAGAAATATATTATATATAGTCTACAGTATGATGATATGTATATACATATATGTATATTAGCCTGTGATCAATGGACACGTCCCGTTGGAAATATACGTTCAGTGCATCCAGTTCAGATGAGAACAACTGCAGGTGTGGTACTGAATCTATAGCCATAAAGTGGATAATGCTGCACGTCAGTCCCGACCTGGTCTTGTTCAGATTACAGAGCGGGGGAACCAAGCAGCAACAGTGACATTACATCACTACCTGCTCCCTTGGAAGGTCCTTTCTTGGACATATATAAATATCTTGGAAAATACACAGTGATAGTGCTGACCCTGCAATTTCATAAAACATGGTTTATAACTCCAAAAAGGAGAGAGTGTAAGTGAGGCATCATTTTCTTATACAAGAAGTCAAATTCATCTCACATCTTCAAAAAGTGCCACCTTATTTTCGTTTATATTTTTCACACACAGTATGTTATATTTCTTTCCATTAAACTAAACGTCCACATTTCTATGCAATTCTAACAGAAGAGCATTCCGGGGTTGACTGCTATGTTCATTGGATCTCCATACATGCAGTGGCTTATTATCTCACATCTAGGACTGCAGCTGGCTGTCTCTCCGCCAACAGCAGTTCAATCAAGTCAAGTGGGGATTTAGCTATTGCAGAAAACAGACACATGCTTAAGTACACAGACACATGAAGAAACACATCGTACCATAGACTGATGAAAACAGACACATTCTACCACATACACAGTTTGAAAGACACACCCAAAGATAGATGAAAGCTCAGATAAGTGTTCCAGAGATAAAGTTACTAATTGGCCAACTAGGGAAAGCCTTCTGCATTTTAAAAGCTGTATCGCCTGTTGGCAGGCTTGACTCCATCAAAAACATGTTTACCTCCACTCCTCAGCAAACTGTGCAGTTGCTAAATGGATGGGAGCTGGCTGATGTACCATACTAATTATAATGTCTTAACATATTTATGGGGACATAACAGTTGTGCACCTTAGTGAGTTGCTGCCTAGAGAAATCAGAAAGGGATGTCAAAGTTATCCAGGCATAGTTTACCCTCTCAGCCACTTCTTACGTGAAGAAAGAAGCCAGGGAGGGAATTATTTATTCTGCTTTTAAATGACTACTCTCTCAATGGCAGAACTGTGGCAAATATTTTTGCCACACAATATTGCAAATTACACAGATTTGCAGCGCCATGGCACTTGAACTAATATATATTAACTGAGAAGTTAGTAAACTAAAACCCACATTTAATCCGCTGCTACTAATGAAAAGCTACGATTTTTTGTTGTTATTTATTTTTGATTCAGTGATACAAAAGCTAATAGAAACTTCATTGTCGCTGAACTGAGGTGGTCAAACACCACGGTAGACTTCAAATTGCAAAATCACTAGAGCACAGGGTGAGGGGAAGAACAGAGACCAAACGCAGCTAAATCTGAAAAGATAAAACGCACTACCACAACTGCCAGGTATCGACTATCGCACGTATTTTCTGAAGCTTGTTTAAAATCCTCAGTGCCACTGATTAAAGCATGAAGTTGACAGTTAAGACAAAGCTGTTGAAAAATCTGTGTTGCTGGAGAAAGACAATTTCAACGAGACTGTATTTACAGAAGCGAGCGTCTCTGACTACACCCCACTAGGTGCATAATAAAGAAGCAGAAAAGGAATAAATATCAAAGAGAATGTCGTGCATTTTTAAATTGGGTGAGGAAAACAATCAGTATAGCAGAATAGGGATATAATGAGATTCAAACAAACTCACTTACTTTTAAATACCCTCTGCTGGTTAAGTATGGCAGCTCGAGATTGAGACTGCATTCACTTGTGACTATAAGGCACAGAGCCAGAAGAAATGTATTATGTATAGTCAACATTACCCTGACCCTGCAATTTCATAAAACATGGTCTCCAACTCTAAAAATAAGTGGGTGTAAGTGTCATCTTGCATGCATCATTTCTTATACAAGAATTCAAATTCATCTCATATCTTTGAAAAGTGACACCTTATTTTCATTAATATTTTTCACATTGTTTACTTAGAGTTGTATATTGATTTAGAGCTCACCTCATCAAAATTAGGACGGCATAAACTGTCTGACATAAGCTTAAAACGCATCAAAATATTTCTAGGCCAGGTATGTGAGCTTTAAAGACGAATGTGGTCGACTTCTGTGATGCCGAGTTACGTTGGCATGCCTCTGGAAGCCACCTACCGTGGTGGTGGAGAGCAATGTTACATTAAGAGATATGACAGCTCTTAGGCCAACACACATTAGCACAAATAATCCACGGGCTGACATCAACACACAAACCCCCCCCCCCATTCTCAATGCACATGCAAGCAGAGATCACAGCCTATGTAACACCGTGGTGATTATCATGTCATGTGCGGAATAGTCCTCTTCAGACTGAATGTAGGAAGTGTTATCGCATCCCCTTTAGACCAAGAGGCCAGCCAGCATCGGCACTTAATCAGATGCCTTTTATAGGCGAACATCTGCTTGACATATCCCAGAAAAGCACTTTTTCTGTACAAAAACATGCAGTGCCGAGGGCCAGAATGCTTAGAATTGGGAGTGTTACGAAGCAAGCTTCAGGAGGAATGCCAAACAAAATAGTCTCAATGCAATTTCCTCATCTTGTGGTCTGTCCGAATGACATGTCAGCGAAAGAAGTAAACAGACAGCTCAGCCTTCAGTCAGCTCAGCCTTCAGTGATATGAAGAGGTAATGGCTTGGGATGCAAAAGTAAACAAACACATAAAACAAGGAAGGGCTGATAAATTGGTAAATAAAGTATAACTGGAGACTGCCTGGCCTGCCTTAAAAAAATTGACGGAACAACTGAGCAATTGAACTTAGCATGTCTGCAGCAACTCCTAGACAATAGTTCCAGTCATTTAGGGAATATATTTCCTCTTTTTCAAAGAACTGTGAAGCCACCAGTTTTGTACCAGAGTCGCTTCAGAATATCAGTCCTGTTGTAGAGCAGCACGTCTCTTGGTGCAGCCTGAGGCTTATGTCTGCTGCGCATGTCCAGCCAACATACTTGAGGCACAGGGCTGTTCAGCACTGAAGCTGAGGGACGAGTTAAGGCCTGCGTTCCATCTACCTCTGACCCTGAAACATGGAGGGGCTGCCAGAGGAGGAGAGCCAAATGAGGAGGGGCAGAAAGGGGTGGGAAGCATGAAGGACCTTGTAAGGTTAGAGGAGATGAGAGGGCGAGAGGGAAGAGTGCAGAGAGGAATGGTGGTGGTGCTGTGGAGGGGGAGGGCAGAAGAGAGGGAGGTCAGTGACCTGGGTCATGTGAGCTTCATGTCGGACTCCCCTCAGGGAACAGGGGCAGGGTGTGGTGAGGCCTGACCGACTGGATAGATCGGGCTCAGATCAGGCGCATCACTCTCTCCCAACCCGAATCATAAAGATCCTTACAAACAACCTAGGAGCATAGGGCGAAATTAACTGAATCAAATTTCACAATATTTGTAATCGATACTTCAATATCAACAATTTGACAATAATTTGGGCAGGACAATTGGTGCCATCATAAAATATTTACACATAAGAAATGCAATCATTAATAATGTTGACGTTATGATCAAGCGCATAGAGGCCTACAATAGAGCAGCTAGAACAGTCTTGGAAGTTTAGAAAATGGCATTATTTTACCGTAAGGCAACTCAAAAGACAAAATGTAACTATATGATCATACATGATACAATAAAAACCCAGACGATACCTAGTAGGGGTGTCAAGATTCCGATTCAAAATCGATAATCGATCGAAATGAGCGTTCAAATTTCGAACTTCAAAATCACAATCAGGTTCGTGATTCACCTCATATTTTTGTGGGTAATATTGTTTGACAGGGTCGCCATATCGGGGCGGTCAAGATCTGCCAATAAACAGACGCAGAGTGCGCTGGGGGGTGTTGACTGCGACTCGCCGGCTCCGAACCGACTTTCATGAAGTTTGGTTTGGAGTTAGGATCAATGCGGTCTGCAGAGGGTGCACTGCATCACATCCCTCAACGCATACTGCACCAGCCCACTTGGAACTAGGGTTGCAGGAACAAAACTTGAATATTAAAAAAAACAAACAAAAAAAACAAAAAAAAAAAAACAATAAAGTTCAATACAAGTTCATCCAGTTTGTTGCACAATAAACGCACATTAGAGAGCAATATTCCCGGTAAGGGTGTGGCGGCATCAGCGGAGACGCACGAGTGCACCGGTGTGTTTCACTCTCCTCCGGTGGTTCCCTGTGTGTACAAGGGACAGTATGCCTTTGACCAGAGTGTCCAGTAATTCCACAGATGTGGCGATGAAAGTGGGAGATAAACCCGACCATCAACGATGGAATGTCCTCTATTGCAGAGGTCCCCAACCACCGGCTCGCAGACCGTACGGGGCCAGGCCGCGGGGTATTTTCCACAGGACCGTGAGAACACGAGCAGGAGCGATGTGAGACCTGCTCCACAGCAGAGCAGCAGCAGGAAACGGAGTAAATTAAATACATCAAGTTTTTATTTGCTTTGTTTGGAGAAAAGGTAGCTCTGATCGGAGCTGCGGAGATGCAGAGATGCAGGTAATTATTCGCCTTTTACTACCTGCGTTCCCCTCTGGCAAAAAAAGCATCCGTTCTTCTGCGCTTATTTTGGTGAGTAACTTAAAAGTAGTGTAATAAGTAACTTAATGGTTATCATTCCAAAATCTAGTTTTGCTAAAACCCTTAACTTTATAGGTGTGTTGTTTAAAAATTCTCATATTATTGTTATTATTTATCATTTTTAATATTCTAATAAAAGTACTTAATGAGAAACAAGTGATTTTCTTTACAAATCAAGACTTTATAGTCTAGTATAGTCCCCCACCACACATATATTTCATTGTCCTTTCTTTATTGTCCACTTGCGTGCTTTTGGAATTTCAAGAGAAGCTTTACAATCCTGCCTTCAACAAACCATTCCCTTGTAGGTCACTGACGACATGAAGGAAAGGGGTTCATGTGTAATTTATAGGGTTGTGGCCTGAAGCTAATGGTGAGGCAGCAGAGTGTCAAAGCTCACACTGACCTCTGTTTAACAGGGTGCTGGTGAAGAAGCTGTGTTCCGGACCCGCTCAGGGGGGAGCTAGTTGCATTCCTCTCATTTACATAGCTGTAGAGGGTTTACCAGGCAATGGAGTTGAAGGTGAAATGTACTAGAACCGCTTTGGTGAGTAAAAAGTGAATAGTAGTTCCATATGTGCGAGGCTGATCCGTTGAGATATGCAAAGAGCGGAAACAGGGAAAATATCCATGTAGTGTGATCACAAAGCATGTAGGTGCGAGTGAAGATGATGTCTGAATCTATTTGTTTTCGGGATGGAAATAGACAAAAATAAAGTGATTGTAAATGATATTCAGGGAGTTTTGATGACATTCCGAAGACAGGAAGACCTCCCTTCACCTTTCCCAGCACACTGTGCCATCGAGGTATTTCACACTGACAGAGACAGACGAGTATAGAAAACAGCAGTAGGGGGGGAAACGAGGAAAGCCACTTCCGTGGTTTCCTAGGACGTTGGTAGCCATACACATCCGGAATGGCTGGGAGTCAGAACCGCAGCTCATGAAAAAGGCATGACGTAGCGTGATGCTGATTCTCTCTCTCCCTCTCCCTCCCTGCCTCCCTCTCTCTCCCTCACTTGGCAAAGGGCCAGGGGGATAGAAGGTCCGATAGATAGACGGAGAGATTTACAGAATTGTGGGAAGCCTTTGATGGTGTAATGAAACGCACAGCACTACTAATCTAAATTACTATAAACAAAACAGAAACGCACACAAAATCAATCACAGATGACTACGACTCCACATCACAACTCCAGAACACTTTAGAAAAGCCAGAGCACTCTGAGCCATTACCACCAACACGCTGTGCTGTTGTAAACGGAAGTCGTTAGTCTGTTCCAGTAATGCCGAGCGTCTATCGATCGCTTAACAAAGAATTACATATTTCCCCTTTTCTTCCCCTCACTCATTCACGGTTTGCTTACGATCAACGAAAGAAAAACATAAACAAACACTGCAAGTCTGCTTTTGCTAATGCGTTGCACATGTGGCCGACTGCTCACCAGGCAGAAAAAAATGCAGCAACCCAACCACAGTGGCCGATCCAGCACTAATAAATAATTCCAAGAATAAGAAAACACTTAAGGAAGCTGCCAAAACTCAGCGAAGCTTAAATCAATAAGCCTACATTTCTCATATGGACTAAATCACTCTAATTCACTTTTATGCAATAAGATTGATCTTAATCTTTAGAATAAACAGACAGAAATAAATCACCATATAAAATCACTATAAAGTCAAAAACAGATTATTAAAATGTGTCCACTATCAGAAAGAATAGGCCAGAAGTTATTGGGGTTACAAAAATTAGCTGTGGTAATTTGCATCCTTCCATTTGTGGTAATTACAAACCGAAATTGCTCTCTGTACATTAGTGTGATCTTATGCCATGGTGATGTGACCACATGAACCAGGGCAGACACACGGCCAGTAAATCCAAAGACGGCTCTGTCAAACTGCCGCCCGACACATTTACACATGTGCGACCGCCCACACACCCACACCCACACAGTGTTATTGCTGTGATAATACTTCCATAATACCTATGTTCAAGTTCAAGAGATTATTTGTCACATACATAAACATACGGTCATACATATATGCAGTGAAATGTCATGACACCTGGTGTACATGTACATAGATACAATACAAAAGAAATACTGTATTACCACAGTAGTGTATTAATACTGTCATACAAGGTACTAGTGGACAACCATGCTCATCATTCATAAAATAAAAATAAATACTTTTATTTTGGAAATTGATACAGTATTGACTGTACCAACAGGTATCATTGAGTGTAATTTAATTAATTTTTACTCATTTGTATTTTAAACTAATAATAAAGACCTTTTTTTAAGAATCATCTCTAATTCATTAAAGTACTGCAGGTGAGTACTACATATCTGGTATATTGCAGAGGTAAGTATTAGGTAGACATTGTGTAGGTGATGAACTAGATGATTCTAGGAACTGTTATTATAACAGCAAGGTACATGATTAAGAATGGTAATAAATCGTATTGTTTTCCACAGAAATTGTTGAAAGTAAGACATCGTAAATAACCATTTAACACCTTATAATGACTTTTATGGCTTAATATTTGTCAAACTGAATTTAAGCACCATTTTAGCACCTTACAAGACCTGCAGAGACCATGGACAAAGAAAGAATCCTAATGTTTAAGCGTGTGACCTTTTTGTAGCACCACACACACACACACACACACACACACACACGCACACACACACACACACACACACACACACACACACACACTTTACCATGCTACACATACGAGTATGGTGATTCCATCCTACTGTTATTCTTTCTACAACATTGGCTCAGGTTCCTTGGGGTTTGTTTACCGACAGCTAATATGTGTAACACAGCCTTCAGCAGGCAAGAGTCCAGCTGCCTCGCTGTATCAGACCGAGCAGCGAGCCGTGAACCCACTTCCGTTTCCTCTCCCACCTGATACCAAGCCGACGGAAGGCCGTTAATGATGAACTCCTAAGAAGAGCACTGGGCAGACATAGCGCGGAAGGATGCAGGATATGAGATTTCTTACTGAGAAACGCAGAAGGAGAGGGGTTTAAAAATATATATATATAAATAAATTAAAAAAAACAAAAATAAAAAAAAGCAGTTGTAGCCTTATGTGCAATATATTCCTATTGAATACCAAAACACAGAAGACAGAGAGAAGAATGGGGTCAGTCAGTTAAGAGCAGATAGGGAGAGAATGGAAACCCTATAAGGGAGTGGAAAGAGAGGGGGGAAGGCGAGAGGGGCGTCACTGTGTTTTAACACTTTAACTGCACCAGAAGAGTTCTCTGATAACACAGCTAAATATAGTGTGCCAGAAACATGGACAAAGGCGGCCATTAATCCAAAAAAGACCCACACACATCCATGCGTTGCACACATATCACACAGCGAGGATAAGGTGTTTTCTCTGTAGGCTGACAACCAGCCGATGAGAAGTAGCCGGAAACGTTTGTTCGCCAACAACTTGGGCCAACTGTCAATACCAGCAGTACAATGTTCATATGATTTACAACACGAGTGATTTTAAGTTTATGTCATAGTTAAGGGGAATTGGGTTCTGACTTGAAAATAAATAACCTTTTTTACATTGTATTCTTATTGCAATTTCAGAGACGGAAGAAACAGACTTCTCCTTAATGCAAATAAATGGCGCATTCAGACATCACACACTTTCAAAATCTACCTTTGCAGAATCAAAATGAATTTGGATTAACACTTCCACTGGACAACAACCAATGTTTGCGGTCCTTTAAGAGCAGGGACTACAGCACAAGATGTCATAGACGCAGCAACATAAAGGGAAACAAACCTGCCTTTCCCTTTCAGCTCAGAGACTCATCTGTAGTCCTCAACCTCCCCTCCGTCTGCGTTTTCCCTGTCAGACACAAATTGTCTTACCATTTCTCTCTCTCTGGCCCTCATCTAAACCCCCCCCCACCACACACCTCCCCCACCACCCTCTCAGCCTCCAGCTCGTTCCTCCATCGTATCCCTCCCCTGCACCTTCTTCTCGTTTTTCCCTCTTGTCATCTTTCTCTCCTGCTCTCCTTCCATTCCTCCCCCTGTACCGCCTTCTCTTGCAGTACTAGCTAACCTTCTGGCCTGGCAGCTGAATAGCAGACATTCTGCAGGTGATGTTAGCACACACCTGACAGCTGCGCCACACTGTCAGGCTTGTCAGCACACCCACAGGCAGCCAATACAGACGTCCTCCTTGCCAAATGAAAAACAGCGCCATGACAAATTGCTTCACATGAAGTGTATGAAGTATACACAAACATGTATCGAAGACAAAACAACTTTTTTTGCACATACTGTACATGGATTCTTGTCCAAAAACTTTACATTCAGAATACATTCATCTCCTGTGCTCTGGATATTTAAGAGATATGCTGTAGATTTGGTTAAATTTGATACCGTTCCGATAAGGTGCTGAATCAAAATAAGCAATATATGTTTAAGCCCACCTGCCAACCAACTAATCCAATGAACTCTCTTCTAAGAAAAACAGCAGAGTCGGATAGATCATTTTTAAAAGTATAATAGTCCAGTAAACATTAACACACACACACAAAATGCTTTGATTTTGGACGTTCGATTTTCAAATTCAGGCATTCCCGACCATCTTGATTTGTTGCTCTACCCTAAGGTAAAACATAAAGAACTAAGACCACGTCTAACATTTTAATGACTTTCATGCAACGGCCATTATTCAGCTATTAACGTTACAATGTCTGTCCCGATCTACAGCGGGTGTCTCGTGATCTCTTGGGATGTTTTCCAGATATTGATTGAAGGGAAATCGGTCTTCTTTCGTAACCCAATGTTGCTGCTGTGTGACTTAACATTTATTGCTTCCTACCGCTCTACATTCACTCCAGTAGACAGACTGCATACATGACACTCATTTTGTTTTAGCAAGTTACAAGCGACTAGGGCTGTACCTGACTCTGGGATTCGACTGATTTTATCAGTCGAATCGGAGTTAGGGTTAGGGTCTCCGCCATCCGGGCGCACAGCAAGCCGATTCACACATAGAAATATATTCAGGATTCCCCTTATTTATAATTCCTCATTTAAATGTTATCCCGTTGCATTATGTAAGCTTCAGTTATTGTAATGCACGCTGACTGACCAAAAAACCCCCCCCCAAAAAAACCCCCAAGACACTAAAAACGACTGCTCGACTTGAAGAATCTCAGTCAACTGACTGGTTTCCGACTGATGATTCGACTCGTCGACTTTCGGGGGGGAGCCCTAGAAGCGACATCCTATCTTCTGGCTTTCTCACCTTTCCTTCTCTGTTTGAATGACTTTGATTGCGGTCAGGAAAGAAGTGTTCTATTGGAAGTAGTAACCTCAACAAGTGTGTTGACACAGTCTTCACCTGTCTCGACTCCTGAGGTGTAAACTTTGTAAGCGCTAATCAGGTGTTACGAAGTCTGAAGTAGAGAGCACCCTAACCAAGGTGACAGATGGCCTTTACAAACACACCCCTCACCATATGGTGCAACATAGACACTGCATGTTTACACCTCTCACAGCTATGCTCTCTATGGCATGCACTCTACAAAAAATGTTATATTTATAAGTATAAAGCTATTGGTTTTGTCATCTTCTCCATGAGCAGAAATGTTCACACGCTGCTGAATCCTGAGACCAATTAAAACTGAAAATGACAGCAATAGGAAAACAAAAAAGAGCTGATGAAAGAATAGGAGATAACCGAGCCCAATATTTAAGTAATGGTGTGTGGCTTAAGACAAAGCTCAAAACCAGAAAACAGTTTGCTGTGGAGGGAAAAAAACATTGAGGAAGTGAGACAATGCATATGCAGGGGCTGTCAATGGTGCACGGTTTATGATCTGTTTTTACCCTGTTCTTGTATGTGGAAGCTTTCTGCTAATGGTCTGGCCTGGTTGCATTATCTCACTGCAGCTAGCATCACTGCATTCTATTAAAAGCAGGGAAAAATAATCCCAAACACAGATTCTACTCCCACTGGTTCCATGGTGTTTGTGGACGGCTAATAAAGCTGACAACTATAATAAATGCAAGCTCGGACGATGTATGTACTTCAAACAGCAGTGGCTGGGATTTGACACTCATTATAAACGTTATAGACATAAGCTTCAACTCAGAATTCAGGGAATAGGGTCAAGCATATACCCGTGGTGGTCGACCGATTAATTGTGCTAACATTTTGAGATAATCGGCATCAGCCAATGCCTGTGCTCACGAGGCTGATAAACAAGAAATGTCTGCAGACTAGTGCTGTCAAAAATATAGATTTTCTATACATATGGATTCTGAATATTTCAAATGGCTTCAATACTAATATTCCATTCTATCGATATACCTTTACCAGCTGTGCATCCTTGCATTCTCTACTCTCTGACAGCTAGTTGACACACACAACGCTGCAGTGCCCACATAGTGCGCCTGCAGTGCAGTGCGCCTCCCCTCACTCACTCACAGGGCTCTTCTCGTCACTCATCTCATTCTCTCAGTTTTTTTATGATGTTAGCTCATTAAAGACGGCAATTGCAGAGCCTCCGCGATCAGTTTTAGTTGACAAAGAAAACAGCAGGAGTGCTATTTGGAAATACTTTGTATTTGAGGCAACACTGATTTCACAATCAGACTTTAATATGCCGCCTCTTTTTTTTGATCGTTTATAATTATTTACATTATTACAAGGCAGACACTAACATAAGTGTTGAATAAATGTTCATTTAAGTTTAACAATTTTGTGTCTCATTTGTTATCATTAAATTGTTGTATTTTATCAGATGCAAAAAATAAAATGAAAATAAAAAAACACCACGATATCAGCATTATATATGGGACATCGGCTGCCCTGCTATGTAAATATTGGCATCAACCATTGAAAAACCAATATTGGTCGACCACAAGCATATACAGGCCAGAACATATTCAATACCAATACTGGCTGACCAGAAGACCTCAGGTGGTGAGAGTGGGCTGCCACACCTCAACCCTCCTCACCCTCAACGCAGGAGTCCATCAAGGCTGTGTCCTGGGTCCCCTGCTGTACTCTCTGTACACACACACGATTGTGTGGCCAATGGTAATTCCATCATAAAGTTTGCTGACAACACAGTTGTGGTGGGCCTGGTGTCCAACAACGATGAGAAGGCCTACCTGAGAGAGGTGGAGGACCTGACACTGTGGTGCCAGACCAACAGCTTCTACCTGAACATCAGCAAAACCAAGGAGCTGGTTGTGTACATCAGAAAGATGCAGCAGAGGATCTACACCCCCCTCACCATCAACCCCTTCAGCCCCAGTTTAGAGGATGAGCAGCTTCAGGTACCTCGGTGTACACATCACTAAGGGCCTGGCATTGACATTAAACAAGGACACTCATGACCGCCTGGTATGGGAATTTCTCCTCTAAGGATCGCAAAGCCCTGCAGAGTGTGGTACGTTTGGCTGAGTGTACCATCGGGACAACCCTCACCCCTCTACAAAACTTTTACACCAGGTGGGGCAGGAACAAGACTAAGAGGGTTATTAAGGATCCCCACCATCCCAACCATGATTTGTTCCACTGGCTGTGGTCAGGCTGACGCCTCCGCAGCCACAAGACCAGAACAGAGAGACTCAGAAAGAGTCTCTTCCCCCAGGCCATAGGGATACTGAGCAGCATCACTACCGAAATGAATTACAGTTTTCAGAGTTCCCCTGAACACAGCATCGCTTCCTCCTTTCAACCAGAGAGGCATGTTAGCGTCTTCTAACATAATATCAGATTCCATGGTTCCCCTTATTTATAATTTCTCATTGCAATGTCAACTCTGTGCATTTTTCTAAGCTTCTTTCTGTTTAATCCTGTAACTGTAATGCACACTGACCAAAAAAAAAAACAGAAAAAAAAAAAACAACTGCTCGACTTGAATCTCGGTCGACTGATAGGTACATCAAACACTGCACAATGTACATAAAAAAAAAAAAATCTATATTTTTTGTTGTTGATTGTTGCTATCTCACTATAAAGGAAGGTATCTCTGTCTGTATGTCCTTCGATTATCTCAACAACAGTTCATCCGATCTACTTTACACTTTCCAGGTGTATTGCTGGGGACCCAAGAACGTGCATTATTTATTTTGGTTGTGCAATTATAGACATTTATACATAGACGCCACATGAACTGCTTCAGCACGCTGCTACGATACATCAATGTCACCGCCATATTGGAGCAAGCAAGACTAGCATGTAAACAAACAAGTAAACGGCGGAACTGCATTTTTTCTGGATAAAAAGCACAATAACTTTTACATTTCTCAACCGATTTCAATGAGTCATTTTACTATTCAAGGGTTTATGAGATACGTGGAGTAGATTGCTCCACCGTTCGCCATTGCCGCAAATGGTTGTGCATTGGTTGAAACACTTCCTGTGACCCACTGCTGTAAATCTATAGTTTTCCCGGGAGTTCGTACCCGGTGTCAGTCCAAGTTGCATGGTGATATTGAGGCTTCTAGGGAACCAATCTAAACGCCGATGGTGTCATCATTCTACAGCCATTACACTGTGCAATCAACATGTACTTCATAATGATAAGTAAAAGCAAAAAGGTTGTCTGTTGGTCCTTTAAATGCTGAATATAGATTTTTATTTTATAGATTTCTATTTTCATCAGCAAAGTGCAATATGACACTAGCAAATCTTTAGAATCTTTGAAATGTTTGACCATTAATAAGATATTTGTGACATCGACTGGTGTTTTGGGTCTCGAGTGTGTAGGGTATAAAAAAAAATAACAAATGAAAAGATTTAAGTGTTATTTATTCATTTTTTTTAATATTTATTTAAATCATTGTGCGGGTGTGGTTATCTATTCGGATCTTTGGTTTCACTGGCTATTGTAACTAAACTATTTAAAAAAATAATTAATTACTTAATTAATTAAGACCAAACACAGCGATTGGTGTTTTGCATCAAAGGAACCGTAAGATCGCCATTCGTGCTGTTGTTCCGAGTTCAACAATAGGTGAGTAACTCCAAAAACTCAGTTTTGAAAATAAATTGAGAGATTGAGAAAAAAAAATTTGATGTCCAATAGCCCACCACTAACATTTAAGTCCAGTCCTGTCAACGAAAACAAACATATATTTCAACATAGTTTTTGTAATCAAAGATCTATTTCCAAAGCTACACGGCAATCGAACGTTCATCGATCACAACGCCCATGTAATGCCCCACAGACGAGACTAAAATGCGTTTACTTTGGTGGCTATCTATACGTATTTAGTGATCCTAAAACTGTTGTTTGTTATATTGAGTGGGTTCTTCAACATTTAATCTTTCGTAATATGGGGGGAAAAAAATTATAAAATAAATTAACTTTTGTGTTGATTTGCAGGACTTTGAGTTTGCCGACTTGGTCCACCTTTCACCAGACACTGTCACATTTGTGCCAGCAAACTGAAGACTTGGCTAAGAGCAGGGTAGGTGAAAGCAACTGGTTAATTTTAAAACAAAACATTTACTATAGACTATAACTGTTTAGATATTGGAGATGAATTGTATTTTGGGTACAGCAGAGTGTGGATCAACACTGTGTGTATATTCAAAAGAAACATTTTTCCACAGTAATTATTCATTTAAAAAGCAATTCTGTCATTACAGAATACAAAAAGCCAGATCAAATAAACACTAAGCATTAGTGGAGAGGGATAAATAAATTGTGTGCAATCAATAGCAATCCCATTTTCAAGGCTTAGTTCTGATCAGGGTTGTCCGACCCTTAAATAAATAAAAGGATTGATGGTATGAAATGAAAAATGCCATAAATCATTGCTTATTGTGAGGGGATAGACAAAGCAAAGAAGAAGAGAAAAATTCACAACATTAGACATTTAGAAAGGCGGTTTCAGCATCTATCAATCAGACAATAAATGTAAGTGAACAATATAAGCAAGTAGGAGAGATTTGTACTTCAGCGTAACCAGCAGCTGCCCATATTGGGCTCAAAAGTTGGCTCAACTCTACAAGTGCTCCTCCCTCTAAAGTTCTCTTTATAGATGTGTACATATATTTCTTTGTTATTTTCTCTCTTTTTGAGAGCACTGTTGAACTGTTCTGTCAACCTCTGCCCCCCTTCTGTCTCTTATTTTAGCTTATCTTGAGGTGAGATTTAAGAGTGAGTGTGGGAGCATAGGCCTAAACATGTTTCTGTGGGAGGAGATCATGGTTTACACAGGTTAAAACTGGTACTTAGCAGCTGTGGTTGGCTAGTGGTGAAGACACAGAACACTACCTGGGCTACTTGGCAATGTTGAGAAAGAAGAAACGCGCTCCTGTTGTAGACAATGGCAGATCACTGTGCTCCCACATTGCCCCCACCACCATAAAACACACAGCCTCTTTCCAATAATGTAATGTCATATTCTTTACTTATCTTTCATCAAACTGTTCCGCAATAGCTTTTGGTTCGATTTATTTTGTTACACTCAGTATCCCAACACTTTTCAGACCCCTAAAACAACATTAACGATCTGTTCTAGGACGGGGGATAGGCTTACAGACGCAAAACCATTAATCACCTGGCTTTGCCAAAACATACATAACACACTAGAGATGTGAAAAGACAAAGGGAAAATGAGGATCCAGAGAAAGAGGAAGAAGGAGAAGAAGAATGAAGTCCTGCCAAAATCAGTGAGTCACAATGGGAAAGGAGGGGGATACAATTGAAAACACCTGAACCTGCCACAGTGTCAACTAAAGATAATGACTTTTTACTGGTTACCACAGTAACCAACTGTTGGCACAAAAGCAGATGGCTGCAGAGAGTCTCTCTCTCTCTCTCTCTCTCTCTCTCTCTCTCTCTCTCTCTCTCTCTCTCTCTCTCTCTCTCTCTCTCTCTCTCTCTCTCTCTCTCTCTCTCTCTCTCTCTCTCTCTCTCTCTCTCTCTCTCTCTCTCTCTCTCTCTCTCTCTCTCTCTCTCTCTCTCTCTCTCTCTCAGATTCGTGCAGAAAGAGAAAGCTGAAATAAATAAGGATGCTTGCCTCCTTCAATAACCCCTACCCAAAATGGAGCATCGCTGTCAAAACTAACCACATTTAAGTGGGGTGCTGACATTACTGTATCATAAAATCAAGTAGGGACGTTCTCATTGTTTATTTCTCCTCTGCTGTGACTTGCCAGTATGTGCATGTATTAGCACGCAAATCTCCTTCCTACAGTATGTTTTATGTATGTATATACTCTAGGGGTGTCACGATTCTCCAAATCCACGATTTCATCTTGCTTTTGATTTTAAGGTCACAATTCAGCACTGACGGCTATGCCATTGTTAGACTTTGAGTCTTGATTTGTAAAGAAAAACATTTGTTTCACAATAAGTTACTTTGAGTCCAGTCACATTAAATCATTATAACTAATGTTATTTTTTTGTAGTGGAATAAATATAAACTATTATTTTTTTATAGTTTGTGTAAATATGAACTAAATATTTCAAGAGCCGGTTTAGTGAGCTGGATGGGTGAAATGGGCTGTTGTATGTGAGAGGAGCCACCATCCCGAGGCCCTGAGTTCTGTGAGCCAATGGGGTTTGAGCAAAAGTTCCGGGTTCTGTGAGCCAAATGCATTTGAGCATGGCTTCCGGGTTTCTTTTTCGTCCGTGTTTACCCCATAACTTTCACTGACCTTACAACTTATCAGTCCACCAAAATCTGTTTCTGAATAATGAGGCTAGAAATAAGCAATTCAGTTGATGAATCTTCACTCATATTAGATCTACAAGGCCTAATTTAAAAGTTAGTTCCGACTTTCATTGCCTTTATGCAAGCTTGTGGGAGACGCGAACACGGCACCGCGACGCACCGGGAAGCTCAGGGATTTTTTTGTTTCCGAATGTTGGAAAATAAAATAAAATAATGCATCTACAATAAAAAACAATACCTTAAAGAAATCCGTGATGAGCTGATGTCAGCTTGTGCAGAGAGTAGAAAAAAACGTTGGAAACCAAGCTTCAGAGCGGTCGGAACCCTGACCGTTTTGTTAACAGTGATTACTTTGTCATTCATTAGTTTACCTCATTATTTGACACTTTGGCCACATCTTAAATGAACATCTGCCATTGTAACATTATATAAATACATATGACAGAAAATAAGGAAAAGTATAATAGCTCCCCTTTAAAACCAATCAATCATCGCTCGAATGCCACAGCTCTTTGAGTATTGATGCTAACCATGGGCATCCGTTCATGGCCACAATTGACCCATCTTCTAACAGCTACTTCCAGCATGACAATGCACCATGTCACAAAACAAAAGCAGTCTCAAACTGGTTTCATGAACATGACAATGGGTTCAATATTCTTCACAGCCTTCCTGGTCACCGGATCTGTATCCAATAGAACACCTTTGGGATGTGATAGAATGGGAGATTCACAGCATGAATGTGCAGCTGACAAATCTGCAGAAATTGCGTGATGCAATAAGGTCAACATGGAGCAGAATCGCAAAGGAATGTTTCCAACATCTTGTGGAATCCATGCCAAGAAGAATTGAGGCTGTTTTGAGAAGAGCAAAGGGGGGCCCCTACCCAGTATTAGTATAGTGTTCCTAATAAAGTGTTCAGTGAGTGTACATAAAATGTGTGTGTGTGTGCGTGCGTGCGTGCGAGTGTCTGTGCGTGCGCGCATCTCCTTTAAACTCCAGCAGGCTGAGTAGACTTTCTGCCCTCCTATGCAGTATGAGCAGATGCAGGAGGAAAACGACAGGCCCCGGGGCAGAGGTTACAGAGGTTACAGTTGGTCGTCCATTTTAAAATCACTCTCTAGACAGACACCGGAGCGCCATTACAGCTCCAGACTGCTCTTCTCTGCACCAATCTGTCTGCTACTGCAGCACTATAAGAGCATGGGGCCGGACTCGGTGATCACTTAGGTCTTGTCCACTTCCCAGTTGGCCCTGTGTGCGTCGAAGTGAGAGGAATGCAGCTTTCTGGGGTCAGGGGTCAATCTCAACCGCACTGAGATAAGCGCTCCGTACAGAGTGGAGAGTCACACCGCCTGAGCTGCCATTTCCAGATATTAGCGCTCCTACAAGCATTAATGCATCTTTATTGAAAGAAGAAGGCTATAATTAAAAATCTCTCTTCACTCCTCTCAAGCACAATAGGATCAAGTTACATTAACCATAGTCCATGCAGCCTCGTACCAAAGTACATTTCGGCAACAGAAGATTAGGCAGTGTCAACCGAGAGCTGCCCGTCACATTGTAGTAATTTGGACTTAGAAGCCACAATATGTCAAGAAGAGCTCAGCAGAGGCTGTACAGTCAAAGTCAATGGAGCTGGTCAATTAATGTAATACACAATATGCAAAACATCAGTGGTTCTCAAGTAGACAGGTATGGATGTTTGGACACAGGACAGTTACATCAACCCCCCCCCAAATTCTCTCCCTGTGCCTGGAGAAAGAGGATTTCTCAGGCAAAAGCAGAGTGCAAGGATTAGTGTGCATTAAATCAAGTGAATTAAATTAGAAAGGAGTTAGGGTGGGTTTGAAGGGCACCCCTGGTGATATAGAGTCCAGTTTTTTCAAAAAAATATCTCTGCTTTATGTTTGCATCCATCTGACCTTCACTGACACCATCCCTGTGTCCGAATTGGCATACTAAGCATTGCACATTACATGTTTGTACCATCATCCAGGATGCTTTAGTATTTGAGTAATAAGAAAAAGCTTTTCGGACATACCACGTTGTCGTATGACTGCACCACTTCCTTTCAGCACGTTTTGGGTTAATGACGATACAATTTGGGTTAATGACGACACAATACATGATGAGATTCCGAGCATAGCCCATACTGTACCATCCCACTTGGGTTTCTTAACCTAACCCACTGGCCAATCATATTAGCTGATGAGGTTCCAAAGCCATGCAAAACTCACAAGGCCCTAAAAGGGAAGACTGTTGAATGCCTCTCTCAAGTAAAGACAGATTACATGATACAATAGTATTCAATCATTTTAAGTGAAATTAAGACCGGCAATCAGACTTTACATAACATATTTACTTGTAACCTGGAGAAATTAAACTTCCCATAGAAAGAACTAGGTCAGATTCACTGTAGCCACTTATACCTATTTTCCATTGCACAAAAAAACAGCTCACACCCTCTAACTTGTGTTTTTTTTCTCTAGTGGGAAAGGTTATTAGGAATTCATTGCTCGGACACTGCAGTAGAGACGGGTAATTATCGTCTCAAGCTCCGATCGGCAGTGATGGAAAAATGACACCCAGGTAGACAGGCTAATTTTCGCCCCTATTCCAGACATTCACCTGTAAATAGACAGGAGTATCTGCGCATCATTCGATCATTTCATTATTCAATTTAGAATCCAAAATCTGAAGTTATTGATATTTTATTTTTTCCTGCATGCGGGACCATGAAATGTTTTGAGTGTGGGGACCACCTCATGAAGACGGCTCTGTGTGGACAGCTCCATGCGTACAGAGCAGAGAACACCCCCGTGCTCCATGCTGGGCTCCGAGCCGCTCCAGCACCGTCTCTGCTCCCCGTCGCCGAAGGACCGGGCCCATCTTTCGGGTGCTACCAGTGCGGGCATGGACACTCGATGCTGCTTTCTACTGTTGATCCCCCCCCACACACTGCAAACATGACACGCCCCTCTTGCGGCGCATTTGTGCCACCGAATGTGACATAGCTGAAAAGAAAAAAAAGAAAGCCATACTCCTACCGGCAATGGTAAAAGGAGTCAGTCGGCTCATTTTAGCAGGTTTATCGACCTTTAAAAAACCTGCATAAACACGGGTCGGGTAAAAACAATATTAAAGTGACAGTATCGGAATTTTAACATGCCAGAGCATTCTTAAGTAGTGTTGACATTGCTTTGGATGAAGGACACAATCAAAAACACACACAATGTGACAACACTTTAGGCTCACAATCTTTAAACCCTTCTAATCCTGGATCGCAGACAGAGGGGGGGGGGCTTATAAATCCCATCCATCCTTCTGTTGAGGTAAGTATCTGTTTATTGATAAGCGCAAGCTAAGGTCATTACTGTGAGTGTCATGTGAAGGTAAAGGAAAGGTCCGCCACCATCCGCTCTAAACACAAGAGGTGAGGCTCATCTTTCCCCGTCATATGAATGGTCTTTCTGTCTGCGCATTTCTCTTTCTCTCCTGTCGCCATGGGGACATTTAAACCGAGAGAGGGGAGGAGGGAGGCTGAGAGACCAGGCTCAGTCTAAGCCAGTCAACAAGTTTCGGATTTTCACCCAAGATAAAGGAAATATCTGTGAGTGCAGTGCCCAGCAAGGCACTGTGACCAAACAACCTTGAGTGGGCTCATTCATAAAGCGAGCCAATAAGCAGAGGAAACCAGCTAAGAAAACACAACAAACCAAGATAAAATCTACCGAGAGTGAAAACAAAAAGGAAAGAAAGGAATAAACTAATTAAGCCCAATAAACGCTTGTTCCTACAGCTCTCTAGAGACTCGCCACCATGCGAGGAACTGCACAATTTGTAAGAGATAAAAAAAAAGTAGGAAGCTCAGAGTAGCGAGGGAAACCAAAATTGCCGCTGTTGTGGCTATTCACTACTATATCACTTGTTAAATAAGGGAGAAAAAAAATACAAATTGGGTACCAGCAGTCCACAGAAGTCAACCATTTCTAGAAGGAAGAAATTCAGAGCTTTAAAGCCATGTATGAATCGAATAGATTTCGATGACAACCTTTCAGTCTGAGTATGGTTTTCCAAGTAGATGGAGCTCCTGGCCTTCATCCACCAGCCACTCCGATGTTTAGTTTCTCAAGTGAGGCTCTTCTCTCAGTAAAACAAACTTATGGTAGATGCTAAATCAAACTCTTGGTATAATCATTGAGATTACGAAAATGCCGGACATGATCTGAATTAAAGTGATATCAGCATGAACAGCACAGCCTATGCAATCAAAGGTTTGGAATTGCCCCACCTGGTACATATTGACGCATTTTAATAAATCATACATATATTTTTGCATTGCCTGTTTAGACAATATTCCTTCATCACCCTGTTAACCAGGCTGTGTATTTGCTGGACTGCTTGACATAATGACATGTTTACCCTCGTCAGATTAAAAATGTTGATCCCTGAAGGAGAGGAAGCTGTGTGTGTAGGTTATAACAGCGGTTTTTCATGTGTTTTGTTCCTTCAGCAATTTATTGTAAAAGCATAATAATAAGCCTATATGTTGGGGCTAGTTCCATTGGGGCAACCAGATCAGTCAGTGGGTCTCTGTCTGGCTTCAGTGCATCTCTGCTCACTCTGAAGGTCTTGAAAATAACTAGAGGGAGACTGAAAACGCAGGACTGCAGCACTGTAGCATAAAACGGCACATTACATATTAGCGTATAGATTGAATATAAGTATGAATGTAATATACATGAATATAAATGTGTGGATATGCATATATAGACAGAAAATATATACATGTCTGGTTTCATACTTTGTTCCTCCTCTCTCCTCGTTTCTCGTCCAGTGAGATTAGAATTCATGCATGAAATGGTAACTCGTAAAACAAAATAAAAAACACAAAAGGGGGTTTTCGAATATTATACACGAGATACACATGCAGGCAGACATGCATCTTTCCTGAGCCTGCTACATCTACCGTTCATACCGTAGGGAGACAGAGGACACTACCCCCACCACTTCATTCAACAGCCCAACAAAAAACACCATTCTTATTTAATACGATAATCATTTACTTGCTGCATGGTGTTTCAATTTATCTTTACCAATAAGAAGTAAAGCAAAATACATTTCTGCCAAGTTAAAAATAAACCATTTTTCTGTCCACCACGAACACTCCCAGTCACTTCGTTTCCTTTCAATATTGCTGTTCCATTGTAGTGCGAGTACAGGAGGGAGCAAAATATCAGGGAAAAATTGCTGAACAATCGGATGGGAGCCCCAGAAACATGAGAGGAGACAAGACATCAGAAAGGAAGGAGGATCAACACACTGTCTGACCATCGTGGCCTGACAATTTTTGTAAAGACATAAAAATGTATTTTTATCTGACCGAATTGTCACATGTCTAAAGGCTACGACAGAAACAATGTGAGGCTCTCTGTGTCTGGTTTGATTTGGATGAACACAGGTGCATGTCAAAAAACACACAGATGAGTCTGTGTCCCAGTTTGTACCATTACGCATGAGTACAAATTTCACACAAACAGGATACAGAGGAGAAGAAAACTGTTCACACAGGTACAACCGCAAATTCTCGCAAATATTCCTTCCCAACCACATCAGTGCAAAAACATCCTAAGCCGGTCCAACAGTGCGAATCTGCGGCATAAGAGCAACACAAAGGCAGCTGGACTCGACTAGCGTGACAACACTCCCATTCATCACCATGCCCGCCCCTGGAGACGCTACATCCCCTCACACTGACAGCAGTCAGCACGACACACACATTCACACAAACGTGCACAAACACATGCACATATAGCCTGCGCACACACAGCATTTTACACACGGCACAATGTACAACAGTCTATCTGAGCATCCCCAGCAAGCAAAAGGGTGTGTGTGTGTGTGTGCGTTCACATATATTATTCATTTGCATGCAGGCCCATGAACGGACCGTCTCTGGTAGGAGAGATAAGGAGCTCCTTTATTTCAGCCTTCCACATGCATGTGAATGAATGTAAGCATGTGTGTCTCCTTGTGTGTGTTCCCTCTATCCTGTATTAAACAAAAAAAGAAAGAAAGGGAAACATACAAGGACAGCGAGGGTGGAGGGTGTCTGGGGGGAATTATCTGTCTGAAAAGAAGAAGGGAACAAGAATAGAGGAAGGATAAGAAAGTTAAATGTAGTAAAGGGTAAGGGGAGCGGAGCTCAAGAGTGTTTATCGCAGTTGAATTTTTAATTTAGCACACAACCTTAGATCCAGACAGTAGAATACAGTCTTTTCCAATTCACATACAAAAATACATTCCCATTTTCCATTAAAACTCATGGCTTTCAGCATTCCAACATCTAGCCTGTCTGTAGTATACTTAAGAGCCAATAATGTCGATAGTCATATTGGCCATGATTTCAGCTGTGCTATATTTTGTTTCCACAGAATTTTCCTATACAAGGGGACCCACTATACTCCTTTTCAACAGGCAACAGATACTGTAGGTCTGAGGTCCCCAAAGCATACCTGAAGTTTTTTTTGCTGAAAATCTGCTTATGCATTCTAGGCATTCTAACATGCCTCAAAACCCCTGTTTCAGTGTGTGTCACCTCCCTCTTGAGGCCCCAATTTCAGTGAGCTAATGGGGTTTGAGCATGAGTAGTAGGGTTCTGTGAGCCAATGGGGTTTTAGCATGAGTAGAAGTATGTATCAGCATATCAGCATGTAGCATTGCACCAAAATCTGTTTCTGAACAAAATTTCCGGCGAGAAATAAGCAATCCAGTTGCTGAATCTTCACCGATATTAGATCTACAAGGACTAATTTAAAAGTGTGTTTGCCAACTTTTGTAAGTCAAGGGCACTTCTGCACTGCTGGTTGCACCGCACAGGCATTTTTTTGTTACATTCAATTGGGAAACCTCGGAAAATAAAATAAACACATTTTGTTTGGAGAAATGCACAGATCGTGCGGTGTTTCCGAAAGAAACACACAGCACAATAATTTTTTAAATAGTCTATTTACATTTCCCTTTTGTCACGGACAGTTGGTATTAATTCCTCTTTCTTTAAAACAATTTGTGCTGGTCTATGAAACCAACAGAGCAGTTCCCATGCTTTGGGGGTCTGGTGGCTCTCGGTAGTTCTCCAGCAGTGGGTGCAGTTACTCAGATGGGGGGCGGTTTTAATTCTAATGAGTCTGCAAGTGACTTAGGAAAGAGACACAAATCTGAACGACTTGTTCAATTACATTATTTATGAAATAAGGACCCTACAAAAAACTGTCTGGGTTGTCTTATTGCACAGTGTGTGTGTGTTCTTAGGCCCACCAGAGACCCAAATGTATGTGCACAATAGGATTCTCCAAATCCATGATTCGATTTGACTGCCAGTTTTAAGGTCACGATTCCATTTTTGACAATTGACATATCTGTTTATTTTCCCCAGCACTGACGGCTATGCCATTGCCCCCGCAACAGAGCGACAGATGGAACAGCAGTGCACTGTATGTGGACCTAGCACAAGGCAATAAATATATAAATATATAGATGAGTAAATATACACCCGACAGACCAGACGGCAGAGGTGGTGCGCCCGAGCCCCCACGCCCGCAGGGCGAGGAAAGGGGGGGATCTTTCATTGCGATTCATGGGATCTTTCATCACTTCCAGTCCACCATGGGGTTTCAGGAGACCCTCCGAATCTTATGGGAAGTTGCCATTTTCAAGCATTCAAAGTGAGAAATCGCAACTCCTGCAGCGCACACCACGGGTCCACACGGCGGTGCACCTGCAGACACTCTCACAGCCCGAGCTGTGCCTTTCTGTCCCCTAGTCTCCTTATGTGTCTCTCCCCCCTTTCCCTATTGTATCTAGTATGTCCAGGTCTATCTATACCTGACAGTGCGGCGTGGGCGTGGCTCCTGGTTCCAGCCCTCGCTGGCACAGCTGCTCCCCGTCACACTCATCATCACTCTCCATCAGAACCCCGGCTCATCATCCAGACCTCGTCTGATTGTACCGTCACCTAGTGTGGTATTCTCCAGACTGCTCTCCGTTGGATTGCCATGTATTTGTTGCCCCTTGCCTTGCCTGATCCGGTCCGCCCCTCATATCCAGAAAACCTCCCACGTGCCTGCCTGCCTACACCTCACCACCGGCTTGTCCACACTCCGAGCCCTGTGCCTTCAGCCTGCCTGCCTGAATGACCCACCTGCCCTTTATTCCATTCCCACATAATTTTGTTCCCCCCTTGTAAACAAACCTTCTATGCTTTCCCTGTGGTGTGTGATACTTTCCCCGTGGTGTGTGCTGCGTCTGGGTCCTATCCGCCTTGTCCATCGCAGCTCCCTCTCCCATTTGAAAAACAGTATCGTTCGTTTTTCGTTTTATTTTGAACATTTTCAATAGGCTTTTTGGAGAACAGCAGGGCTCTTGACTAACATTTTCCACTAGTAGCACTGGTGAAGCCAAATGAAAATTTTAGGCACCACTCAAATTTACATTGGCAACACAACATATACATATTTTTTCCATCTTAACTGTATAACTGATAAATGCGTTGGTAATAAACAAACACTTTAGAGAAATAACAAAATG
The DNA here is from genome assembly GCF_960531495.2 of Zeus faber. Lineage (NCBI taxonomy): Eukaryota > Metazoa > Chordata > Actinopteri > Zeiformes > Zeidae > Zeus > Zeus faber. The sequence continues at coordinate 17,380,367 of NC_137197.1, forward strand.
CTGTTTTATTTTAAACAGAAGTCACAAAGTGAAGTAGTGCTTTAACAGAATAAATCATGAAGTAATTAAAACAATTAAAATCGGGGCTATTTTATTGATTTTTTATGAACTAAATCCATTTGTCCTTAATTGCTTTTCATTTACCTTTCACATGCTACATGTTAAAAAATAACTAATAGTTTGTATGAACCGGACGTTATCGTTAGTGAAACTTTTACAACCCGCCTCTTTTGTCAGACTGGCTAAGCGACCATAATGTGACATTGACGAGTGCCGCTGCTGTTTAGCTCAAGAGGTGGAGAGGAGGATTTCAAGCGAGCGCGCCAAGCGATAATTTTAGAGAAGGCCCGAGTGCCGGTTTCGGAGCACCCGAGGGCCGATATTTCAATCGGCAGATTGAGCGTGGCACCGAAATGAGGCACCAAAATCTTGCCATTCGGTCCAGTAGATACCGATCGTATAGGAACCGGTGCCATAGTTGTACCAGGTTTCAGTTTTGAACCCACACTTCCCGTGCATTCAGAGTGTGCACTGAGAGGATGGGCTATTCACAGATGTGTGTGCGAGTGAGCGAGAGAGAGAGCTGCACGCATTACAATGTACGCTTTACATTAAAATAAGATTTTACCCATTTTAAATAGTAAAGAAAATAGAAAATCAACATTGATATTGTAGACACTGCGAGAGCCTCAGCTCTCCATCTCTCTCATTCACTCCTTCTCACTCATACCCCAATTCTCGCTCCCTTCTAGTGTTTCATAGGTGATACCACGATGGTTAAAAATAAATAAATAACAAAATAAAATGGCCGGCATATTTGCAAGTCGCGCTGGTGCTCCTAAAGATATAATGTAGTATCACAGTCTCTAAAAATGTTCGCAAAATGTGACTGAATGGTCTTAGTCTGGAGCCCTGAAACAGTAAAGTTTTTTAGAATGTTTTGAATAAGCCATTACATTAATAGGCCATTAATTCAAAGTCTACCAAAAATGCAAACAGCTCACTCAGGTTTGGTGATTTTATTGTAAATTAACAGGGTCGTGTTTAAGTTCCGTTTACAAATAAAAGGTAACTTTTTATTGTTCTCCATGTGCAGTTTCTTTTGAGAACCTTGCAATGAAAACAATAATTACACATTGTGACTTTGTCCCATATTTCAGTAAGTACCTCTGTAATAAAATGCTGAGCAGGATATGACTTCAACCCCCCTCTTCTTTCTCTGCATGGAACAGGCGCACAGACCAGCAATTTTTGGTGCTTTTTGGCGGTTTTACCACCATGAACAGAAATTCCTCCTCTGCAAAATCAAGCTCTGATGCCCTGCGCGTAGCCATGTTTGCTGTCTAATACCCTTCTTCGTTTACTACTTCCTGCTTCACACATACTTTCTCTCTACTGCCACCCCTGGTTTCTGACAATACTGCAACGACCGGGGAATGTGCTATAAACACCCTGCGCACGCAAAGGTATAACCAGGGCTTAAGGCATCGGCATAAACAAAGTTAAACAACTACAAATAGCACACGAAGAGAGACCTTGGCGGTACACGATTCCCTTTGTATCATATTGTAATGAAAAATAACTTATTTTCCTATTTCGTCTGTGGCATCGTCCCCCATCCGTGCAAACTGGGATGAACACAAGTCTATCCATCAGATGGCCAGCTGACACACAACGCGGTGAGATACAGCGGGTGAGGTGAAACAGTTGGGACTAGTCAGGATGATGTGCACTAGGTTATCGGAAGTAATGGTATGGATGTGTGTGTGTGTGTGTGTGTGTGTGTGTGTGTATGTGTTTCTGACCTGAAACAAGTTAGGTGAAAACAGGAAGGATCACACCCAATGTCTCTGCGTGCCTCAGTCTCATTTAGTTTAGTCTAGTCTAGTCCAACCCAACTGGCTTAACCTTGTAGGGCAGGGAGATAGCTATAATATCCATATGGGGATATGAGACTAGATATTGTCTGGGATTGTGGTAACGGTAATATTGGGATAAACTCATATGTCGTCTTTGCATGTGACATTATTGCATAACAGTAAAGTAAAGCAGTTTTCTGAACGTCATAGACTCTTCTAGTCAAGGCCAGTTTGGTCATAATATCAACTTTACTATTAATTGTTTCTAAAATCTCTTGTGTGTAAATATCCTATGAAAGCACAAAAAGCCATCCCCATCCCTTTTATTTATCGATACAGAGGTATTCTTGTAAAATACTGTGATATTTAATGTTGTCAATACCAGCCCCAATACCTAGTAGAGCACTAGAATTTTACTACATCTCATAAACAACGTAACCTCTGAGTTCTGCTCCGTGTTCTTCCTGGTCATTGACTTATGCAGTGCACCTCGTTCTGCTGGTACTCAGAATATAGATGTAGAAATGCTGCGTGAGGTTGGCACTGTACGTCTCTGAATACTCTGGGGGAGAAATTACTAAACAGACAGAGCGCTCCCCTCCATATTTTAGGAAGAAAAGCCTTGATGAAAGCCTGTCATGCATGTATTAAAGTGGTGCAGTGCAGGGATTCGCAGTGACTTTGCAAGTGTTAACATGTGCCAAGTACAAAGTCCAAGTTTTGTTATATTGTTGGATAAAGCCAAGATGTTGCGTGTCACATTAACAGCCATGTGTGTATGTGCACATGCATACACGAACAGTCTTCCACAATATGAAGTTGGTCAATTAACGGGAGGGAGCAGGCAGGCAGACAGGTGCTGTGTTGATAGTAGATATGGCTTCTGTCCACCTCAGCAATTCTAAACACATACGGTTATCTTGCCTCTCCGCGGGAGTAGAGGTCATTTCTTTTTCTCTCATTCCCTCTTCCACACTTCTCCGTTCTACTTTCCCTGCCATTTTCCCCCTGGCCATTTATCTACCCAGTTGCCGTCACGCTCTCATTTCACTCCTCTTAACAATTCATTTTTCCTCCAAGTATTCTCCTAGTTCCCTTACCACTCTATTCTTACTTGTACACATTTCTTCCACTCTCCTCCCCCACCCTCTTCTGCTGCTTGTCTTTCATTCTCCCAGTGGAACGGTCATTCAGCTACAAAACAATGCTGCCTACAGCATCACACGCTGGGTAATCAAGCAAGACCAGAATGCAGCAGCCCTCTGATCCACTCCGCAGCTCCATGATACCGGGCAGTGCTGAGGCCCGGCTAGTGGGAGGGGTGTGAGAGGGCAGGGTCAGGCGATAAAGCCGAAATAGAAAAGCTATATCACAATGTGTTTTGATACCCACAAAATAAGTATGTGACAATATTTGGGAGTTTCTTACACTCTAATAATACCAGACATTTTGCTTCATCGTCAGTCTGTTATTACTCTGTTGCAATTATTCGATTATTTGATTAAAGTATAAATAAAATCAGAAAATACAATAAGTGAGGTGGAAGAAAAGCTAGCACCATTATTAATTGTTGGCCTATTTTGTTTTTGAGACTGAGGTGCGCTCCTGGATATTGGTGCAACTGAATTCATGGTGAATTAAATTACATTAAAATAATTTAATTAATGCATTTAAATAATAATTAATTAAAATACTCTTCAAATAATTTTCATTTTTAAACTTTTTAGTGTAATTTTCTAGTATTTACAAATTTTAACAACATGTAAATGGTTCTGTTGCATGGGAGTACCACAGCTAACAAAATTTTTTAAAAAGTGTGAAATTACAAGAAATAAAATGATACATACCAAGCCTTTAACCTGAAGTGACACTTAGCTCAGGTGAAAAGGAAAGGCAGGTCTGAAAGAGGGAAAGAGGGAGAGGTAGATTGATATTTGTGTTAGAAAGATGCATTGGGAAATACGCTGTCACCGCGTATATGCGCACTGACCCAAGAGCTAATAAATGAACTGATCCTCAGTTTGAGCCAAAGCTTACAAATCCTACAACTGAGCTGAGAGACTCCGGCTTTGGAGGCTGCTAATGTATGCAAATTATCATTTAAAAATGCAGATAGTAGAGATGCTGAACAGAACGGAGCATTAACTGGGGGAGGGGCGTGCACATTTATAAACTGCAAGCCAGAGAAATAAAGAAAGGCCTGTATATAAGAAAAGGGTCAGAGTTTCCAATCCTCAAACACAGTGACACAAACACACGGGTAGGGTGCAGACTTCCCCCTCCATCCATTGTCAGATGGAGGGGTGAAGATCAAGGGCAGGGGAGAGGTTCAAGAGGCAAGGCCATCAAGTCCAAACAAACACCCAGCCATAGGAACTACAACAGACTATTAAAAAATACTGTTTGGGATATATGGTTAGAAAGCAATTGGCTAAAATAACTAAGATTATTTCAGGCATCAATTATTTAGCCAGAGTAAAGACCCGAAGAAACTGTTCCACAAAGTGTAAAATATGAAGGCCCGAAAATATCAAAAAGTCTGAGGCTTTTTTCCAATGACCCATTTCTGATTATGCGTTCAGGGATGGGCCTATTGAGGAGGTTGATTAATAATACAGTATTAGTTGTTCGCCTTTATGTGTATCACCCACAGCACATGCAAGGCGGTGGTGGTGCGGTGCAGAATAAAGCGTGATGCTAGGATGGGATTTGCGTCTTTTAACTCATTAGTTCCGCCTCAGTCGGGGCCTGTAGATTATGACTAATTAAGCAGCTTAACATGGCTTAAAACCCACCACACAGAAAGCAGAAGAGTCTTATCTGTCAACCTGCTCAAAAGATTCCTCGCTTCTCCCTTTCTTCCCATGGCAGGCTAACATAAATTCCCTCTGCATGGCCTTTATGCTGGAGAGATTAGGGGCTCTCACATGGGCGCGAGCTGGCTAGTTAGCAGCTGCAAACCGGGCGGTGGAGAGCCTGTGTAGTGAGCAGGGAGAAGGTACAGAGGAGGCGAGTTAATAAAGAAGACTGGGGTTTAACATACACACCTGTAGACTTGGGCAGATTTACAATTAAATCGTCTATCGGCAACTGACTCCATCGATCGCGATTGACATTGATGACAGATGATTATCATTATTTTTTTATTTGCTTATTTATTTTCAAATCTGCCAGGAAAATTCCGAGCATTGAAATGGTGCAAGTGCAGTTTACCGTGTTCTGAAACTGGAGCGGAGAGGGAGGGAGAGAGGGGCGGAGGCTCTTGTCCTCTCCGCTCAGAGCTGTGTAGTAACCACTAGTGATCAGATCTTACTTCCTACTTCTACAGGCCCGTGCAGAGACGTTAAAAGGGGCAGGTGCTCAAAAAAGAAAAAAAAAAAAGAAAAGAAAGAAGAGAAAGAAGAGACACGTGGACCCCCAAGCTCCTGCTGTGGGCATTTTGCCGCTTTGGGAAAATTGAGTGGCATGGCAGAGAGCAGATCACGCCTCAATAGTGCGCATAGGGACGCCCGTGATCTGCGCTCTGCTGTGCGCACATCGCAGGTGAGCCTAGGACACGTTCCTCATGGATATGCATATCTTGCCCAGGCTGATAAAAAGAGCATCATAGGGTCCATCGGGCATCAACGGGCAAAAGGCATCCACCATGGTATATGCAAATTTTGTGATTATAATATAGCAATATATATAATATAATCTTAGAAAAAGATTTGAATTTATTTTGTTTCCTTAGTTTCTTACTCGTATGGAAAATGAAAAACGGAAACCTAACTCAATTGAATTGGAGTAGAGTTTTGTTTTGTTTTTTAATTCCTCCTCCAGACAGCGCAGCACCGTGTGCGTCGGCTCCCGTAACTGTTTTTATTTTAGATAAATTTGTTTTAGTTTGTTTCCTACATGTATGAAACTAAATTTTTTTTAACACAACTGAGTTACGGGACTGTCCCATTCCATCCCGTCCCCCCATCGTTCCCATTGCTATAGGACTTTTTGTAAAAACTGGATGTTTTTGTGTAAATACTTTACTTGTAAATAATAATAAATCCTGCACGTCTGGAACGGGGAGACCGCATTTGCCACATGACATTTTCTTTGCGCGCATGGACCCCCCACGATAAACTCGTATATTGCCGATCGCTGCCCCGCAGCGATTTTGCACGATCCCCCAAGCCTGCACACCTGTCCTAATGAGCACTGATAACACAACCTGAATTTAATTTGTTCATGAGGGAATATCAGTATGAAGTTAACAAGTTGCCATTACTACTGAACAATCCAAATCACCATAGAAACGTGATCAAGCTGTCATTTAAAACTACTTCTAGGTCACTAAGTACTGAGTCATGTGGATATAGATAAAGAGTATATGGTCCACATTGAGGTCAGTGTGATATTGCCTACACAGAGCATTTTTAAAGGTTGATCAACACTTCTTGATTCAAACACACACACTACAGCCCTCATGTGTAGAGGTGTGACAATTATGACATAATCACCTGATCGCAATTATTTGAGCTAGTTGCAATCATTTTGTCAGGTTGTTAGATTCCACAATTATGTTTCTAGCCAAAAGTTTAAAGCCAATGTGAGAGATGCTACGTTAAGGAAAATAAGGTTGTCTACCCATTTTTTTGTGTTCTAGTGTTCAATGCAATTAAATGGTTCTTCTACATAAGGTGTATGAATATCATTACATGTTCCGAGGCTTATATTATCATAGTGGCATAAAATGAACAAAAAATACTTCAACTGTACAATTTGTACAACAATTAATCGTCAATTTCATGATTATGACAGCACAACTCATGGATTGCGTCGCAAATCTCGTTTTCATGAAGCAACCATTAATGAGCGCATTATTGATAAATATCAATAAGACCTTTACACGGAGAGTGTGTAGCCACATACCCCTTTAGATAACCTGTGATAAGAAGGCTACTTTAATGTGGAAATTAGCTAAAAAAAAGACAAACCACCGTCACTGTGACATTTCAGTGCAGAGTAAGCACAGCGTTGGTATTTTATGTCAATATGAGGTATATATGCCGGGCTACATACCTTCAGAGAGAAGATATACTTAGTACTCCACACGTTCAGGCGATAAAAAGCTTTCCGTCTTCTCAGCTCATCAAATTGCCAAAGATTTGTCCAACTGACAAAAAACAGGCTTTCAGAAAAAATACAAGGTAAAAATTTCGCTCCGAAACCCAAAGGCACATCTATCAGGATGTACAACCTTGTGTATGATTACAAACAACATACCGGGGAGGGCAAACGGCCTCCATAAGAACTGGTTAAGCCTGTTAACCATCATTCATACCACACACACACACACACACACACACACACACACACACACACACACACACACACACACACACACACACACACACACACACACACACACACACACACACACACACACACACACACACACACACACACACTTTAGTAAACCCTTACTTGGCCAAATCTCACTGAGATTGAGAATTAATTACATTTAATTAAAACATTTTTTTCAAGAAATCAAAACAAGAGAGCAGTGGAAAAATGTTTATAAAATGTTGATATGAAAAATTTAAGCAAAGCTAAAACTAAAACATCAAAACATCAGAAGTACCCACTGGTGGAAATGAGCAACAAGCGGGGCCACAAGAAAAACACACGCAGACCAACAACATGAAAGAGCCGAACATGAAAGGAAAAGGAAAAAGTAGAAGAGAGAGAAAGAGAGGGGAAGAAATGGTCAGGTAAAGAATGACGAGAGGAGAAAATAAAAAAGGGGAAGAGAAAAGGAGAACAAGGTGGAGCTTGGCAATGATGTAGAGATAGCGAAAGCCTGATTGATGTGGCAGAGAGAAAGGGAAAGTGAGGGAGGCTTGGAATGGAGAGAGATGGGGAGGAAAAGAGAGAAAGAGCTCCTATCTGATGGAGGGGATTTGCCCTTCCCTGGAAGAGTAATTTACTAAAGCCATTCTACAGAGTCCCATCAGTGGCGATCTGCTGGCAGATTAGATGACAAAAACTCATCCCTTGCTTTTCCTCCAGCCAATCAGAGCCAGGCAGCGTGCACAAGGCAGGGGATAGGGGGCAGAGCGGAGGAGTGACTCATTTTCCTGTATTTCTCAGTTGAGTTTGGGAAGTCAAATTCTCAAAAACAGTTCTACGCAGACACTGTGTGCTTGATTGCAGTCCGTTTTGCCTTCCTCAGGATGGAACACTTGCTCGAGAAGGATGTGGATGTGTCATTTATAATCAGTTTTTGTCTTCTTGTTCTCTTTACATTCACTCGATCTCCTGCAGTTTTAGTCCCGCGGCAACCCTCTGCTCTATCAATCTACCTCACTGTCACTTCCCCTCTTCTGTCCATCTTTCTCTCTGTGTGTGTTCCTCTTCCCTAGCTTCCTTTCCCCATCCCTCTCTGCATGCAGTGCAGAAGCCGTCGGTGAGTCCCTGCAGTGCTCGCAGTGTGAGCTGTTTACCGCGGCACGTCATCAGGCAGCCCTGGGCAAACCAGCCTATACATTCACAAACCTTCCACCACCTCAGAGCAAGTGTTAGGCAATGACACACTACATGGAATAATACGACACACTACATGGAATAATACAGCCCTATGAACAAGTCAACAACACAGCATTCCATAAAATAACTGTCCCCGAAGAACACAATCACCCAGAGAGAAATGCCGTCACTACTGGATAATCCGGTAGTAACCGTTTGAAGTATAATGCACAGCAACTTCTGATTGAGTCTGTCACTGTCTATGACTATGTGACAATCCAAAACACTGCAGGTTGTTTTTGGCTACAAAACCCTCTCAGTAAAGCCCTGACCATGGGCACCCTGGGTCTCCATACACAGCAATGCAGTATAAAAAAAAAAACAACTACAAGGAGTTCCTTTCATCTCCTTATCACTAATTCAAATTCCCCACGAACCCGCTGCCTGACCTCATGATACCCTGAGAACACCCCTAGGGCTGTCATGGTCATGAAATTTTAGTTGGCGAGAAATTGCCATACAAATAATTGCAAATAACGTGTGAATAGTCTTGTTCACAAGCTCACCTTATGAGGTGCTTTCTATTGACATTAAAAAAATATATATACTTTTTTTTCAACATTTCATTTGCTTCAACCCAACTGATGGAAATGCCTCACAAATTCACAGTTTATTTGTTGCTGCATTTCTAACATCCTCTCAAAATTCTCAGCTCAAAAAACTGCGATCAAGCGATGTATGTGACCGCTGTAGACAGCACTCCCCTAAGCGCTGCGCTGACACCCATCCACCCACCCATCCATGTCTGCTGGCAACTCTGACCTCTAGAGGAACAAAGGCAAGGCTTCCTCACACGCAGTGCTACATGAGGCCAGACAATAATGAAACCGTATTACTTGGTTAGATGGACCCTGTGTTAGCCCACTAGCGATGGCATTAGCCTTTATGCTTTTGTTTTAACATGAATAAGGCAGCAGATTATGTCCATCTATTATCCACCATTTGTTGAGAACACGAATGCTGTGGACTGAAATATCAGTGGTCCAGGGTCAGACGCATCTATTGATGGATGGTGCCCTCAAAACCAAACCATGAATCACACACCCTAGAGAGGATCAAGGAAGTAACAAATAAAACCAATTGCTAAAGACATTAGCAATATGTGAAAAATGAATTGAAATAAAAGGACTGAATCCAAGCTGATCACACTAGAGTGTGAACTGGCACATTCCAATAAAATGGTTTTGCATGATCAGTATCCTATGATGAATTTCGCTCTTTATTGTTTGAAGAGAATTGTGATGTGTTAAGGTCTGTTGAATGTGTTGATATACTAATAAAACAAGCATAAAAGGCACTCCAAGACAGAAAATATAGCCATCATTGTAGCAATGATGGGTGATGGTCATTGAGAATCATTCTGACAGAAGTGATTAACTGTGATCACACCTCGAAGGAGAGAAAGGATCCAAGCAATGCCAAAAAAGCACATCACACCATCCAAACACTGCTAGGTACCAATATAATTTGGCACACTGGTTCAACGGTAATCTAAGGTGCAATTAACCTCAGGGTAGTGTCCCACTTTTCCCTTTGGTGTGTCAAGTTCAATAGTATTGAGGTTGCAAGATAAATTACGATAACATACAATGTAGTTTACACTCAATGGCAACAAGGCAAAGAAGAGAAAAAACATCACAAGATTCAGATTAAAAACCTGAATTTCTCTCTCTCTTTCACAGTCACAGGGAGTAAACCTCCGGCAGCACGCCTGGCTCGCCCTGACCTGACTAACTGCATTCTCAACGACCTTTTCCCTCATTGGGTGAAGAGTTCTACATTGTCTACTATTCAGCGACTGTGACTAACGCGAGCCATAGCGTGGTGAAACTCTTCTCCCTGAACTGTCCTCAAAACCAAAAACAACTCCCCCAGTTATGTTTACATTCTTCACCCCCATCCCCCTTAATCTCCATGACTTCTGACATACATGGAAGTCAGCACAGCAACAAAAGAAATGGCAGTCATGTATACAGTAGTCTGGGGATCTTTTCAAAACACCCCGTGTTGTTTAGTGAATTAAGCGTTATAGACAGAGGGCTGATTGTAAACAAACTCTGGAATGTGCCTTAATTTTGAAGTGCAATGCTTGACTGTACCACATTATAATGAAATGTATAGTCTGATATAAAATGTCTTCCATGAGTGCAGTGTGAAGGTTGTTTTCATAGCTTCTATTAAAGCCTTCCTGTAGTCCTTCCTATGAATTAAAAAATAATTAAGTTGATAAATCAATAATATTAATTGAATAAATGTTGGAATTTAAAAAAAAGTCTATGAAGAAGTCCAAATTGAAAGGAAATGAGTGTACAATTGGGACATTTCTCCTGTCCTGAATGGGAATGTTGCAAAATGGTGAATCCTCAGGAGCTGCTGGAGCACAGAAACAGGAAATGAACTCTGACATAAGAGCTCTGGACCTTGGGGCCCTTGCTGCATCCTGGGAAATCACGACACTAAGACGAGAAATGACCTACAATCCCTCACAAATAGCCACAAACCACAGCAAAACCTCCTATGGCATTCAAGGTGATTCATCATTATGTGTATTGACTTCACCGGAAAAGATGTGGTTATCCCAAAAAATAGAATTTGTCTTTATTCCAGATTGACCTCCCAATTATAAACAAACGCAAGAGCACAGGAGGAAAAGGAGAGATGGAGGGAAAAGAAAGACCATGAGACCTGTCATCTAATGCTGGCATAACACGGTGCCACTTGGCTTAGGCTGTCCTGGGTGTGTCTCCTTCATTGGTGCCATCCATCTTATCCTGCGGCGCCGCCTTTACTCACTGCTCCCCGTTTTATGGTCACTTTCCCGGCCGTGAAGCGATAGCGTGGACATCATTAGCTAAGTGGTGGCTGGATGACAGGCGGTGGTGCGACGATCGATAACAGCAGACCCAACCTTCCTCGGGCCGAACAGTGCTTACTCATCAGCTCTGGGCCAACATGAGCCCCGCTATAGCCTAGCCTCAGACTGGGCCAGATAAGGGATGAGGAGGTGTCGGGGGGGGCACACTGCCTGTGATAACAAATGGCTATGAACAGCCACCTTATCTTCTCACCTTAAAGAGGATATGATGTCCACTGTCACACAGCTGCCTAACGGCCAGAACTACCCTGACAGATATGTTATGAGGGTGAGAGGGGTCAGCTATTGGTGGCAGGGAAGTAGAGGGATATGTGTGTATGTGTGTGACAGTTTACTGTAAAGGTCTTTGAGGAGCTCTTGTGATTGTGCCCAACTATTTCCCCATTTATAATAGCAGAAAATGCCTGGCTCAAAACTTTTACAATTGGAGTTGCATTAATTGAAGATTAAATGATAACAACCAAGTAATTATCAAAAGTTAAAATGCATAGAGGAAGCTCTGCCATAAAAAAAAGCTAAACGCAGGATTTCAAAAGCCCCCCTTGATGTGACTCCAAAATATTTTGTATGAGTTCATGGATATATTCATTGGTGAGATGCCAAAGACCAATGTCTGGTGCTGAATCTTGAGACTGGCATCTGAGGCAAATCAGTGCCCTTAACCATATTCAATACTAGCGCTGCTGCAGAGGAAGAAGGGAAAGAGCAACAGGGATTAAGTTACAAAGAAGTAGTAGAATAAAACACGATAGAGTCTACCAAAGCTAATCCACAAAGCCAGGAAAAAGTAAAGTAGGGGAGTAAAGTCAGGGAGAGCCGTGCCAAGGAAAGTACTTTTAATGGCCTCCAGTTGTCCATGTCTGCTGGCCTTCTTTGGTCCCTCTCTCCTTTTCCTGCTTTATTGCTGCTTATCAGTCTGTGATTAAACCTGCCAGCTTTAATTAGAAAATGCTGCCTCCCTCTCTACACCTATCTCTGCTCTGTGCTGCAGGTGTATGAAGACACTTCCAATAAAGCTGTCAGAGGTCTGGGCAGGAGCAGCCGGCAGGAGACACTATGATGAATAGATAGCAAGCGAACACATGTTACAGGTGCGCCGGGGTGTATCAACAATAAGTCTCCATCTAAATATACTGAATGGAGCCAGGAAGATATTACACCAAAATTAAAGGAAGCACTTGAGAACTCAACGTAGAGAAATCAAGACTAATGTAAGTAATTGTAAAATCATCATTCTCAAATCACGCTGAGAACTCATCCTGAACATTTCAGTCAGCAAGTATCCATTTTTTGGTTAATGTTAATGAGCTTACCCATCGAGGTACCCGCCCGAGGTCAGATGATTCTCTAAACCCTGCCTTCCCTGCAGTTGCACATCTATGGGTCGCTTAATCACCTCTGCCCTTCACCTCTCCCTTCCTTCCACCTCACCATATCCTTACTTCTCTGCACTGCTCCCCAGCAGTCAGGCATCATCAGTGGACATCCTACAGGAAATTCAGGAGCCCCACAGTGGAGAATCTCCAGTGCAACACACAAACGAAGGATCGGGCATTGTGTCCGTATAGAATTTGGGAAATGAAGGTGGATGGCTTAAGGGTAACCTTGAAGCCACACAAATGTAGAGACTAGTTCATGAGTATTAGTGGGATCAATTAATACTAGTGACTTATTATTGAATTGTAATATTACTGCGCAATATTGTCTATCTATATTTTTTACCAGGTTCCATGGCATTCCCCTATACACATATCACAATTAATAAAAACAGACTAGCTAAAAACACTGGCTCACAACTCAGCACAGGAACATATATAAAATTACCAAACCTTGGTGTTAAAGGGCTTACTTTTTTGTGATTATTGAGGACCTTTATCCTTTATAAAGCAAGGCATGGGGCCATTTGGTAATGATTCTGTCCAGGGATGTTAACAATTAATCGACTATCAAATAATTGCTTATAAGAATTGAGTCTATAATATTTTAAATTAAACAATTAACGGAACAATCTGCTGAATCAACGGGAGTTTTCCGCCCGCGCGGAGAGCGCAGGGTGTTGAAAAAGCTGGCACATTCTCCATTGCCATCCCTCACCAGAACGACAGGGGGCAGTTGGGAAAATAAATACCCAGTGGAGCAGGAAGTAGTAGTAGAAGTAGATGGAGGCTTCCGGAAAAATGAAAGACAACAAACATGGCTGCGCGTAGAAAAACGGGAGCTTCTTGAGGCCGAGGAGGAAACTATGTGTTTATTGTGGCTCAACAACTAACCTTCAATTTCGTGCAAAGACGAGTCGTAAATATTCCTATATGCACGAACCAGCTCAGTCTTGCCTCGAACTTCTCCATTCCACTCATGAAATTGGGAGAAACTCCCCTCAAGTCTCACAGGTGCGTGACCTCGCACCGTCACGTAGGTCCCCACGTGCCATCGTGTAGGTCCCCGCACGCCATGGTGCCACCCCCTGGCGACGTCATCAGGTTTTATGTTATCAATTTATCGACGATTGTTTGCTAAGATTCACAACTATCTATTAAGGAAATTCCTTTCAATTTGCATCTCTAATTCTGTCATCACTTATCTATGGATATGCTGAGTCATGGAATTCAGCTGCGGCCAAACGCCAAGCAAGAGGGTTACTTATGGTTGTAATTGATTGGTTGACACCAGAGCAGAGCTACAAGGCCGCATACCAGGACAGAGCCTGAGGCTGAAACCAGCAGGACGTTGCTGAATGGATGTTTGCTAACCCCTCCTTTACTCTCTCTTTCTTCAACCCTTTCATATAATCTCATCATCTGCTTTGTTGTGGCATGCTCTTACTCTTAGGGCTCCTATTTCCCATTTTTCCCCAATTTGCCCCTTTCGAGCATCCCCCCGCCAGGCCTTCTCGGGTTTCACGTTGTCATAGCTCATTGCGCTTGTCCAAAACTGTTGTGCTATTGTACCTGGGGAAGTAAAAGGAAGTAAAGCTAAAGTATAACATCCAATGTTCAGAGTCACGATTCACAGTGGCCTAGATGCTGGTCTTTAATTGCCATGGGCACCATTCAACCAAACAAAACCGCCCTTTTGTCACAAAAAAAAACAAAAACATGGCCGCTAGTTGAAACTACCATGACGAAGCCCTATAAGGCCCAATCTTCCCATTAATCATACCTACCCCTTCACGTTTGACTTCTATGATCCATTAATCCATGGCATTAGTAATGCCTTTGTATAAGATTGTCAATTACATATTAGAGTTCAAAAGGAATATGGGGGTGAACTGCATTCATCCATTCTATTAATGGAGACCTTTGTTATTGATTGGTCCCTCTAGATATAATTTAAATGCTTTTAGGTGAAAAGCTTCTTACAAAGAAAGTTTGAGAGATGAGTGTGTCTGTGTGGGCTTGTGGCTGTATATCTGAATGTGTCTTGAAGCATCACTCTGTACATCTGAGCTAGTGTTTAACACGTCTATCATCAATCTTCACCAGTCTCCACCTATCATTAACCATAACCTCAGACTGCAACGTACCATCAAGTGGCGCAATTAAATGACAATTAGAAAATATTATTTCTAGCTCAATAAAATACCGAATAGAATAGGGACATCGTATGTTATTATTGCTTTAATTTGTATTGGGAAAAACTCCAATGCATTGGTGGAGATAGGGAAAGCAAACCTTCATGAAAGTGTTTTGCCTGCCAACATGACACAGCATTGGGTTCAATTTGGGAAGCAGACATAATAGTCTATATGAATGAGCACTCCAATAGGCTACTACTAATTTTGCAGTGTGTCTGTCCTTATTTACCATGAGTAATACTTGTCTCCTTCACCCTGAATCTCGACAATGTACACTTTAAAGATTTGTCATCTATAAAATAGGATTATTATTACAATCAGAACCTCACAGGCAATCTCTTCGTCTCAAATACAATGATGACATCTTTAACATGTGCATCTCAGCTCTACAGGTAACGTATTGTATTTTGTGTAACCTTTCCTAGATTCAAACGCTTGTCTCATTAGCAAAACCAATGGCCTTTTTTGATATGTTGGTTTTATTACACTTAAGAGCAAATCTGTAGGTCCCTTGGAGCATCTTTATGATACAATTTTAACATCCAACTTGCTGCTTTTGGTTGTTTCACCATGCAACATTTTATAATTCCACACAAAATCACATTGCCCGTCTACAAGAGAGGGTCAACTACAGAGGCCTTTATATCAAACTATCCACATCTACAAAACTGTACTGAGCCAGCATGGTCAAACATTGTGGAGAAAAAAAAAATCCCTGTTCAATGGAGGCAGGCACACTTTCTAATGGAAATTCAGACACAATCATCCCAGAATGCACTTCTCTGCCTAATAATCACCCCTATAACAAGGCAGCCATTGAGAGGACAGTGACTGTAATGTGGTCCTCAAAACTCCAAAGCTGCCCATTTTAATTAGCTCTTTCCCCCCCATCAAACAGAGGCTTCTACTGACTCACAAGCAAACGTAAGATCCATGTCTCCTGTAACAGAGAAATTGATTGAACAGAAGCCACATTTTCACATGTGCCAAGAAATGTCCATCCTCTGTACGTTTTCGAATGAGCAGGTGAGAAGCTACCATTTGGTGGCTGTCAGAAATTGACACCTGGGGTTGCCATGGAAAAAATATGAAAACTAGGGGGAAGGTTTAGGATTGAAAGATGTGCCCAAAAATGTATCCTTCATGACTTAAGCCCCCTGGTCACAGTGAAATCACCTACTTACAGCATGTTTGACACCAAAGGCCTGTTTCGTTTTATTACTGATATAGTTTGAGAAGCGAATGCAGCACTTCCAATTAAACCCTGGACAAGAAAATGTTTCACTATGACTGTTAAATGGGTTGTGGCAGAATCCCACTTTCATCCCACAAAATTAAATCACTGTTCTCATCAAAGGAATTATCCACATCTGTGGCCTATATCCTGATGAGCAAGGCCGGCCCTCCTTTAATCCTAGAACATGTTCCAATCCAGGGAAACACAGCATGGAAAGAGTCTGCAGCGGCAGGGGTAAGTGGTTGTACTTACAGTACCCTACCTGCAAGTGAGTAAGATAGCTTGCTGACTGGGCAAATGGCACAGGTATTAAAGGGAGAAGAGGCTTCCTAGAGAGGTGTGACTGCACAGTGAAGAGCCCAATCAGAAGGAGAACACAAGTGCTGACAGCTGCTAATCTATTTACCTGGGAGCCCAGGCTGATTGACTTACCAGCAAATGTAAATGTGTGTACTAAAATCCAAAATGGCTTGTACAGCAATATGTTCATAGCCCAAAGGCAGACTGACTTTTCAAACTTTACAAAATCCTTCCTTCATATCACACGGAATATTTCTCTCTTTCTCATTTCTACTCTTGCCCTGACAGTGGATGAGGGGGGATGGGGTTTATCACTGACAGAGCAAAACAGACCACAGGCTTCCTGCATATCTGTGTTAAGCCATATAACAGAGACCAATGAGTGATTTCCCCTTCTCAAATGTTCTACAGCCAACGGTAGATCAACAGCTCAATAGTAAAACTGAAAGATATCCATGGGAAGAAAAAAAAAATCTCCTGTTTTTCTAAGAGACTTTCACATAAAAGGGAGTGGCTGGCCAAGCAACCACTATTATGCGGAGGATGGCCAACATCTTCCGCACAGCGGATCGAATAAATGACTGACAGTAGTAAAAGTCACATTTTACTAGACTAGTCCGGTCAAACACTGTTTACGTGCTGCTGCGGGGAGCCGACGGGGATGAGGAGTTGGAACCGAGTCGTACATCATCCACTGCCAGAGTTCATAAGTATCACACGCTGCTGCGTTAAACAGACACGCAGCCCCGTCCGCGAGCCCGTCGGTTTCCACGACAGGGGCGGCCAGGCCTCAACTAAAGGCAACTCCGTGTTTTGAGTTGGGGGAGCGGGGCTTGTGCACGTTACGAGGACGCCCTTCAAAATGCTCCGACAATTAAACAATAACGGACAACAAGTGCGAATATGTCAGCCGGCGCTGACGGGGAATTCAGCAATAACCACAAATATACGAGTATGAACCCAATCTGCGAACCACTATTAATGTAATTATTATTATTATTATTATTATTATTATTATTATTATTATACTAGTCTATTATGACCAGCATCGAAGAGTTCCGAGTTTGTTCGAACCCTAAAATATCTCAGATTTATTTTAACAATTTGACGACGATAGGGGTTAAGGAGAAATAGAGGACTACAACAGGCGGGACGAGTAGCGCAATGTTCTGTTCGTCACCATTTACACGCAGGCCCGTCAAAATCAACAATTTGCAGGGGGCGGCGGGGAGGATTTATATCGCAAATAAGGCTTCGCATCACATGTCCCCGGGTCCTCGGTGAAACGGGCTCGTTCCCGACGTCTCGCCGTTAGCTCGGCCCCTAACCAGCGTGCTGCAGCGCCGGGAAAGTGAGAGGGCAGGACGGCTGCTGTCTGTACCTCCCCACCGTGTTACATTATGTGGACCGTCGCACGTTATTCCGGCGGCGGAAAAGGGGGGAAATAGTCTCGTCATACCGTACCATGGCATTCCTCCCTGGTCCGCTCCGTTCTCCCGTGGCTCCTCCGCGATTTCACTGCCGGACTTGTGGTGGTGGTGGTGGTGGTGAGGGGGGTGGGACAATAGGAAAATACTTGTTTTCTTTCTGGAAAACGGCTCCTATCGAGCGGTCCTCTCGCACGCAGGGCTTCGTTTTCAGTAAACGAAAAGTTTTTGGGGTTTTTTTTTTTAAAGCCGTTGGCGTGTTTTTTTTTTTTTTTGTTTCTGC
This sequence comes from Zeus faber, assembly GCF_960531495.2. NCBI lineage: Eukaryota > Metazoa > Chordata > Actinopteri > Zeiformes > Zeidae > Zeus > Zeus faber. The sequence goes on from NC_137197.1 coordinate 17,398,486, forward strand.
TCCTTTTCCCTCCTCCCACCCCAAACGAGAACAACAAACGTCTCCTCCTGGAAGTCCGGTCCCTCTCTCCTTCCCTCCCTCTCTCTCTCTCTCTCTCTCTCTCTCTCTCTCGCTCTCCCTCTCCCTGGTTTCGGCGTTGGGAAGCGCTGTTTCTCTGTGTTCTCCTCTCGCCTCACCACGCTGTTTTTTCCACCACTTATTTCCTTTGTTGTGTCAAAAAATTAAAGTCCGCCGACGAGCCCCCCCAAAAAAAAAAAATTAAAATTGTTTTTTTTTTTTTTTAGAAAGCATCTGTCTCAGATTTACCAGCACGCCCCGCACCTCCACCACCTCCTCCTCCTCCACCACCACCAACACCACCAGCACTACTACCCCCTTCGCTCTGTGTGCCGAAAAAAAACCTAAAAACGGGCGTCATAAACCGCTAGCGTTTGTTTTTTTTCCACCCCCGCAGCCCGTCCTGTGTGACGGTGTGTGAAACGTGTGATTTTTTTTTTTTTTTCAGCTTCGCAGTAATGGCGGACACTCTCCTCCTCCTCCTCCTGCGCGCGGAGAACGGGGAGGCACGCGAACACATTGGCTCGTGAACACAATTAACACACTGGGAGAGGCGCACGCGCACATCTCTTTTTTTTATTTCTAGGCATTATTATTATTATTATTATTATTATTATTATTATTATTATTATTTAAGGACCGGGCGCTGCTGTCCGTTACTTCCCTCCCAATGTTTTCGTTCAAAGAGACGTCTTTGGTATTCGTTTTTTTGGGGGTGTATTGTAGTTCTTTATTTTATTTCACTGTATTTTATCCTATTGTATTCTATTATTATTATTATTATTATTATATATTTAAACACAATCTCGTATGTTAGATCATATTCCACCTAAATTGTTACATAATATATTACATTCTGTTTGATTATATCCTTAAAATTGACGAAATGTATGTATTTTCATGTTTTTTTTAAATCTATATGTTTCATACTGTTTATCTATGCATACTTGCACAATTTACTACTCGTTGTCACTATGTGAATTGTTTATACAGATGTGTATTGTTTTTGAAGTTTTAGGTTTTATTGTGCATTGCAAATTTCTATTTTAATTTCTATTACTTTATTACTGCCTATTGTCCGATGTGTGCTGCTGTAACACCGCAATTTCTCTCCGGGGATGAATAAAATATTGTGGCAAGCTTACGCTGTGAAACAAATTGATCAATTGAGACAGAGCATCCTTTTATAAGCCACCGCCTGTGTCCTATACACCACACGACCAACAGGGGCGGCATTTATTTTTACAAACAACAACATACATCAGAATACCGAGGCCACAACCGGCTATGTCAGTCCATGTCACGGTCCTGTCCTCAGTCAACAACAGCAGTCTATGCAGTCCGGGTCACCTCCCCAACACAAACAACACAACCCAACACCAACAGAACATCCCGAACAACTGAAAACATCTAATACACCAAATAAAACACCTAATAAAACACAACGGAGACCCATAACATCTCCAGACGCATAATCCTTTGCGTTGAACACAACATAAAGCCACGGCCCACCCTCTTGGGCCGCTAAATAGCCCCCACCTGATGGGTCAGTGGCACCCGACGACACCATCACCCAATACAAAGTCTGCGAAATGTCCCCGTTGGCAACGCGGGCAGACTGGCCGCTAGTATTCCACAGTGGATGCCTCCAGGGCACGGTGCGCAGTCAGTTCATGGGGTGCCGTGCTCACCCTTGTCGCCAGCAGAAAAAGGGACAAGGGGGAGATAGGGAGCAAGTCTGTCTTTGTGCAGCACCACCACGCGTCCCGACCCGGCATGCACACCCTGTACACCACCTCAGTGATCTGCCACATAACATCAAAAGAGACATCCCTTTTGTGCGGGTAGGAAAGAACACCCACACTCGTCCCCAGGACCCCGAAATGGGTGAATATCTCCTTAACGAGCCTCTCCGCCATTGTAGCCGCACTCTGATCTGGCACCAGCCAGCCCCGCACTTGCACAAACACTGTGTCCGCTCCTTGATGTTACTGCAGCTACTAGTTTGACAACAGCAGCCACTCGTCACTGCTGGTCTGGGTGGCCACCACCATCAGCGTCACGCGGTCCTGCTCCTCCCGACGCTAACAGTAGCGGCACTCCATCGACGCAGAGGGGCGGCGGGAGAGGGCGTCGTTACCATGCTTTCGCCCAGCCGGTGCTGCACCTCAAGGTCATATCCCTGTAGGACCTTCTAGCCACCGGGCTACCTGGCCCTCAGAGTAATGAAAGTTCAGGAGCAAGGTGAGAAAGGCATGGTTGGTGCGTAGGAGGAACCGACTGCAGTGCAAGTAAGGTTGGAAGTATCCCAATGCCTGGACCACTGCCAGCAACTCCTGCCGGGTGACGCATTAGTTCCTTTTGGCTCAGCTCAGTGCCCGGCTGTAGTAGGCCACCACCTCCTCATCCGTTTTACCTTGGAATAAGACAACCCCCACCCCCATGTTGCTGGTGTCAGTTTCTCAACCTGGCCTGTTGAATGAAAGAGAGGTAGGGGACCCCCTGGCTGCTGGTGGCCACATAGAGTACCCCTTGGCGGCTGTCGCTGATGTAGAGGACCCTCTGGCGACTGGCGGTGACATAGAGGGCCCCTAGGTGGCTGGCGGTGATGTGGAGGGCCCCTTGGTGGCTGGCAGGGGCATAGTAGACCCTCTGGTGGCTGGTGCAGCTCGAGCAGAAGCTGTCGCCAGTGGTCTTACCGAGTCCTCCTCCTTTGGCCATGGGTGGAGCGCTACGGTCTCCGAGATGATGGTGCGCATGCCCCAGGACACGTCAACCCGGGTGCCCCCAGCCGGTCAACAGGTCCGGGCGGATGATGCATGGGTCTAGGATGTGGACTAGCCAGAACTCGTGCACCATCTCCTGGTCTCTGACACAAATTCACACAGGTTTTGTGCCCGGCATACTGGCTCTTTCCCCCCATCACCTCCTCATCTTGACAGCAGTAGGGGTCCGGGCTGAAGAGATAACATTACATTACATTACATTTAGCAGACGCTTTTATCCAAAGCGACTTACAATTGTTCAAACACCGACGGACGCAGCCATGAGGAGCAATTAGGGGTTAAGTGTCTTGCTCAAGGACACTACAGCATGCTAGCAGGAGGAGCCTGGGATCAAACCAGCAACCTTTAGATCACTAGACCACCAGCTCTACCTCCTGAGCCACCATCCCCTGGCTTACTTGACCACCCCGGTGCCCTGCAGGATTCCTGGACAGACAAGGGTGATGTTGGACCCGGTGTCCACAAGGGCTTGGCAAACCTGGCCACCGACTTCACAGTCCACACACAGGCCCCTGGTGTGGCCAAGGCAGCTTACAAGGGTGTATCGGCTTGGAGAGGAGTCGGGTTCGAGAGCGGGGTTACCCTCACTGGGCCGCTCCCCTGTTGTTTCCCGGTGGTGGACGGGAATGAGGCTTGGGTGCAGGCGCCGGGCGGTCATGGCCTATGTGACCAGGCTCATCACAGCAATAGCAGCGGTTACTGGCTCACATGCTGGAGTAGGCACTCTGGCAACAGTGCCCACAGGAAGGCATACAGGACGATGTCCTCTTGGACTGCTGTGCTGAACTGCGGGTAGTGACGTGAACGTAGAGCTGCACATCTGCCTCAAAGGTACCCAGGCTTACTTGATCTTGTACCAGAAACACCCTCCTTCTCAGTCGAGATACACTGGCGCTATCGGATCAACCTGTCCGCTAGTCCATCTCCCATATAGCCTCTGCTATTTCGCAGAGCTCTCCATGAATTTGTTCCATCCCACTTCTGACACCAAAGTGGTTAGCCTACACCGTGAAACAAATTAATCAGTCGAGACAGAGCTTTCTTTTATAAGTCAGTGCCTGTGGCTTACACCGCACGACAAACAGGAGCAGTTTCCATTTATTTTTACAAACAACAACACATCAAAATCCCAGAGGCTACAACCCACTACAACAGTCCACGTCACGGTCCTATCCTCAGTCAGCAACAGCAGTCTACGCCGTCCTGGTCACTCCCCAACACAAACAACACAATCCAACACCAACAGAACATCCCGAAGAACTGAAAACGCCTAATAAAACACAACAGAGATCCAGAACATCTCCAGACCCATAATCATTTGCGTCAAACACGACATAATAATAACATAAGATCTACAAAATATACTTGAGAATCAACATAATAAAATAAGATCAAGATTATTTTATAAAAAATATATTTGATACTTTATTTAGCTGGTACTTTATAAGAAACGGTTATTCAATGTATTTCTGTTACTCATGTACTCCCCTGTACTCTACAGGCCTACGCTGTTTCCATTTTTGGTGGCAGGGCCCTCCTTTCTCGGGCAAGAAGGCACCCGAACCAGACGTGAAAGGCAGCTGCGGTGAATTTGAGAAACTAGTGTAGTGAGATGTGGTCAGCAAACTGTCTGTATCGATAAGCATTCACAAAAAAGAACAGCACCCTCGGATGAAAAATGATCCTTACCATCTCAAGGGACTTAACAGAATAATCCATGATTTTATGGATTGCCACTTTAAATTTTTTTAAATCCATAATAAAATAATTTGAGGCAATATCATTGGGGCGCCTTTGTATTTAAGTTGTTGCTTTCTTCTGGAAACCAGAGACTTTCTTTTGTTTTTATTGTTGTGTTTGTAGGAACCCACCTTTATTTTGTTCTGCTGCCTATCTTGACGAGGTCTCCCTTGAAAAAGAGGTTCTTAATCTCAATGGGACTTCACTGGCTAAATAAAATCTATTAATTATGTTCTGTAATGAATAGTATTCAATTGACTGGTACATTTTTTTTGTTATCATTGTTTTATTATTTTGTGATCAATATAACTATCCAACACGAGCAGATGCAAAAACATTCAACGTTCACGTGTTGAAGTCCCTCAAAAAGTATCCACTTTTGGTCAAAATGAAACCAAACCTCAGAACAGACATTTTGAACACACATGTCCGCGCACACTGATCATTTTAACCAGACAAATTCTCTTTAAAACCGGGATAATAAGTTACAGTCTGTATGCTTAAACGTTTGAAAGGTGACCCTGCGTTAAATACACAGGCCGATAGGGTTCAAGGTGCAGTGCCCTTGGTTTGCATCGGTCCACAAGCTTCTGTCCAATCACATTAGTCCCTGTGTTCTCAGCAATATTTGTTGTCCAGAACAAGATTAGCAGGGGTCAAAGTTTCTATTGAATAATCTGCCTCTGTTTTATATTTTACTTTCCTCCCACGACAGCACATCTGCAATTGGCCAGTCTCAAATAAAGGGTATCGAAATAGAGTAACCAACATGAGGTTTGCTTCTCTGCAGTGTTTTTTTTTTTTTTTTTTGGTTGGTTGGTTTCCTTTCTCTCGATCCTTACTCAACTCTCTGCAGTTGAAATATTTCTGGGTCCCAAGGGGGAGCACATTCCTCCCACTCACTGTTGTGTAATCTCTGACCCCCCCCTCCCCCTCCGCCTTTCCACACACACGTGCACACATACACACGCACACGCACACACACACACACACGGATACGCACACACGCACACACGCACCACCACCCCCTCTACCCTCTGCACCAACCCCCATTCTTCTATCCCCACCTGACTCCCTAAACGCCCAGCTCAGATAGACTCAGCGGCCTGTCCGAGTTGTCTGGCCAATGTTTTGCAGAGAAAGGACAATCGACCGAAACCACGAAACAAAACTCTGATCCCCGACTCTGCAGAAAACAAAAGGCCCAAGGGACGTAAACGCGAAAAAGACTTCTCCGTGTTCGTTTAAATTCGTTATTGGGTGCAAAAGTGTAATGTACATCAACAATTGCATGTATTCATATTTGTGAAGGCAAAGCCAGAAAATATAAGCAATTATTTATAGATGCCATTATGGATGGAAAGAAAGACAGATAAATTAGGAAATGATTATATATCGGTATTATATATCATAAATAAAGTATCATAATATAAATATTATAAAAAAAATACAAAAAAAATAAAAATCCCTACTGTAGAATGTAAGTAAAAATGAACACATTGATTTAGTATCAAACACTACGCAACAATCTCTTCTGTTTCTTCTTTAATAAATTAAACGTTTAAGTGAGCAGCGTAAACGCCTGATGACGCACCGCGGCGCAGGAACGCGTGTGCGCGCGCGCGCGCACTTCGCCCACCGGACCCCGCGCGGCTCGAAACTCCACTTCCCGCAATGCACCGCGCGGCACGTCGGTCCCGTGCACTTCCGGTTAGCGCTAGGAGCACAGCGGGCGAAATTGTGTGAATAGTTCCACCGTCAAACCGTCTCCCTGACACCGATGCGCCGGTGTCCGAGGCTCGCATAGCGTTCACACAGCGGCTGACCCCACCCCAACAACAACAACATGGTAGGCTGCCCAAACATAGAGGATATATATTGTATTCCTGTCTGTGTTGGAATCGAACGTTTGGCTAGCTAGCTAACCAACCTCTCCGTTCACTTGATAGCGGTCTTGTAGCTCTGTAGCTAGCCCGAGCCGACCGAGGCCAGATGTGTCTGAAGAACGTTGCCGTCGATTCGACGCGGACGCGTGCGTGCGTGTGTGGGAGGCAGCGTTTGCCGTTCGAACGCGCCGTCCGCGGCGATGTGCGCGTTGTCGTTGAATGGCGGGGTGGGGTTTTCACGCCGTTCGACCCAAGCTAGCGCCGCCGTCGGCACCGGACCTTTAGGGACCTGTTTACCCGAACGGAGGGGTCGCGGTTTTTTTTTATTTTTTTAAACACTTTGGATCAGGGGCGAGTCGCGACGATCAGCTCATCCGCCCACCGTAAAAAGTAGCATCGTACCTGCTGCTGGTGCCTTCGAGGCTCGATCGGTCTCCACTTCCACTGAAGCCGACAATTCACTGTCTTATTTCCAGTGATGGAAGAAGTATGAGGTCAATCATGGGCAGGAGTTTATGTGGGACAAGCAGCGTATTCAAGATTCAAGATGTTTATTTATCACACACATATACATACGACAATACATATATGTAGAGAAATGACATTGCAACACAACTGGAGGTTACGCACAATAAATACTAACTGGCACAATAGCTAACTAAACGAACTGATTCCTGGGTTTAGGTCTGATATCGCGCCAAGCGCAACTATATGGTCTTACGTGATCAGCATCGGTTGGATCAGTTCTCCCGATGTTTGGAATTCAAACGGCAGATGTTGTGACTGTTAACTCCCCACCGCCGCCCGTTTCGGCGTCCCACCCCTTTGCCGCCGCCTTGCCCCCCCCCGCAGATCCGCTTCATCCTGATCCAAAACCGAGCTGGGAAGACCCGTCTGGCCAAGTGGTACATGCAGTTCGACGACGACGAGAAGCAGAAGCTGATCGAGGAGGTGCACGCCGTCGTCACCGTCAGGGACGCCAAGCACACCAACTTTGTGGAGGTGGCTGCCGTTCGTTCGTAGTGTGATTTTTGGATTAGTGCTTGTCAAATCATGTTGCCCCCTCGATAACCGCAGTGTCACTTTATATCAACGTGTTTCGGGCCACGGCACATTGTCTCTTGAAATGGACGTCACCATATGAGATCAATAACCGGTTGAGTGTGTGTTCGTTTCTTTTCCTTTTCAATGCAGTTTAGGAACTTTAAGATCATTTATCGGCGCTATGCTGGCTTGTACTTCTGCATTTGTGTGGACGTGACGGATAACAACCTGGCGTACCTGGAGGGGATCCACAACTTCGTAGAGGTATTTAATCTTGAATCTCCTGCTTCCCCGTGACCCGATAAGCAACGTGCGTTTTTTTCGTCGTGTGTGCTCCTCATCTGATATGGTTTGAGGAATGTCTGACGGATTAAATTCACGTGATCTCCTCCTCTGCCATCCAAACGCTACGTAACAGGGAGCTCATATTTTTGTAGGAATATGAACTAAGTTGAGATAAAGAAAGTGGATTTGCCTTTTATTTAAGGCGGGGGGGTTGTTGGTTATTGCCTGTTGCGGCGGTGGTATCATATTTTTGTGAAACTTAAACATCGCATTGTGAATTCATCAATCCATAGGCCAAATTAAATGTCAGCACTACCGTGCGATTGAATGAAAACTTGTGATTATTTTTCGCCCCACCCTTCCTATTTTCCTCTTAGGTGCTGAATGAGTACTTCCACAATGTGTGTGAATTGGATCTGGTGTTCAACTTCTATAAGGTAAAGAAATAAAGAGCGTTTTGGTTTTTTTTTCGTCTCAGCCTTTGGTGATTAAAGAAGTTAACTGCTTTCCAATGTGTCTTTATAACACTCATTCGGTTTATTTATATATATATATATATTTTTTTTATAGTCAGAGGTGGAGTATTCTGTTAATTTATTTAAAGGACAGTAATCAACCCTACTAATCACCATGGTGACATCTGTGAGCGCGCTATGCAATTAGCTGGATTTTATTTTTAAGTCCACCCACACATTAACCTTTTGAAGCAGGCGTCGCTGTTGTTTTTTTTCTGGTCGACATCTTGGAGACGACGCGACGTCGTCTCCAAGACCCCCCACTTCCCGGTAATTAATCAAAGTGTTAGAGATTAGCTCACACTTCTGTCGGGTGAATAATCCTTTCGCCGCCGTCAAATACAAGACAACTGGTTAGTGTCTGATGTTGCCCGGCGTTTTCTAATTGTATCGTACTTGTGCTTAATTGCAGGCGAGTGTTTGCTCAGAAATAGACTTGTTTTTATCCAACGCACGTTCCGTCCGTCTCTCCTCCCCCAAGGTGTACACCGTGGTTGACGAGATGTTCCTCGCGGGGGAGATCCGGGAGACCAGTCAGACCAAGGTCCTCAAGCAGCTCCTCATGCTCCAGTCACTTGAATAGGGACACCCCCCCCCCCACCCAACGCCCACCCCAAGGAAAAATAAACCCCGCCCTTTGTTGCAGTCGCCCTGGAAGGGACCACTTTACTGCAACTCGAACGCAGCTCCCACTCCCCCACCCAAAAAGAGCCCGGCTGGGGGAAAGCGCACCGTTCCAGAAAACAAACAAAACAGTATTGTATAGATAATACTATGTCACGTAGAGTTTTTGTAACCGAAATGTTACAACCATCTGTTCGTTGTCCATTTTTTTGTTGCTTGTTGCTAAACCCCCCCCCCCCGCCCCCATGTAAAAGCTGTGCATTCAAACATGTTGCAGATACATGGAACTAAACATTTCAAAATCCTGAATCTGTACAGTACCACCTCAATTACTATGAACTTTATATTCAGTTGTTTCCTTTCTCATGGCCAGTTACTCTTTGCATTTATTACCGTGCAGCGCGGTGGAGATGACAGCAGCGCTTCACCGAAGCCGACCTGTTTTTTTTTTTTTTTTTGTTTTTCTTTTTTTTCCTTCTTTGCAACCGACCCCAGCGACCTTGATTTAACAGCACGGCTGTAACTAACAAGCGGATGATCCATCCGTTCGCCACTTTGACCCAAGACCGGAGCCAGGGAGCCCACGGAGATGGAGATTGTTCCACAATATTAGTCGTGTAGACTCGCTCGATATTAGCCGTTTTGTACCTGTATCCAAATACAAGTGAAACGCCACTCGAGAAGCCCTTCAGAGCCATTGACCCGTTTCTGTTAGTTCACAGTTCAGTGGAGGGTGCTCGTGATGAGTGTCATTGAGGGTGAGTTATGGCAGCCTGTCCTCCTGGCTCAGTGGTTAATAGTGTCTTCGATGGATGCACTCTGCATATCATTTTTGTTCTATCCTATGCATTTCTGAAATCAATGGTGGTGTTGTTAAAATTTTAACATCTTAAATACATGTATCCAAACTCTCGAGTTTGAGAGCTACCAAGGGAAATTGAAGACAAAAGCTTGTTAGTTGGGATCTATATTTTATGTCAAGTAGTTCTGTCGAGTTTGGTGTGGCACGCAGTATATCGTACTTAAGTGAACATGATCATTCGGGATGTTTGTTTCCGACACGTTTATTAAGCCTGGTATCAACTCGTGTTCAATAGTTTTGGTATCGTTACTATTTGGTTTCTTCATAATGGCAAAAAAAATAAACATGCTTTGTAAAATCAAGTCGACAGTGATAATTCATCTCTCTTCTCTGGAGTCTGATACCTCCAACACTATAAATCTTAACAAATCCACTCATCTACACAAAGGAGCCATTTCAGGTTGCTGTTTACTAATTTTTGTATTTTATAAATGAGTTAGCATTTTGGCGAAAAATGTACCGATTGCTCTCCCGTCCACCTGTGAGTATGTTGATGGAAGATGTGGTTGTCGTTATTACCCTTTCCTGTTGTACTACCCTTCAGGTTATTTCCAATCTGTGTATATATATATTAAAGATGAATGAAGTACCAATCAAGACAAGTGTGCCTCAATTATTTGATTTGTTGTAACAAAGTTGTTTTTCTTAATCACCCCCCCTCTCCCCCAATTACTATAAATGTTTTCCTAATAATCCAATTTCTAGTTAATTTAATACAGAAAGACTGCAGGATGGTTTGGGATTTAATAAGTATTGATTTTCTCGTTAGCCTGTTAGCGCCATCTAGTGGACAGCAGCGAAACCCCTTCACAGCAAATTATGCAATTGGGTTATGAGGTCATTCCAACAGCCAGTCAGGGATCAATAAATCAGTCAATACATTCACTCGAGCAACATTATCCTACTCTTACTGCTCTGCCATTGACCCAGGGTCATAAATCCACAAAATAATAGCTTTTACTCATTATATGACGTACTATTATATGTACCAAAATTGACTGCAAATCAAGGTAGAAGAAATTGACCATTATATACTTAAGAGTCTAAAGTCGTATCTCTGGACTGTTAAATGTAACTGGTTAAATAACTGGTGTGTAAATGCCCACTGTTTAAATCAATGCACGATGACGTGAAAATAAACGCAAGGAACTCCCGTGTTGTGCTGCATGGAAACACGGAAGAAAAGGGTGAGGTGAGGTCGGGCAGAGGAATAATCAAACCGTCCAGGAAACAACTGGAGAATGTCAACTTAAAAAACAAGCAAATTTATTGGGAATTCCATAATCAATGAGCAATACTCACCCTCAACAGACCATATGGGGAAATTTAATCTTATTTACATCACAGATCACTCAAGATGTACAGCAGTTTTGAAATACCAGTTACTAAGTAACAACTGAGTTGGAGCCGCGTTCGAGTGCAACTGTTTACCTGATGATGCCAAACAAATTCCCCAAAAGTGATCACACGGCCATTCTGTCACGCACACATATATGCACAGCATGAGATACATACAAACATTTGATTATATGAATAGAATTTTGCAATAATGTTTAAATAGCCATACCATGTATGCAACTTATTAAACCTTTCCAAGTCTGGTCACAAATTGTCAGCTGACAGGAAGTCAGCATCATCCTTACAACCGCAGTCGGAAAATAAATCAATCCACCTCTAGATGAAACCGCTCATCAAAGGATTTGTATGAAATGAATGAAAACTCAGTTGTTCTTTAGTAAAGAAGGATAACATCTACAATCAAACTCTTTATTACAGTATGTCTCAATTAAAACAAAATATACAATTCTATAGATACAGCATATTAACAAAACAAAAAAGTAACAAAGGTAAAAAGTGCACTTGCAGAAGGAGACAATACAATGAAAAAAAAAAAACGCCAACGGCTTCTCACCCACCCCACTGCCGCCCCACCCCCACAAACACCCACACACCCTGACGGTGGCTAGGCACTAAACCTTAAACCACAGGGTTGGTGTTTGGTCAACACAGACATCTGACAGATCTTCAGCGTTGCTTTCCACAACCTCATTTTCACAAAACCCTCTGACGGTTCTATGTGGAAAGAGGAAACCAAACTGCAAAGAGGGAAATTCCCCGCTGAGAAGTGACAGTGTTTGCGGAGAGGATGTTGGATATTCTTCTTCTACAGAAAAAAAGTTAAGACCCTCCAATAAAACAGTGGAGTGCCTCTATCACCAACTGGGTGTTTGGTGTTTCGCATGTTGTGGCAACAAGAAAAAAAACAAAAAAAAACAAAAACAACTTTGGCTTCCTGCGGTCTGTTTTGCGTGTGCACGGAGAGCACCGGTAAAATCGAAGGACGGCAAAACGGGGGGGGGGGGAAGGAAGTGAAGAGCGGAGGCAGGCGCTCGGGTTCACACCGACACGCGCAGAGCGTCTCACGGAGGGGGCGAACGCAGGAGCTCGGCCGTGTCGCACGAACCGCGGAGGCACCTGCGCTCAAATGAAAGAGAAAAAACTCTTCTCGTCTTTGTGCTTTGAGTACGACGCGCGGTCAGCGCGGGAGGAGAGCGGAGCGACCGCTTACTTTTGGAGACAACGCTGCAACTTTGGAGACAAAGTGATGGGAGAAAGTTTACATCCACATCGTCAACTACCTAAGGCCAACACACTGCGCTCTGGTCACCATGTCTTTCCACACACACACCGACTCAAACCAGCCTGGTGTAAGATAAAGCTCACGTGGGTTCAACGTCCTGGGTGGAGTAAGTGTTGCCAAAATGATTCAAGACCTGATTGAACTCAACGAAGGAAACTGACATTGATCATCCCCAATTTTGTGTCGCGTCTTAAAAGACACAATGATATATATATATATATATATATTTCTATCAAAGCTACACGCAGGGTTGGATATGTACAAAACCGAAAAATTCCATTGGGGTGGGGTAAGTTGAACAACGTAAGAACTCCTCTACGTCACGATATGAAATGAGCAAGGTTGAATTTTATGAGAGTGTGTTTTAGTGCAAATCAGGGTTTAAAAAACGGTCGGTAAAATGCAATAGAAAGGTTCCCCTCATATCAAAAGCAAAATAAGAAATAAAACCCCAAAAAAAGCCGAGCAAGCTCACAAAAAAAAACAACAACATCCTGCCTGGCTGGTTTGAACAATAAATACAACATGTTCATCTTCAGTCGTACACCATGGCGCGAGCACGTATGACGATCTCCATGAGCATGTGTTATTAAAAATGTAATAATATGCACTAAAAATAAAACAGTAAGACCCGTGACACTTTGACATCTGGTAAGAACCTATAAAGAAACCATCTCCTGAGAGGAGCCTCTTCCTCTTCTGGATAATGTTGAGCGCGCTCACACCGTGGGGTTTCCCTGCCCGGGACAGGTGAAGGGGGGGGGGGTCGCAGCCGCGGGCTGAAAGAAGAGGCTCTTACCAGGGGGTCAGGGGTCATGAGGGGCAGGGATATCCGTGACCGCTGATCCAGATGATGGTAGGCGTGTGGGAGTAAAGAGAGAGAAGATTGACGTTCCCCCAAAGACCTGGCGCTGAGGAGGAACAACAACAACAACACAGAATCAAACACCAACTTCATTCAACTGAACCACCACAAGATTTAATAATGTGCAGTGAATCAGGATATTAATCTCAATCAATAATGATTTTCGGACAAATCATCTCACTGTCCATTAAGTACTGCAGGCAAGTATAAAGTACTATATATTTGGTAGAGGGCAGAGGTCAGTATCAGGTAGAAACAGGGATGGTTACGAACTAGAGAACACTATCAACTGTTGTTAGAACACTCTATTTTAGCTGAGAAAGCAGGGTAAGAATCAGACCCTTAAATAAAAATAATCAATATTTATTTTTATTTATTTATCATTTTACACAGAACTCAACTGGCAGGCTTACATTTTTAGCAGCCGGAAGAAGAAGAAGAAGAAGAAGTAGTCAGATGTCGACTGATGCAGAAGAACTTGACTCACTTGGACAAAGTGAGTATATATGGAATATGTAGTATATAGCGTATATGGATAAATAAAATCAAAGTACCTCAATTTGTAACTCAAATTTCAAAGGCTAATCTAATAACTTTTAAGGCCTAAACTTGTAAAACCGAAAAAACATTTGAAGGACCTGCAGACAGCCACTGACCTGCGGAGGGGTTTGCTGTGTGCCGGGGTTTGGGGGGGGGGGTTGGGGGTGGGGGCAGTGAAGGCGGCGCCCCCTAGCAGTTGCACTGCTGCTTGTTCTGTGCGGGCGCGCCCCTGGGCTGTCGGAGCTGCCTCAACGAAGCGTCTCCGTACTGGATACCCGAGCCCATCCTCTCCGGGTCCAGCTCACCTTTCACACAACGGAGACGGGAGCGACGTCAGAGATGTGGATTCACAGACACGTGCGATTTGCGATCTCACGCAAAGCCACTGCCGGCCGCCCATCGAGAGATCAAAACTACGAGCGAACCGGAACACCTCGATGGGTACAAACGTCTCTGGAGCGGTTTCTTGCTAAAATAATTATGACCAACAAATCTGTTGAATTGAGCTATATGTACAGAGCTTGACTGGTGCGGTTTGGCAAAAATGATCATCTACGACTCAAAGGGTCAGAGGTCAATAAATAAATAAATAAACAACGCCTGCCTTTCTGACCTTTTCTGCTGGTATTCTGACTTAATGCGATGACACACGTTCATAGCTCATTCGTGAGGGTTTCAGTGTGGCGGGTGGAAATATCCGAATTCGATGACGCAGCACAGAGTCTACGACTATTAGAAATTGTCAAATAGGCTGAAGCGAAAGGAGGTGAAATGCTTGTGCCATTTTGGCAATCCACCCATAAATAACCAAAGTCTCTCACTAGTGCTACAATTAAGTTTGTTGTTGGTTTGGTACAAATAACATAAGCCACGATTCAGAAAACACACGGAAAACTGGAGAGAATTTAACTGGAGAGAATTTCCAAGGTCAGACAGGCAACGCAGGCACTAGAAAAAAAAAACCCAAAAACAAACAAACAAAAAAACAAAAAAACGCAACCACTCGACCGAAAAAAAAAAAGAAATCCAGGTTCAGCAGCTGACCGAACCAGCGGGCGTGTCGCCGTCAGCCCTCTACACCTTGAACAAACACAGCTCTCCTTCACAAACAAGGAAGGGATCGTACCGGACTCTATTTTGTTGAGGATGGTGCGGGCGCACTTCAAGAAGCCTTCCTCTACGTTTTCTCCCGTCAGAGCGCTGGTCTCCAGGAACATGAGCTCTACGCGGGGAAAGAGAAAGGACAAGATGATGAAATATTTAAAAAAAATTAAATTAAAAAAAAAAAAAAAAAAAAAAAAAAAAAAAACAAAGAAGAATGAATGAGGGGGTAAGGGCCCGAGGGGAACGCAAACACGCAGAAACGCAGGAGAGCGCACAACGGCCGTGTTTACCGTTCTCCTGGGCGAAGCGCGAGGCCTCCAGGAAGGTCACCTCCCTGTCTGCGTCCAGATCCTTCTTGTTGCCGCACAGGATGATGACGATGTTGGGGCTGGCCAGCGTCCGTGCGTCCGTCAGCCAGTTGGTCAGGGCGTTGTACGTCTCCCGGCTGAGGGGCGGGGCGGGGACAGAACACCATCTGAGACAGGGGTCCTCAATGTGGAGCTGGGGTCGGTCACCCCCACCCCCCAGGAGGGTCTCCATCCAGCAAAACCATTAATAGTTGAACTCCACCGTCATTAGGGTATACGTTTGGACTAAATCATACCCAACAATAGAAATCTGCTCAGATTGGGGTCCCAGAGACTAACTCCTGCGGGGTCTGTGGCGTAATGCCTTTCAAATTGAGGATCCTTCATATTAAATAAAAGGATGAGAATCACTGAACTAAGATGTTTTCTCTGCAGCACAGAGCACACAACCGCCATGACTGCATCACTCCATTTCTTTTCAAGTGAAAGATATGAAGATATGCTGAGAACTTCCAACGTGACTTGTTTGGAGGTGAAGTCACCCGTTGCCATGGCGACAGCACACCCGTGTCGGTGGCTGTGTGAGGTGAGCCGGGTGCTGGTTGGCAGGATAATGACCCACAGCTGCAGCCAGACAACAGCACAGGGATGATGTCACCCCGACGATGACACACTCCATCTTAATCCGTCTCCACTCGCATTTTTGCGCGCAGTACACACACGCGCGCGCACACACACACGCACGCACGCACACACACGCACACGCCTCGAGCTTATACAACATTGATAAATGTTTCCATCTCTTCCTCTGCCGCTCTCTCTGTCCTCCATCTGCTCCTTTACTTCCTCAGTCTATCTGCGTTTCTCCGTTCACTCTGCCTCCCTTTCTCTCTGTTGACACTCTCTCTAATGGACTTTTTCTCTCCGGGCTGCTGCCGCCTGCCAGTAGACGCCACTATATTACAGTTCCCTGACAAGCCGCACCAGCCCCCACCCGCCCAACGCAGCATAAACGTGCATGGACGCACACACACTCACACTAACAGACGATTACACACACACAAACTGTAATAAAACCTGCAGCGGTGCTCATATCTCAATCTCTGTCTCAGTGGGTCTGGGCAAAAGGAAAGCAAGCCTAAATGGTAAGGACATGCACTGCCGCTGTTTATATCAAAAGGAATACTTTTGTATATAAAATGGAATGAAAGCCTGACTAACAATCTACTTAAATGGACGGACAAAAGTAGAGTGAAAAAGGAAAAAAGGTGGCGGATGAGAAAAAATTTGAAAGTGATAGCACAAAGGTACATGATATCGTGCATTGCACTTCTGCCTCACAGCAAGAAGGTCCTGGGTTCGATTCCTGCCTGGGGCGCTGTTGGCACCGTGCTCCGGCGGGTTATCTCCCAAATAGGAGCCTTTCTGTGTGGAGTTTGCATGTTCTCACATGGGGTTTCCTCCACCAAAAACATGCACACATCATGGTCTGACCAGCGATGGACCCTTGTCACCAGGTCTGCCCTCATTTCACCGGCCACCATCCAAAGCGTGTGTGTGTGTGTTGCATGCAGTCCCCCACTTCTGCTGCAGAAGTGATGGACTGGCTGGATTTTACCTGTTTTCTAAATCCAACGTGCCGTTGTGTTGGTGGTCTTACCTGGTGATGTCATAGACCAGCAGTGCCCCGGCCGCTCCTCTGTAGTAGCTGCGAGTGACAGATCTGCAAACAGAGGTCAGCCTATCAAATTCACAATATCTGGGGTTGTACCCGGCTCAGAATGTGTCAGTTGAATTGGATCCGGCTGTTCAATGCGAATATTCAACTATTCGCCAGTAGGGGCAGGGATGGAAGCAGGCCGGGCTGGCCCTGCTCGGCTCTTCTTAGAGGCAAGATAGGCGGCTGCCATCCAATGTGGGGCGCGGAGAGGGAGCGATTGGGGCGCATTTTGCGCACCTGTCTCCCTCTCCGACGGTATCGACGATGCACAAGTCAGCGATGGGGTGCCCCGCGATCGGCTCGGCAGAACAGTGTGTTTCTATCCTTATGGAACGAATCAAGTGGATATGGAACAAAACTGTGCGCACACTCTCCCAGATCAACTCCTCATTATGCACTGTGGGAAGGTAGGGAGATTATATCAGATCTCACTTTCAAATAATGTGAAAAGAAAGAAAAAGTGAAACGGTACTAAAAGTAGCTAAAATCCACGATGGGTCCCATTCATGGTTCCCCTTATTTATAATTCCTCATTGAAATGTTATCCCTGTGCATTTTGTAAGCTTCTGTCTGTTTTATCCTGTTATTGTAAAGCACACTGAATGATAAAACAAAAAAAACGACTGCTCGACTTGAAGAATCCCAGTCGACTGATGGGTTTCTGACTGATGATTCAACTCGTCGACTTTCAGGCAGTAGCGCTAACAATATCACAAATATCTGCTAAAACAGATGAGAAAAACAACAAAAGACGGGAGGGGTCCTGGGATTATTTCTGGCGAGGAAAATCTATATGAAGAAAATAATATATAACAACAAACAAACTTTATTCACGTAGTTCTGTTCAAATCAAGTTAAGTGCTTTGACAAGATGGCACGTTTGAACTAAATAAATTAGTGTAACGGTCCCATTTTCTTCCAGGTGTGCTGGAACAAGGTGTAAAGGAAATGTTGACTTGAATGTACTAAATAAAAGCCAGAGAACAGGAGTAACTTTACCGAAAACGCTCCTGCCCAGCGGTGTCCCAAATCTGCAGTTTGACCGTCTTTCCACCGACGTTGACGACTCTGGACCCAAACTCGACCCCTATAGTGTGGTTAGAGTCCTGCTTGACTGGAGCAGGAAGCACAGAGAGGAGGAAAAACAAGTTCATTATCTGCATTTTTTTCAGTCATGATTTCAAGTCAAGATATGTCACATTGTTACTGTTTAATCTTTTCATGGATGGTTTAAATAGGCGGGTTGTTTGAGGTAATTATTTTCCATATTATAAATGTGTGTACGATAAACTTTTGATCGCACTTCTTATGTGTATCTTTAATTGCTCTTTTGGGTTTTGTTCTTTGATCATGAAGCACTTTACATCTCACTGTTTTGAAGGAGCTCTAAAAATAATGATTTACTTGTTGTACGGCCCCAACAGGTGACTGCCGCCATAATCTAGCCAGCTCTTGGAAATCTTCCCCCTCAGTTTTAGTTTCACAATTTGCTGACTTGTTTTTAAGACAAGTTACCTTCAAACAGCTCATATCCATACCAGAGCAAAGGAAGTCACAGAGATTTACGTGAAATACCTCCCATCGTCACTGTTACGCCTGGGCCTTAAATATAATGACATGAGATAGAAGTGTGGGAGTATGTCTGCGAGTGTGTGTGCGTAACTGTTAATTGCAATAGCTTTTTCACAATGGCTTAAAATAAACTCAAAATTAAAAATAATTACTTAGGATGTGTTATTTTGATGCACCTTTATTTCATGTATGATAGTCTTGATTTTGTTTTTATGAAAAGGAAGAAAATCAAGTGTCTTTCCTATAATATCTGAGATATTTGATAACTTCCAGTATCAGAGTTATACTTGGAATACTCTCCGATACGAATACCCTATATTAGCCCATTAGTATTGTTATCAGTGCAACCCTAATTGAAGTTCAATCAACACATGTTCAAACAACTCTGCTGGTATTATGGTTTACATAGAAACCTGAATATCAGCCCAAATCTCTGTTTATACTGGCGTACCATCTCTGTTAATTATTGAATGACATTAAATATAATAGAGTACAAGTTGGGATATATTATTAACAGTTTGTTTAATTTGCTAATGGAGTCGTGAGATGTGACTCCAGGACACTTACACTTGTTTTCAATGAACTGGTGAAGGAGACAAGATTTCCCCGCCCCAGCACTGCCAATCACTAGGAACTTGAAGAGGAAGTCTGAAAGGAAAGAGAGCCGGAGAGCAATGTAACACCTCTGCCAGGAGACAAGATTAGCCGGCTCCCACTCTCAACCCTAAAACCTCATCTTAATCCGGCATGAGCTTTCAGCGTCCAGCCATCCCAAATTAGCTGGCTAATCTCTAGCCCTTACACAGGAATTAGATGACCCACCGATTCTGATGTCTGATTCCAGTTTAAGCAGCTGAGAAGCCTTGTTTGTGCCACCTGAAAAATATTTACTGTAGAGCCCTGAAGAATCAAGACTGGCAAAAACATAACAAGTGGGGGCTGCTGTTGTCATATCACTAACCGAGCACGGTTCAAAAATACTTACTAGTGACCGGGCATGGCTCGGGATCGTCTGACGGGGACCCACTGGTTGTAAACATGTAGCTGTGGGTTCTGTGCCAAGCGGTTTCTTGCTCTGGAGACTAAATAACCCATTTGTCACAGATGACTCCAAGGCTAAAAAGCCTATTCTTTGACATTTGGGGATACTGAAGGCACCCTCTGTGCGCTGTGGCCACAGATAAAGCAAAGCAGATTAGTATGCAAAGCCTGGGCTTTAGTTCAGTTGGATACATAATATATTAAACAATATCCTCTCCCAGTTTAGTGGGAGGGAGAAGGAGAGGAATGGTAGATACGAGGACCAGTCTCCTTGTTGACTAACAAGTGGATTGACAGACAGTAAGCAACTTAAGTGCTAGCTTTGTAGCCAGAACTGCCAGCCTGGCAAGTGATTACACAGTGATTGCTAGTAAGATTACCAGACAGGCAAAGGCGCCATTTGAATATTCAGCTCCAGACAAGGTCAACGGAGGTAACATTCATGAGAAGGAATGACAATACTTTGTTGCTGTGGCATTTAAGCACATTATGCTAGCGCTCTTGAAGTGACTTTGTTTGGCCCATTCTAAATCACATCACTTCCTATAGTAATAGTCGACCTTTGTTTGTGTTTCCTCAAGCAATGTAACCTTAAACTCTCATTTGTATTACGATAACAACTACACACTTCCCAGTTTTCTATTACAACAGTAGACAGCACTAAATCTCAGCCCCAACACGCCACTGAAAAGCTCAACAGACCTGTGACAAGAAAAAGCTTTTTCATCATCAGAACAAAACAATATCCAATGAAACATATCCAAGATGTGATATATAGGGTTAGGGTTAAATAACGTTTGTCGTTAATACAATATAATACATTCGATACTATAACATAGATACAATTATCATTATTACATAGATATTATTGTATTTTAAATGTGGCTGAAAGGTACTGCAATGACAAACAGCAAATAATAGAGATGTGCTCTCAGAAAGTCACTGGTCAACACACGCTACTAGGACACACACTTCCTTAAAATTCAAGTTGCAGAGACACCAGTAATAGACTTTGGGGAGATGACCAATCACATGAGATATGAACAGAGAATAATCTCCTGGAAATCAAATCAAAGTATCAAACATTTTTTTAAATTCCTCCAAAAGTAAACATAAGAACCAAAAATACTTTTTTTTTTTTAAAGTTGCTCTTGGGAGAAAAAAGTAAATACAAATGTCTAGTTTCAATTAAAAAAACAAAAAACAAAACAACATGTTACCGGAACTACTGGCCTTGAATATAGTGTCTCCTGTTTTAGTTCATATCCCATGCAAGATGGAGTTTACTTCTGAGGCACCTCTGCATAAATACTGACTAGTGCGATTGATTCATGTTGAGAGAGAGCGAGAGAGAGAGAGTAAAACAGTATACTTGTGAATTTATACTTTGCTTGCTTCTAGGTCTGTATATATTAGTAGCTGTGTGGTGGTCTACCTTGACTTAACCCAGTAAGCTGATGGAAAAACACACTGAAAGAGAAAGCAAAATAAAAGGGAGCCTTGACAGGTTCGTCTGGCCACAATGCTTCCTACCAAGCCTAAACTGAGATGGAAATCACTGAAAGATTATTAAAGCTACCAACAGCATTCACACTTCAGCATTAACACTTCGTCTGGCCACATGCTTCCAACCAAGCCTAAACTGAGATAGAAATCACTGAAAGATTATTAAAGCTACGAATAGCATTTACACTTCGGCATTAACACTAAACAGGTGGAAATTGAAATGGGAATAGCCAGGTGGCAAAAAGAGAGCATGAGGTGAGAGGGGCAGATGGGTGAATTGAGTGGGTGTGTGGAAAAGGCAGAAGGACTGTGTGATTTCAAAACACCCGGGCCTCTCGGGTATGGCCATACAACTACAGGAACTGAGCCAATAAGAGGGGCTGTTTAGGAACAAGAGCAAACATGACATTGGCAAATGCACATACATTTCAATAAGAAAAAGGAGGGGGGTAAACATTCCCTTTAGTTTTTTTTTTTTAGCAGTTAGAATTGTATATTATTATTAGTACAACCATTATTCTATTATTATTCTCAGGATTGCTAATCAGATCTTTGTAATGCTGTAATACTGTAACTGCTGCCTGGCCTTACTCAGTGGGCTCAGTGGTTAGCTGTGAACTTCAGTTGATAGCATAGTACTACTCTGTGAACTTCAGTTGATAGATGTCTACGTATGTGTCATTTATATTATTTTTCTTTTTGGACTTGTACTGTTTTTGCTCCTGCATCTGCATTTCCCACTGAGATTAATAGTTGTATCTTATGAATACTTAAATATTGTCCAATACATATATTGCTTTTGAAACCAGTGCTTATCAAGTGGCCTTGCTGGGTATCAGGGCAGGGGAACGTGTGGTGTGACTAGACGAATGAGTCTCTGGCCATAGAACAGCTGTTGCCGCTGACAGCTTCTTAATAAAAGTACAACTACTTCATGAAATAGCACAATATATATATATACATATATATATATATATATATATATATATATATATATATATATATATAAACACACACACACACACACACACACACAGAGAGATAGATACACATGTAATACTCTTGAACCTTGAAACATATATACACACACACACACACACGTGTGTGTGTGTGTGTGTGTGTGTGTGTGTGTGTGTATATATATATATATATATACATATACACATACACACACACACATGTGTGTGTGTGTGTGTGTATATATATATATATATATACATATACACATACACACACACACACACACACACACACACACACACACACATTTTGAAGTTTGCTTTTAACTACCTCTCTCAGTTGTCCTAACACAGCTGTTAGAAAAGTTCATCCAACTTTTATCTGGCAATAATTCGGCATGTTTGTCCCACGGACCATCACACAGCTGTACAGTTGGGCAACATTATCCTTTTAAACACTGGAGGGATAAACATCCACGCCGGTGAAAAGAATGCAGACAGCAGGAGGAATGCCTACATATTCACCACCCGAGAACATTTTGACCTGAAGTTAGCTCACGGTTTAGCATATCTGCTAACGCCACCTAGCTAGGAGCCGTGTCGGGCTGCTGAGTGTGTATGGGGCGTGTAGCATGCTAACAAGCAGCAGACCTCCAGCTGCTGCTCCGCCACACACATACCGTACGTCTCAGACATCTTGGAGTCGTCCGGGCTTTTTTGTTATTTAAAAACTCGGCGTGGTGTGAGAGCTATCCGCCGCGCAGGATGTTAATACACCACTTCTGGTGCTCCGGCTCCGCAGCGCTGCTTCCGTGATGGACTTCTTCTGCTCCAACCACAACCTGACGCACGGCGTGATGACGTCACGACGCACCGACGCCCGGCGTATGCGGCGCGTCATCAGCCGGCCGCCCGTGTCCCGGCCGTCCGTCCGAGTTACAAATGTCTTCATTTTATCCAATAAAATCTTCATACAATGTCAAACATTTTCAAGTGCACTCTTCCCATTTTCCAACGGAATTGCATGGCACCTCGGTGCCTGGTAGGACCACCCAAAGACATATGCACATTGACGGCGCATTGACCACTTCCGCCCGTTGCTGCGATACGTCAACGTCACCGCCATATTGGAGCGGGCAAGACTGGCCCGTAAACAAACACAAGTCAAGATTCAAGATTCAAGAGGTTTATTTGTCACATGCATATATTATATATACATATTTCACACATATATGCAGTGAAATAACTGTACAACGCACTCGGAGATTATGTACAATAGTCACTAAACCAAACATAATAGCTAACCTAGTCAACGGTCAATAAGTCAACGGGGGAGTCGCAGTTTTTATGGATAAAAAACACTATAACGTTTACAATTGTCAACCAGTTTTTTTAATTAAATTGTTCATAGTCCGATGTGCATGTGAATATTATTCACATGCCACTTACTGCACTTATCTGTAGAGTAAACATTATAGTATATACACATAATAGTCTATTTCTCTTATTTCTATTTAATATTCCTACTCAGTATATTACCTTTTTACTCTTATTCTATTCTATTTTGTTTAATTTTATTTTATTTTATTTCATTCTATTTACTAACTGCATTACGTTTTAGGAAGTAGTATATATGCACATATCTGTATTTACAAACAGCCTATCACATATTTGTTTGTTAGGGGAACATAACTATATTCCCTTTACTTCTATTTTTTTTACCTCCACTCTGTATTACCTTTTTGAGTCTTATTTTATTTTTAGTTTATTTTATTTACATTATTCTATTCACTAGCTGCATTAAGTTTGAGGAATCAGTTAGTGCAGTTAGTTAGGTAATAATGAGGTCAGCGATTGTGTTCAGTTTAGTACTTATTGTGCATAATCTCTGGGTGCGTTGCAAAGACATTTCACAGCATAATAATTATGCATATATGATATGTATGAACGTATGTATATGTATGTGACAAATAAACCTCTTGAATCTTGAATCTTGAATCTGCATTAAGTTTGAGGAATCACTTAGTTCAATTAGTTAGTTAATTAGTTAGCTATTGTGCCAGTTAGTGCTTATTGTGCATAATCTCCGCGTACGCTGCAATGACATTTCACTGCATATATGTATGCTCCTATGTATATGTATGTGACAAATAAACCTCTTGAATCTTGAATATTAGTCTGTTTCTGAATGCGCTGCTCTGCTCTGCCAGTGTCATGTAGGGAGGGAGGGAGGGAGGGATTGTCCACAGGGGCCCCTCAACAAAACCGTCCGCCGCTGTATTCCTGTTGCCGACCTCCACTGGCACACCCCGACCCCGCGACGGCAGAGTCCTATCTGTCTATCTGTCTAAGTATCTGAAGAATTGGATCTGAAGTGGTATAGAGGGTGAAGAGGAAGGGTGCAGGAGCACCCTGGGCCTGGGGGCCGCCAGTGCCGCTCGCCACCGCCCAGTCGGAAACACACCCCTGCAGCCGGATGCTTGTTCAGGGTTGGATGTTGTGTTGACGGCGCTGGAGAAATACAAGAACACGACCCTCACAGTGATGGCGGCCTTATTGGAATGGGAGCTGGCTCCGTGCAGCGGGTAGATGATGGAGTCATTCACACAAGTGTTAGCCTGGGAGGCAAAGTACAGGGGTTCCAAGGCTGTCTCCACCAGGGGTCTCAAGTGTGTTTGCATGGGATTTAATGTGAATTGTTTTCTACAGAAATTGAGAAGATTTTATTCCAGGATATAAAAATAGAAAGTACACAGTTGTAATATAAATATGACAGTCTCATGGCTCAATGTAAGGAAATATTCTTTTAATCAAAGAAGGGTTTGCGAAACAATCCTGATATACTCTTGAAGAACATTGGAAGAATGAAGCGCATCTCGTATCTCTTATCTTTCTCTCTCGTGGCCTTTGTCATTTCTTTTGTTAAAACAAATGCACGCTCATGGTAGGAACTTTTTCGAGCGTTGCCCGAAACATTGGAGAGGCGTGACCTCGAGCAGTTACAGTAACTGGCCGCAAGGTGGCAGATGAAGACAAGCGCATCGACTTTCATTCAAAGATTTAATTCAAAAGTTCTGTGACTTTTAACATAAATCAAGTAGAAAACGCCTAGTTTTTACTTATTTTGATGATATTTTTGTTGAAAGAGGTAGGTATTCAACACAATATTCAACTTCTTTTTTAGAAGACACATACATGATATGCTTAATTGAAACTATAATGAAGTTAATTAATTGATTAATCAACAGTTTCGTATGACACTATGTTATCGATACCATGATCCTAAATAAATCTACATAGGGGTTGTCCACAAGGCCCCAAAAAAGGCTTTTTTCATCAGATTCACAATGTCTTTTTTCTGGAAAGGTGTTTCTTGAATGACGTAATGGAAAACATATTTGACCTAATTAGATTGAAAAAAAAAGTTTTTATCCCATCATTAGGCAGTCTGTTGACGCTGAGCCAATGTTTAGCTGTTACTTCAGATTATCATAGCCTTTCATTAAAAAAAAAATAATATAATGGCACCTGTTCTCTTTTAATGTGGAGGAGAAACATTTTCACCGTTGTTCTCGCTGGAACTGAAATGCATGTGATCAGTTGTTTTAGAGGGTGGCGGGGGTGGGGGCGGGGGTGAAGCTGAGAAAAGTGTCTTGTGGTTTTTCACTGTGAATGTCCATTTCTTTGCTCTTTGTGTATTCATTCATCACCTTTCCATACCGACTTACACACACGCACACACACACACACACACACACACACACACACACACACACACACACACACACACACACACACACACACACACACACACAACCACGCACAAACACACACACACACACACACACACACACACACACACACACACACACACACACACACACGCGCACACACACATGGGCACATAGGGCCGCCCAAGGGTAAAAGGTGATAAATTACAGAGCCTTCCCCTTTGCTACTATTTCTCCTTGTTCCTCCCTTCCTTTGTTCTGGTTCGGCAGATCCCTCCGTCCTCCCCGGCCCCGCTAAAAAAAAAAAAACCTCTTTTCAGTGAGATTAAAGGCACCGGGAAACACTTGGCTTAGCGTCGTGTGGGGGCACGGATGTTTTCTTAAGGCGGGCAACAAGAAAGGCGAGTTGGAAAGGTGCACGTGAAGTGGAAAGAGAAGAGGAGGCCTTTTTCCTATTTTTCTTTATTGTTAAGCGTACCTTTGTGCGTGGGGGTGGGGTGCTCGGCCACGGTTTCTCTGCGCCCCGCCTGGCAATTCAGGCAGTCAGAACTGTGTTTGGACTGAAGGGTGATGAGATGGTATGTCCTTGTTTTGACCTTGGACCGTGCTGTGACAACGCGGGGAGGCCCTCCACATTCATGTGCACTTTCGGAGAGACCTGCCGTGGAGGGAGCGGTGGAGGGGGGGGCTGTCCAGACAGCCTGTAACATCACAACAGACACGTGTGTGATTCATGGGGGTTGGGGGTCCCGTCCCGTCCCCCCGTTACACCACAGACAATTACATAGGATCACAGGTTCTGTGATGTTTATAGCAAGACGTGAGTCATTTTCCTGGGCATAATTACAGAGAATTCCACCTCAAGGCAGGTGAGGATTTGCTAAACATGAAGGCTTGTGTTTCATCATGACCTCATACAGTAAAACAGACATTTCTGTTTACCTGCTGCGCTAACGACAAAACAAAGAGGTTATATTAACTCAGCGCTAATAAGGCATGGAGAGCAATAAAAAAAAGACAAGTTGTACAAAAGTCTGTAAATGATTTGAAGAGGCCTTTACTGAAGTGGTGAATTACATTAAAATTGCCAGCGCATCGCCCACTATATAGGAAGATAAAAAAAATTGCCTGTGTGTGTGTGTGTGTGTGTGTGTGTGTCTGTGTGTGTGTGTGCGTCCGTGCGTGCGTGCGTTCCTGTGTGTGTGTGTGAGTGTGTGTTCATGAAAATGGCTATTATAATTGACTTGCCAACGATTTAGTGCAGCGCGAAAGGCTTACAGATCACTGAAGAGGAGACACCTCCCTGGCCTTTTTTATATTCCATAACATAGATCATATATGGAGGAATATATAAAATATGGTCTATACTCCATATATATTATATCTGGAACATGTGATTTGCAATATGTCACTTACAAAACCGATCTTGCAAACATATCTAATAACATGAAATACCAAAATTAGGCCTTATAATTTCAATATTACATATTCTAAGGTTACATTTTTCTCCAACAATCCTATTAATACCCTCGTACTAGTCTATGATCTAAATAAATGATTCGGCAATTAAGCGAAGCGGAGTTCCAAAGCGACAAAACTATACGAGTTGAAATCACACGTCAATGGCAAAACCAAACGGCATCAACTCAACCATTGCACGGCTCAGATTTTCAAAGCGCAGAACATTGAAGTTAGTTCCGGGTAAAGAGAAGAAGAATCTTTATTCGTCACATGACACACCGCACTACAACACATGTATATATATACACACACACACACACACTTGCACACACACATATGTGGCCTCTGCTATTTCACCCTTCCTGGCTTGTCCTTCCTCCGGGGGGGCAGCCAGGAGCAGTGGGCAGCATTCGTCGACGCGCCCGGGGACCTGGTACCAGGCATCCATCGCTGGTCAGACGATGGTGATGTGTGCATGTTTTTGGTGGGGTTCCTTACTGATGTTAGGTGGAGGAAACCCCATGTGAGCACAGGGAGAACAGGCAAACTCCACACAGAAAGGCTACTATTTGGGAGATAACCTGCGGAAGCGCGGTGCCAACAGCGCCCCAGGCGGGAATCGAACCCAGGGGTTCCAATGGTTGATCAGTTCCATAGGCAAGCTGCTTGTATGACCCTTAAAACACAACATGAGAGGTCAATAGGTCAGTCGTACCAAATTAGCACAGTATAGAGGCCTTAGGTCTCAGGTCTTTTTGTTTGAATATATTTTATACAGTTGTCTGTGAAGTAAAGGTGTATGAGTGAAATGAGAAACAAAAGTGTTTGGGATGGCGTACACGAGAAACTTTGGAAACCTGCCGAGGGAAAGGGCCCGAGCAGCAGAGGCCAAAGGTTAAGAGCGTGGACAGGGTTGCGCTATTTTAGTGGAAAGGAATCTGGCTGACCCCCCTCGAGTGGGGAGATCGCTATCGGAGCGCCGGCAGCGTCTTCCACCGTCAGTCCCCACTTTTTGGCAGGAAAAGCCACCTCTCCTCACCTTTATCTCACCTTTTCTTCCTCCGTCCCTCGCTCCCGCTCCACCTTTCCACTCCGCAGCCCGGAAGGGAAAGCAGGAAGAAACAGGAAAGCAGGAGTTGTTGGCCGTCTGGAAGTCTTTATTATACATTTGGTTGAATATATTTAGATTCAAGTTGTATTATAAAATATTAAGGCAAAAACATCCACCAGGTTCAATTAATAGGTATTAATATTGTAACTTATTTTATAGGAATATTTTTGTTCATTGTGAATTGAGAATACCTTATTTTACGACACTATGACGCGCAGTAAATATCCCAGGTACCTGCATTAAGTTGAGCTCTGATAGATAGTATTTTAAAATAAACAATTGTTGTAACTTTTGCACACCTTAATAGATGTAAAAACAGACACGCTGTCGTCCCAATCCTGCGAAAAGAACCTTAGAATGATTGTCTCCTCGATTGAAAAACAATCCCCTCTATCTGTCCCGACCCCGTTTTGACTTTTGACTGTGGAAAACAGGCCCCGAAAGCCTTTGAGGTGGAGCGGCAGGAAAGACGTGGGAGGGACATTTATTGTTGGCGACAGGAAAGAGAACAATCATGAAAAAGTGTTGACGGCCAGAAAGACAATGCGTGGTCGGACCCCCCGACTCGCCGTGTTCCTGTCGGCCGAAACCTGCGTGCTCATTTGGGGGGGGGGGAACGGCGCTGTCCAGCAGATGCCGCGGGGTGACTCATCATCCAACCATCCGCGGGTGAACGCCGGATCGGGGGGAAATCGTCGAAATGGGCGGGCGGAGACGAGAGGGTTCTGCGTTTATAAAATCTTTATCGATCAAAGGTTTCTTTACGACCTAATTACCCCGAGCATAAACCATCACCGCGGATTATTTTACGATGTCCTGGCCCGTTGCAGATTTCGACATGCTGCACTCTGGCGCGCGGCCTGGGACAGTTGCGAAACACCTAACAATCACGAGCGGGAACGTTATTGCAGAAGAGGTAAGTGAAAAAAAAACATTACCATATGATCTTCCTATTAGCGGCGTGCCCAGATATGTGCCTCCATTAAATCATCCGTCACCGCCTCCCCCTTGCCTCCGCCTGTCACCGAGCGACGCTGGCGTGTGGAAGGTCTTATCGCTCGCCGCGAGACCCACATGTCTGCTGGATGCAACTTGTCAGGGAATCTTCGCGTGATGTCACTCCCAACGTGTGGAGTTCATGCGGTTGGTCAAAAAATGTTTTTTCTTTTTCGGGGGGGGTTGGCATGTGGCCCCATAGCTCTGTCTCAGTTTGTCTTTTAGAGTCCTGTCACACAAAGGGCCAGGAAAAGAGACATTCTGGGCAGTGTGTGTGTGTGTGTGTGTGTGTGTGCGTGTGTGTGTATGAATGTGTGTGTTAAAAACTCTGGGAAATAATAAAGCCTCAATTTGATCTTATCTCATCTTATTAATTTCTTTTCATTGGTTTGTTTGTTTGTTTGTTTGTTTGTTTGTTTCTGTGCTTTCAATGTCTAAATTTGACCTTTTCTCTGTTATCTCTTTAAATTCGATCTTGGGACACTTACAGCCGCACCCACCACAAATATAAACCCTCTTCTCCTCCCTCACTTCTCCAACTCCTAATAATAATATTTCACTGAGTTTGGCGTCTTACATAACGTTACAGGACAAAGCAGATATTCCTCGCATATCTCATGGATTGTATGAAGTCAGCGTGCTTGTCCCCAAACGGCCCAATACTAAACTCTATTTAAACTTTTAACTTTGAAAGGGATGTCTGTTGGAATAAATTGCCGATGAACTCGATAATTAAAAGTTGAAAAAAAAACAAAAGGACAAAAAAAACCCATCTCGATCAGTGGAGCTGGAACATTATGTGCTTGTTTCAGTAGGAAATGCCTTTGTGTGTGTGTGCGCATGTAAATGCATGTCTGCGGAGGATCCTGCGGGAGGCTTGTCAGTGATTTAAAACAGCGTTTCCCTTCGGAGGATGTCAGGAGGCCGCGACCGATGACTTCACTGTCCTCCGCGCGCACACGTGTCCGGCGCGCGGCTAAGCTGAGACATCTGCACACATCTGCATCTCAGCAGGCACGCCGTGGACGAAGCGGAGGGCGGGGTCGCCGGAAAAGATGCGTGGGAGCACGTTGGAGCTCTCGGCTGCTCGAAGATCGGGATGATTTCAGACCACCCCGGCACCGCGGAGATAGTGGCAAATTAAAAAACATGGAGCAACTGATTTTTGGATTTCTATAGTCTT
>NC_137197.1:17434022-17461522 GCF_960531495.2 Zeus faber
ACCAGTCAGTGTACATGTTTCCAAATAAAGCACATTGGTAATAAAATAAAATAACTGCCTTGATTTTCAACCATTGTAAAGACACTAAATGCCCTAATTTATGCAATGCTTACCCATTGATTCATGGTTCTTAGTATATATATATACAGTATATATATATATATATATATATATATATATATATATTGTATAACAGTGAAGGTAACCTTCTCCTGAACAGCTGCTTAGTCTGAATACACATATCATTATCCATAACATTTTCCGCTCCACTCTTTGTTTTCGGTCTTAATACAATGCACAACAAACAACTAGGATTCCTCCTCCATCTTCATTAGCACCCCAGGCTCATTATAACTCACATTCCTTACACTGAGAGCAATGAAATATCTTACATCATCAGAGGGACATGATGATGCAAAACTACGGTGTCTGGTCCGGATCCTCTGAGCAATATGTCTACCACTATCTATACGCTGCACGCTGCCGTGTCTGGACCTGCACGTTACCAGGAACATGTTTCCATGGATTGTTGCTTTAATAGGAGGGGGCACTAAGAAGTCTTTCCACTCCATTTTGCATTTGAGTTTGCCGTGCGTATTATGCAATAATAAAGGTGTGTTCATAGGTATTTTTCATGTAGGCGGGTCTCTGTGCAATCCTGCGTTGATTGCAGTGTTTGCTATACATGCCTTGTCACGACATTGTCTTTTTGTAAGATGAAACTGGAATGGATCACATTTAATTTTGTTTTGCTGGTTGTTGTTTTTTTTTATTAAATATCCACAAATATTTCATATTACTTTAATAACCAAAGTAGTCATACTTATAAAGACCTAGATCATGGTGTCCTGCTTGTTCATTATGGGGAGAAAAACAAAGTTACGACTAGTAATGTAAATATTGTTCAATGTGCCTGAGATAATGTTAAAGTGTCAAAGCATATTTACTGTGGAGAGGCTCATTTATTCTTTAAAACTGGAGGATTCTAAATGCACTTTAGATTGACTTTAGAGAAGTTTAACAATTTACCTGATTTGGAATTTGTTTGTCAATTCCACCGCTCACTTTGCAGCGGTGTGCCTCTGTGTGTTTATGCTGCTGAGCTTTTTTCCAGAGGTTGCATGACTGGACCTGGGGTGTCCTCCCTGGTCTGCCCAAAGCTGTTATTATCACAGCTTTTCCAGCTCAGCCCAGGTATCGCCTGCCAGCCCAGCTTGTTATCCTCTACTGGAGAGAACGGAGGCCATCATTTATAAAATACACAGCAATTTGCCAGTAAAATAACCGGCTTCTGCTGACTGTTCAAATAAATCACTATGTGGTAGTGTGTGGGGGGGGGGGTTTGGCGCCATCTGCAGGTGGGGGTGCCAGAACTGGCAACTGGCAGGGGACGCAGCTGCAGGAGATTGGGGTAATTAGCAGGGTCTTGAAAGGCTACTCTGGTTTCGCCTCTCTCCCTCTCTCTCTGGCTCTCGCTCTCCTGACAGCGAAGTTGGGCTTCCATTCCAGAGCCGGGTGACGTTGCAGCCCGTGTTCACATTTCAATCTGGAGAACTTTCAGCTTGTCTGAAAAGACAGGATTTTTCCTGCTGAAATAAACGTCCAGTAAAGACCGGTTTCCTTTCTGCTTTCCTGCTGGTCCATCTCTCTCCACCCCACAAAAGACAAGAAACTTGTTACACACTGTCAACCCCCTTGACCCGAGCGCTGACTGGATGGTGCCTCATAAACCCTCCCAGTTAACACACACAGGATTTACACACGCACACATAGATACAGATACGGTGCGTGGTCACTCACATGCGCATGGACTAAAACAAATTATGTGCACAAGTACAGACACACAGAAAAAAAACAGTTCACACAAACCCCCCACATCATCTTCAAGCATGCCGTCTCTGCTGATCCCCTCAGCCTTAGCCTGTCTGCTTGGTTCTCCCCCACAACCCAAACAAACCCCACGTTTGGAGAAGAAATTGGTCCAATAAATCAAAACTGTAACAGACACCAGGACCACGCCTGCCTTCCCCCTGTCCCACTGACCCCGGGAGCCCCATTTAACAGGCCCTGGACGGGTTGTGGGAGGAAACGGGGGCCTCCTGAACCCCTTCCCTTCCTCTCCTTCTCTCTCTCTCTCTCTCTCCCTCTCTCTCCCTCGCTCTCCTCTCCTGGCCGAGTGCCGCACAGCACGCACACCAACACGTTTCCCACACACCACTGGAGCTCACCTCTGACCCCTGACCCCAGGGGAGGACAGAGGGGGAGAGGGGAAGGGGAGTAGGGGGTTGCATGGTGCCGGGGGAGGACCACCCAGCCTGACTCTTAGCGGGGGGACACCCCCAGGGAGGGGAAGAGCGAGAGGGGAGAGGGGTGAGGATGTCGGTGGTACGGCGCTACAACAGACCGGGGGAAGCTGGCAGTGACTGGGGGAGAAGATCAGAGGAAGGGGGGATGTGCCCTGGGGATAAACGGAGGATGGGAAGAAGATCTGGAGAGGTGGGGGTCTCATGATGAAGGGGGTGAAAGGAGAGTTAAATCTCCAATTGTGGAGCAGAGGTGGGGGTCACTAAGTAACTCATGAAATAAGCCGACAGACGAGGGCGACGCTAACCACTGACATCTGGGAAGACCTTCCTCCCGAAGCCAGCCTTTCCCTCACCTGAAGTGACTTACTGTACTTAAGCACCATTTTATTTTTGAGTGACTTTATGCTTTGAGCTCCTAAAAATGTATCTGTAAAACCGATAACCACTGGTGGCAGGTAAGGGGCAGATAAAGACGAGATGCAACTTTAGTAATGATGTCTGTTGGACTACATCAAAATAATGACACCAACAAAACCTAATACCAAAATTGACCAATTAATTGTTAAATTATTTTCATAAGCATATGGCTGGTGATGAACTTGAAGATTCAAAAGAAAATAAATGTATTATTCAAAATTCAAAAAATACTAAATTTGGCCAACTTGAGATTTTATTGGATTTTGGGTCAAACTGCATCACAACATTCTGTTGTACTTCGATACTCTGATTGGAGTGGAATTTTTAACAGAATATTTACTTTTATCACAGTACTGTCTTTTAAGTACAAATAAAAAAAAAATTGGGCTGTTTACAGTACACTGCAACACAACTCCACTGATGCGTTTTGTTTCTGCCGGTGCTGGGGGAAGAGACGTGATGCCGTTTGCTCGGTGGCGGGATCGTTTGATGAACTTAAGAAAGCCTCCATCCGCAGGCCGTAAATCTCTCTTTATCACCTGCCGAATAATGCTCCCAGGGCGTTCTCCCAGGCAGGATGGCGCCCCAATAAATCTGCCAGATCGTGCCAACACATCATTGAGCTGTTAAGCCTCCAGATCTCAGTCTGCTTGGACGGGTGTCAGAGGCTTTATCAGAGACTTTACTGATCCAAATCAAACCATCAGTGAGGGCACCGGAAAATAATAAATGTATGTTAAGATTTTATGAGGACAGTGGCAGAAGAAGTACTCCGACAAGTTACAGTTACTACTTAACTACACCCACTTGCACCACATTGACATTTATACTTACATAAAAGTATGAAGGACTTGCACGTAAATGTACTTAAACTACGAAAAGCTGAAGTACTTTTCAGATCCAGCGTCCTGATATGACAGGGCTGATAACGAGGCATAAAGCAAACCATTTTCTGCATGTAAGTGCTCTTGCATATATTGATTACAATTTACAATTTTAATTATTTGTCGGTGTCATAGTGATGCCAAAATTCGGATCATATTTTTGACTTAAGTTATGCGTCCGTGTTAGAAATGTACTAAAATAAAAAATAGAGATATTTGTTTTGAAATGTTGTGGGGTAAAATTGTAAAGTTTCCAACACTGAATATACTAAGTACAGATACTTGGAAAATGTACTTAAGTACAGTAACTACTTCCACTGATGTGTGAGGAAATAACAGCTGTGAGGAGCATAATCATATCTTGATATAGCTTCATATATACAGTATAATGTTATGTATATATATATATATATATATATATATACACAGTATATTCTTATAGATTGAAACAGACTCAGCATCATGTGACATTCAGTTGACCAGAGTTTCTGTCTGTTAGTTTGTCAGAGGGCGGCCTGAGATAACGCACTCGGGAGAGTGAGTGGGGTTGGTGAAGAACTGAGAAAGAGAGAGATAGGTAGAGAGAACGACAGATGAATAGACAGACAGGCTAATAAAAAAAAAAAGGGAGATAGTGGGAACAGAGCAACAAAGCTATTGAACACAAAGGGATTTGACAGGGCCGGGCAGGAATGCGCCGGCAGGTAGTTGAGGGGGCCCAGGAAGCGGAGAGACATGGGAAAACATAAAGAGGGGGAACAATTGCAACGGTGTGTGTGTGTGTGTGTGTGTGTTCGTGTGTGTGTGTGTGTGTGTGTGTGGGTGTGGCTGTGTGTGTGTGTGTAGGAGGGGGGGGGCGCAGGGCAGATCATCTTACCTGCTCCCACTTACCTGCTCAATACAACACTCACACTAGGAACAAGCCTCAAAGGGCGATGCATCAATGTCTGCCATTCATATCGGCGCTGGAATGTGCGGAGGCAGTGTGTGCGGGCGTGTGCAGCCGGCTGCGCACGCATTATGTGTGAACATGTGCATGCGTGTGTGTTTTGTGTTTTGTGTTTTGTACGCATGCAGGAGGCAGGAGGCTGTGATTCTTCCCAGGGAGAAAGAGGGAGATGGAGGGCCCGCCGTACACAGCCTAACTGATAGCGAGAGAAATGTAATTTCCTACGTGTAATAACTCCCCGGGATGAGCTGCCCTACACGCTCTTTAATTAAACTTAATGACGGAGCGAGCTGGCGCTGCCACAAAGGGAAGATTTAATGATGTCGCTGTAATGACTTCTCTGTTACAGGCGCACGAGCATTCATCTCATTTAGCGCTTGTAGAGAACCCTGCAACGAGGGCTTCGTTTTACACGTGCCTCCAGAGTCGTCCCCCCCCCCAAAACCAAAACATTTGCTCTCAAACTCATTTGGGAATTTCTTTGAAAAAAAAAAAAATGAATCTAAGGTTTCCCAGATTGAAGTCGGTGAAAGTTGTGAAAGGGGTTTCGGGAAACATGTAAATACACAAATTCTCGGAAACTCCCCGTATGGATCTTCTTTTTTTCCTCCTCTAATAAGCAGCGGATTTTGCAGTTTGGGCTCTTACATATCTCCTTCGCAAGCACCGAAATTGTAAAAAAAAAACAAAAAAAAAACTGGTTGGGGGCAAAGGGGTGGGTAATTGTGCATGTGTGTGTTAGTGTGTATTTCTGTGTGTGTGTGTGTGTGTGTGTGTGTGTGTGCGCGCGCGTGTGTGTGTGTGTGTGTGCGCGTGTGTGTGTGAGAGAGAGAGGCTACGGTACAGAAGGAGAGATCTGGGTCAGAATTGGCAGATGTTGAAGTGTAACCTGAGAGGTCGTCCTGTTGGAGTGATAGGACACAAGACGTGACCCGAACAACTGACACACACGCATACACACACACAGGGGTCGGGGGATATTATAGTTTGAGTGCGAGTGCGTGCCTGCGCGTGCACGTGTATTTTTCCATTTATGCTTTTTATTTTGTATGTTGTGTGTGTACTTTTGCATACGCATGTATAACAAAGCCTCTTTCCATCTGTGTGTGAGGGTCAATGACATGACGCTCTTTTATTGTCTGTGTCCGAATCCATTATCATTCAAAAAAATAGATATGAAGACATGTGTAAAAGTTTCAAAGTTTATTAAAGTTAATTCATTTCGGGAATTAAATGTCTCAAAATTCGGACAGTGAAAAGGCCTACAAGGCTTTATGTAGGGTCGTACAGCCTGACATTTTCAACAAGTCAAACACACTTTCAACCTGATACATATGCAAAAAAAAACAAATAACATAGTTTTACAAAGGGAAGAACTATAAATGCATGTATCTCTGTATTTTTTTTACTCCTCTTTAAAATCATTATCAGTCATTTACACATGTGTGTGCGTATTTTTGTGTGTGTGTGTGTGTGTGTGTGTGTTGCATGCACGCATGTACAGCACGTGATGTGCGCAGGGATGCCGGCCGATCCGTGGACGACCAGTTGTCAGTGGATTCCCACGCTCATTCACCGGAAAGGAACCGTGAGCTCGGGCTTTAGACTGGTAATATTCGCTGCACGTGAGGTTTTTGTGGAGGGCCCAGACGACTCTGAGCGGGGGAGACGGAGTCGGCTCGATAAGGAAATAAACTGTGATAAAGCAATAAAGTCCCCTTTGTCTTTTTCCTTAACCCTAAACATCAAGTGCTGACGTTTGAATGCTGCCCCTTTGTGCGTGGGTGTGTGTGTGTGTGTGTGTGTGTGTGTGCGTGTGTGCGTGTGTGTGTGTGTGCGTGCGTGTGTGTGTGCGTGTGTGTGTGTGTGCGCGTGTGTGTGTGCCTGTGTGTTTCAGCAATCACCTGAATGTGTATTTTGTAAGTGGAGACCCGCAGTGCAAACACAAAGTTGAATAAAAAAACGTTTTCCACTCACAAAAGTGTACAGACGGAACACGTTACTTGCCCTTTTAAAGCCTGTGTTTTGGGGAAATAATAAAGAGACAAATAGAGAGGTAGAAATAGAGAGTATAGGCGGTTCAACGGCCTCGTAACAAACAAAAAAAACAGAGAAACTACAAGTAAAAATACAAGTATTTCACATGACACGTCTTTCCGTACGGACCAAAGTAAATTCAACCATCAAGGCCAATAATAAACAATGGTTGTACACACTATTTGGACACAGACCTTGTATTTATTGCATTTAATTTCCTTGGCTCATGTCAGCCTCACGTGTTTACGCCAAACATCAGATTAATGTCTATGTAGGCCATACAGAGATAATGGGCAGATCTTAGTGAGTAAACTCCTAAAATAAATATTGGAGCGCGACTAATTCTCCATGTTGGGTCCCGTTATCGTTTTGAACTCGCTTGAACAATTTGAGCTTGATCTCGAATCAAAGAAAGACCTGCTTAGAGGTAAAAAAAAAAAAAAAAAAAAAACCCAAACGATTTGTCGCTGACCAAATATTTTCGGCGCCCACTAAGTAATGCCCCATATAGCCTCCAAATCTGATATTCGGCATCGGCTCTAACATGTGGCTTACGGCCTCGATCTGTGGGATAACCACTTGAGATTGCGTTTGCTCTCGGGGCGGGGAGTGTGTGACACGGCCCTTACTTGCCCTCATCGTGCCGGCGGAGGGGGTGGTGGGGGGTTGGTGGGGGGGGGTTTAATCTCACCTCCTCACCCCCCGTCCCTCCTCTCACATCTTATCCCACTCCCCTGTAGAGTTAGGAGACAAGTGAGGGTTTACCTCCCACCGTTCCCACTGGACGCTGGAAGAATATCTTTGCGCAGCGAATATATCATGACAGGGAGACACGGTTCTCCATTTTATCACCATTTAAGGTCTGAATTACATCCAATAATAATAGTTTGATTTAACAACTACAGTTTTGGTCTGTTATAACATTTCAGTTTATCATACAGTTCAGTATCATCAAGGAGTTGGATTCTTTATCAGGGCATTTCGAATGCAGATATTGTCCCATGTACTGTATTGTAGAAATAGTAGAGAT
The DNA here is from genome assembly GCF_960531495.2 of Zeus faber. Classification (NCBI taxonomy): domain Eukaryota; kingdom Metazoa; phylum Chordata; class Actinopteri; order Zeiformes; family Zeidae; genus Zeus; species Zeus faber. Next base: position 17,441,646 of record NC_137197.1, read on the forward strand.
GGGGGAACATATCAAACCATAACATTTTGTGATATTTAAAAAGTTTCATGATGAGAGAAGGATATATAGTAACACATGCACCGACAAAGATGGCGGTGACTTAAGAAGGAACACAGCACATAAAATAAGAAAAACTGTGAAATATGAATGACTGAAATGTGGATGAAATATGAATATCAGTGAAATATGACTTGAAAACCATGGCTACATTTTATTTTGACAGAATACTTTCCTGTCCTCTTTGGCATCAATAATTACTTTTGGGGGCATGTTCTGATATTCTCTGTTCACTATTGTCATCATCCCCCCTAATCAATAGTCTGTGTTTATGGTTCGTCCATAACAGTATAGTCTGTGTTTATTAGTTCAAAATCAGTGAACACTGTATCCTGAAGTTACTCATCTGGTTAGTAAAGTCTCCCACACACATACACACACACACACACACACACACAATCACACAATTTATAGCTGGAGTGTGTTTTCATTCTCACAATGAGCACATGAATTGGGTCAGATTGAGTAATGTCATCACACCTGAGCCAGCGATCAAACACACACACACACACACACACACACACACACACACATTCCAACACGTGTACGACATGGTCTCATGATCACAGCAACTTGCTGGCCACTCCACACTTATCTAACCTGCTGTCAGGGCTCCCCCTGCCCCGCAAAGGAACAAAGTCCATTGTTGTGCAGCCATAGTAGGCTATGAGCGTGTGTGTGTGTGTGAGTATGTGTGTGTGAGTATGTGTGTGTGTGTGTGTTTGTGTGTGTGTGTGTGTGTGTGTGCGTGTGTGTGTGTGTGCTCAGTGCTCTCTAACTGTGTGTCAGTAGTTGTAAAAAGCCGTTGTGCTCAGATAGGCAGGACGGTTAACAAAGCGCCCTCTAAACCGGCCTCGTCTCCCTCTTTCTATGACGTCACATTGACTTGGCCACGTTTCTAGGCCAGGAGTGTAAATTTCACAGCCCCTTCAAACTGGGGACATTTTTTACAGCTTGTATCTGTTGCGCTGACAGATTTATGATCTCACCGCCCTCCCCTCCCTCCCCCACCCTAAACGGTTGTTCTTCCTCTCAGTTCTTACCCGCCTGCTTTCCATCAAGAAGCCTCTGTGAACCCTCTCTCTGCCCCCCCCCCCCCCCCCCCCCGCCGCCCCCCCCTGCGTCCCCCCGCCGTCCCCCACCGTCCCCCGCCGTCCTGGCTCTACCTTTCCTCTGCTCTCTCTGCTCTGCTCCACCAAACGGGGGCCCTTTGAGGAGCGTTGCGTCCTTTGCTGAGTTATTATGTATCCCTCCATTATGTCATCCCTCCGTCTCACCACCTGGCGGAGCTTCCGTCAGTGAACGGGTGATAACAAGAGCACTTATCTGGCCCCGCCCCCTTTTCCATCAGCCTACAGCCACAGACAGGAGGAGGGAAGGACAGGGGCGTGCGTTGTCATTTTCCACTTATGGAAAAACAAATCACATGATTTCAGAAGTGAAAATAATCCACATGTGAAGTCCATGTCATCTCCACGAAATAATCGTGTTCTGATGCACGGTATGTGTCCGATGTGTGTTACGGTCTAATCCCAGATAAGAGGTTGCAGACAGACAGGCAGACGGACAGTTATGTAGACAAATAGTGCGGCAGTAGAGCAGAGACACACGTAAAAAAAATAAAAAACGACCTTGGCATTCACCTCAGTGTTTACTTCTAAATCAACTGTGGAGCCTCACATCACGCGCTGACTGCGCCTCGTCCCGAGTGTTTGCGCGTTGTTTACCTCACCGTGTTTATGTTACCGCTCGTCTCCCATCGCTGATTCACTCCCCGGTCGGCGCGGTGTGAGGCGGCAGAAGGTGTTGAGAAACAGATTTGATACAACACACACACACACACACACATACACACAACTTTAATACGGCTTTGACACACACAATCGTAACGCTCGCAAACACACGGGAATTGTCAAACAATGGAAAGGCCAAAGCAAGTGCGAACAATGAGCATCTGTTGCATTCACAAATTGTTTTTGTGTACATCTGCATGTGCATCAGTCCGTCCATTGTTTCTCAATGTGTGTGTTTGTATGGGTGTGTGTGGGTGTGTGTGCGTGTATGTGTGTGCATGTCCATGGGTGGATGCGTTTGTCAATCTGTCCATTGTTTCTCATGAGTTTGTGTGTACTGTATGTACATGTTTGTATGTCTGCTTATATATGCGTGTGTGTGTGTGTGTGTGTGTGTGTGTGTGTGTGTGTGTGTGTGTTACTGTGAGTGTGTGTATTTTGGTGCGTGCATACTTGTGTGTGTGTATGTCTGCTTATGTGTGTGGCTGCTTGTGTGTTTATGTCTGCCTATGTGTGTGTCTGCTTATGTGTGTGTGTGTGTGTGTGTGTGTGTGTGTGTGTGTGTGTTTGTTTGTGTGCGTGAGCATGTGTGTATGACAGTACATTGAGACCGCTGTGCTGGGTTTTGAGGTGGGTTATATAACAGAGGGACTGAGGGATGGCGGGATGGGCCATGGGGGAATGGGTGGGTGGGTGGGTGGGACAGAGGAGTGGAGCACGCACGGAGGAGTGGACGTGGAGCGGAGCGTCTCTCCCTGCTGCTACACGTCGGCCTCTCGTCCTCTTGTTTATCATTTTCCACGCTTGACGGCTCGTCAACGGGGCTCTTTGACGGAGACACTGACAGTGTGCAGTCGTTTGTCAGGTCGCCCCTCCTCCTCCGCTCCCACCGCCTGACCCTTCACCCGCTGAACTCCCCACCAACCCCCGTTGTCCGAAATTCCTTCTGTATCTGCCTCTACCCACTCACATACTGTATACACGCTAAACACATTTTGAAGTGCTTATACTGTGTGCAGACGGACATAAACATATGGTTCTTCCATACGCACACCCATCGGCCACACAAGTACAGTAGACGATGAAAATGGGAGTTTGAGCCGGGCGGTTTACACGGTGCTGCTAATGCACGACATGACGGATCCATTTTCATGAAAATATTTGCCTACTATTTTCTCAACTTAAGGACTTTAGTGCTGCAAGTCACCATTAGTCACAATTATTGTGACTTGTGATGCAACTTGGACTCCACTATCTGTGACTCAACTCAGACTCGGAGGCATTTTGACTTCGATTTGAACTTTTGAATGGACATACAGGAGCCTGTATCTACCTGTATCCAGTGTATCTATTTCTTAAAACAAAACAATAAAAGATCTGATGTCTCTCTGTACTCCCTCTGTAAGCAACTAACTTTCCGGTTAGTCACTTTAGGACATTAACAAAAGAACCATGGAGGGAATGAGATGGGTCTTGGACTGGTGATTGGACGACGGTGTGCTTGGACTTGGACTTGGAGGCTGGAGATTCGACACTGGTCTACAACCAGAGCACAGCGCCTGCAACGTCCCCAGCACTTGCTCACGTTTCTCTAACGTTGTTGAAGCTGTGGCATTATTATTTCCCTGCTGTCCACTGACATCAGGAAAGCCCCTGTGGAGCCACTGGAGAGCACGCGGGACAGACAAAAAAAAACAAAAAAAACCACAACTTTCCTGTTTACCAAAGTCCGCTTAATTCTGTAGACGCCACACAGACCGCCAGCACTCAGCGGACGTCCACCCGGGAGCCCTTTTTGGTGACTCATGGTCCACAAAATGTTCCCGCCGCTGCCACAGCCTCTTCACCTGTTCCTGCTGTAGATCCCCCATCGAGAACGAATCACATTAAACCACAAGGTTATTCAATGAAACCATCCAAGTCGGGCAATTGCGATCGAACGTCACCTGCGACCCGGTTGTGGAAGAAATTCCAGCGCCGAATCCTCACGTGTTTCATGCGAGACAGCGCTGCTCTGGACGAGCATGTTCATAGTTGGATGAGCTGAATTCGGCATAACGACCGCCGGTTTGGAGGACGTCTATCTATAGACCTGTCATCCGCACCAGCTGGTCAACAGAGTCGCCGGGCAAAGGCGCTTTTCCAGGCCCCGGCAGCGGGAGACGGACAGCATGTGTCCGAACGAGAAGAAAAGAAACGCACGTAGAGGAGTAAACGAAAGGGAAATATCAATAGAAATCAAACTACTTTCATGGCACATTGATAGAGCACCGACCGAATGTGAGCGATGGTTGATGGGATATGGAAATAGTTTGGCTACTGCATCCGCGATGAGCGGCACGTGAAGTGCACTGCGGAAGCGGCCACATTCAAATGAAAGCGAAGTGGGTCAGAGCAAGTTTGATTAAACAAACGAAACGACCGGGTGCAAACGCGAACGGGCCAATCGTCAAAGAAAAACCTCATTCTGCTGCTCCGAAGGGGGCGGAAGACCAAGAAATACATGAGTGAAAGGGAGCTCAATGTGGAGTACAGTCAGTGAGTGCGCTGAGTGCGTCTCCCACACTGAGATCGCGGGGCTGGGTTCTAGAGATCAACAGTTTAATTCTGGCGAGTCCTCTAAATGAAAGACTTCTCCGCCCAAGAATGGCGAGAAAAAGGAAACGGAAGGATGGAGAAAATAACCACCATCCACTCGGCGCGTTTCTAAATAAAGAAAAAGGGAAAAAGTGTTTTTCGAAGAAGAATTTGCCTAAAATAGATGAAGGGGCGTCGTGATGGACGGATTTTGTGCACCGGTACAATTTGGTTTAATTGCAGAGCGGCCGAGGGATCCCGTGTTGAAACCGTCGCAGTAATGGACGGTCTGGGAGCCTCAGCGGCCGCCGTCGCCCGGCGGAGGAGGCGACTTGTTCCTCCCCGCACGCAGGCCCCCGCCCGCAGACCCAAAGTGTCCCCCCCCCCCGGAAATCCGAGAGGATGTAGGGTTCAAAGAAGAAGATGAGTCCGAGAAAACATGAATAAGGAGAGGGAGAAAACGAGGAGAAAACACAAGGCCGGGAGGGCACACGGTTACAGAACGGCGCCGAGACACCCGTGGGCGTGAAACGGATCAAAGTCGCGCTGAAGTGAAGTCGGCGACGAGGAAACGACGAGCGATGCAAAGTGTTTTTGCCCCCGACTCAGACGTCTCTGTCTCCATTTCATATCGGGCTGCAGCAGATCGGCCCTGGAAATAGTATCTGTGTCAGTGTATCAAATGTACGTCAGATGGGCCGGCGTGAACCCGGTAACCCTCCCCCTCATCCATTCAACCTCAGCCCCACCTCCACCCTCACTGCATGCACACATATGTTAATACGATTGCCCACACACACACACACACACGCGCGCGCACGCGCGCGCACGCTCATGCACGCCGCACGCGCCGGTCGACAGTGACTGCGGTTGTTCCTCAAGTCGTCCCCTGGCCCACATCTCCCAGGCGCCATGGCTCTATATTTCAAAGGCCAAGGTCACCCTGGGCCGCATTCACCAGGAAGTTTCACAGTAATGAGAGCAATTAGGAGGCGGCCGCAAGGAGCCATTCAATCCCTCCGTCTCTCTCTCCCTCTCTCTCTCCCTCTCTCTCTCTCTCCCTCTCTCTCCCTCTCTGTCCCTCCGTCGCTGTTCCTCTCGAATACCGCCACCGATAAAGCTCCACTTTGTCCTCAGGAATGTTCTTTACCGAGACTTTTCCGACTGCTACCGCCACTTCAGCCGCTCGCCGCGATCCCCCCCCCCTCCGTTTGCGAAAGTTTGCAAAGTTCCCATCATCCCTCCCCGTCTCGCTCCCTCGCCGGCGCCCTTCGCTCCGCCTCGCTCCCCCAGTTGATAACGAGTGATAATGTGATAACGAGGCTTTCCCACACACTCGTTATCCCGTTCTGTCTGTCTGTCGCTCTCCCACAACCCCCCAACCCTCCCTTTACTCCCATTATTCCCATCCTTGTGGCGTGCCCAGTGATCTCCACTGACCTCCGCTGCTGGACACACACCCACACCCACGCGCACACGTGCGCACGCACGCACGCGCACACACACACACACACACACACACACATACACACACACACACTCACACAAACACACGCGCACACGCACACAAACACACACACGCACACGCACACAAACACACACACACACACACGCACACACACACAAACACACACATGCACACACACAAACACACGCACACATGCACACAAACACACGTGCGCACACGCACACACGCACACAAACACACGCGCACACACACACACACACACGCACACAAGCGCGCACACTCACACACAAACACACACACATACAAACACACACACGCACACAAACAAGCGCACACACACAAACGCACATACACAAAACACGCACAAACACACGCAAGAACGCACACAAACACACGCGCACACACGCACACACACATACACACACGCACGCACACACGCACACAAACAGACGCGCACACAGGCACACAAACACACGCACACAAGCGCGCACACGCACACAAAAACACACACACATACAAACACACACACGCACACACACAAGCCAACACACACAAGCGCTGACACACACACACACGCACACACACATACACACACACACACACACAAACACACGCACACACACGCACACACGTACACACACATACAAACACACACACATGCACACACAAGGGCACAGACATCCACACAAGTGCACATACACACACACACACACACACACACACACACACACACAAAGAAATGTTATTTGATGTTATCTTGTATTGACGAAAACAACCATTTTCTACCTTCCTCTACCTAAAAATAATTGTAATTCTGAAGGTCATCTTAATTTGAAAGGTCATCGTATTCATACGATGAAAACCTTAACTGTGAAATGTCATTTAGCACAAACCACGCAGCGTTATGATCTTCTGTCATAAGCCCTGTGGAAAGAATGCTGGGCGGGGGGGGTCCTGGATTAAACCAAACCAATGTACCAACAGAAGCATGAAACTCTGAACCGTTTGTACTTTTGTTATTAATGAATTTTCCTTATTTCTCAGCACTCGCGACAAAAGCAGCTTTGCTGCTGACACACAACAGACGTCATGACCTCCTTCCCTAAACCTTGCTGCGAACGACTGCTCATTTGTTCCTGATGTTTTGTCAGTCCACACAACGGGAATAAAAGGCACATACGTAAATATGTAAAAAAAAAAAAAAAAAGAGAGACAAAACGCCTCAATTAAAAACATCAAAACTGCTCTGGAACTGAAAAGAGAAGGTGGTGGGGGGAGGGGGGGCATCTCCCTGGTCCACGCAGGTGAAAGCCTTTTCCAAACAGAAGAAGAATAGAAGCAAGTGGATTAGAGCGATTCACATTCACCAGGAAGGCCACAAAGAAAGTTTGTTCTTCTGAATTTTTACTGGCAAAGACAGGACACATTGAAAATGTCAAGTGATGACTGGGAGGGGTAGGGAGGGTTAGGGAGGGTTAGGGAGGGTGGTTGGAGGGTGAGTGGTGAATGCATTCATACATGAAGAATGCTATAGAAAACACTCAAGGACAATAACAGGATAAACAGTCCTGCTGGTAAAAAAAAGATGGACGGCTAAAATGAAACAATGCGCTTTTAATAAATATCCCATATGTATTCTGAAAGGAAACAGAGTTTAAATTGCTGCAGCGTTACTACCAGGGGCGTCGTTAGGGGCGGGCGTCCGAGGCTTTAGCACCGAACGTTTTATAGTCGCCCACGATCTAAAATAGCCCCGGATCAAATTTTTTACAAATTAGAATAATAAAAAAACGGCCGCGGATCAATTCATCTGTCATTCCGATCAAGCTTCAAAGCCTGCGAAAATAAAAGGACATCGTTGATCAAAGTCGCAACATGGGAGCTCCGAAGCGCGTCCCCATGCCCCCGATGTATTTGAATCCTAGCAACGTCCCTGGTTACGACTACGTTTACTTCTGTTATATTCGTTCGGTGATTCTCAACCTTTGTTTTGTCAAGGAACCTTTTTATTAAGACGCAAATCCCATTTGATAAAAATGGGTCTCTGTGACAAAAAAATGTCTAAAATAATGTTGTAGCTTAACTTTTCATCTTTTTTTTTTAAGCTGTGGAGCGATACCATGCTTCCAGGAAGAAGGTTGATGAGAACTGATCGTCATGAGATCAACATAACTCAATACAAATGCCTTTTTTTATGATAATACCTTCCTGTCTAACTAAATGTAACATTTAGACTACCAGCTGTGTCACGTCATTTCTTCAGATATTGAATTGTTTAACCTTCGCCTCTAACTTGAAATATTATTGTTGTTATTCCGTGAAAATGCAAATAAAATACAATTCATAAGAAAAAAACCCCAACTAGTAATCATGGTGTTGGAATCCCTCCCTTGGAACCTATTGAAGGAACCCACCGCGGGGGTCCCCGGACCCCATGGTGACAACCACGGTGTCATGCAAGTTGTCACACGTCACCAGACGCCCATCAGTCACCTTTGGAAGGGAACAGTAAACAACCTTTTTTTGGAGCCGTCACGTTTTATAAACACAAACAGCGATCCAAAACTTCTTGCCCCTTGATCGGATCGCTCCAGACGCCGTGTCTGGACAGCGTCTGGGGTCAAGGCTCCCCTACAGCGCGCTCCTCATAGGTCGCTTCCTGTCCAAAGGAGGGATGCGGGAGGGGGCCTCTGCTTACCGTGGGAGGTGGGAGGCTGGGGGGTCAGAGGTCACGGCTGCTTTCTCAGGTTTCAAAGCCCCGCTCTGGGTACCGGGGTTAAGGGTCGCCACGAGTAGTTCAGTTCCAGTTTCTTGGCCGCCGTGCCTTTGTGGGCCCGGGTAATGGCTTCCGCAATTTAAAAACTAAAAATGGAAGCACCGGGGGGGGGCGGGACAACCGCAATTTCTGTCACAAACCGCCGCTTCAAACAAACGGCCGTGCACGTCGCCGGTGCGTGCGCTCGTTACCCCGGAGTGCAACATGACACACGCTGAATAGGAGGTCCAAGCTCTGGTGGAAATCAGTTACTCAGTGATCAATCAGCGCTGGCAGCTCGGCTTGTGACCTTATTGGATAAACAAAGACTCTATGTGAGTTCACTTTGCAGAATAAAGGCCTCTAGGTGTGGGAGCGCCATGTGCGTGTGTGTGTGTGTGTGTGTGTGTGTGTGTGTGTGTGTGTGTGTGCGTGTGCATGTGTGTGTGTGTGTGGGACACTGAGGTTTTGGGTAAGACAATAAAAAAAATCGAAACCTTTTAATTCATATTCACGCATGAGGGCAACGAGACTGAGAATTACAGGAGAACTAAAAATGACCCTCAACTCTGGCTTAGTGAGATTACAGTCAGTTAACCCTTTCACGAACATCTCAACCAAGCGGCGGAGTTTTCCGTAACGGTCAAATCTTTGATGTCACGTTTGGAATTTCTTACACAGACGTTTTGGTTAAATATCCCCCGCCCCCAAAACAAAAAAAAAAAAAAAGAAAACTTGGGATTGTGGAGAGTAAGGAACAAAAGAGGTGAGCGAAGGGAGAAGGGGGTGAGAGGCCAGAGAGAGGAGGTGGAGGTCACTCTGCCGGTCAGCACCAGAAGAACCACTCATTGTCTCTCTCTCTCTCTCTCTCTCTCTCTCTCTCTCTCTGTTCGATTGAGAAACTGAATGCAGATATTCACGAGCGGGGATAAAAGGATAAAAGGGCAACGACGGGACGAGAGCTGAATCGAGTGCGGGAGGGGGCGTGGGGTGGGTGGGGTCTGGGGGCGCAAGGCGGCGAAAGGAAGATGGAGCAGAAAGAGAAACTGCAGAGAGAGAGAGAGAGAGAGAGAGAGAGAGCGAGAGAAAGGACAGAGGCAGCGCGATCGTGCGTCATCGCTCCAGACGGAGCGGGCGGCCTGCAACACAAATCAGACGCTACAAGTTGGATCCTGTTGTTTTTTTTCTTTCTTTCTTTTGTTTTCTTTTTTTTTTTTTGGAAAAGGCGGTTGGTTCTCCGACACGGGGGGGAGGGAGGCTGTAAATCCGCTCCGGCCGCGTCGGGAAGAAGTGGAACGGGCTGCAGGTGTTATCTCGGCGACCGATAAAGCCCCTCGTCCCAGAGTTTCCACGGATCGCCGTGAGGAGACGAGGGGGAGAGAGATAGAGGGAGGGAGGGAGAGAGCGGGTCTTACGTAACCAGACCCCAAACTGCCAGCAGCTGGCCGGGCCCAGGCCCGCTGCACCACTAAAGCTTTTCATGGCTCCAGATCCAGATTTCACTTTGTCTGTCACTAAGAACATTACAGTGGGACTGAGAACACCGAGGCCCCGGCCATGAGGCCCTGGTCCCACCCCCGACGCCCTCCCTCCCGCCCTCCACCCCGGCCTTCTCCTCCTTGTCCGGGGCCCGCGGTGCAGCTTGATCCGCCGCCAAGGACGAGGGGGGAAAAGAGGCCAATTCCTCCGGGACAGCCGATCCAGTTGTTCGTTTTGAAACATATCACGGACGCCGGACCTTCCATCGCGCCGGCTGTTTACAGGCGCATATAAACATGGAGTCAACCCGCGTCATTTCAGGTGCATCATTGTGAGATGACAACCCGAGGCCGGTCGGGGGTGAAACAAAATGATTATATACCGTCAAACCGAATTGGCCTTGTGTCTTGTAATGAAGAGAGGCGTGTGAACCCAATCACCAAAAGTTGCGGCATTAACTCAGTCGCTCTCGCCTGCGCCGAACAAAATTTCCTCTGTTTGCTGTTGCCACAAGCGGCGCTCTGCGTCTTCCTGCTCAACTGGTCGGGACACTAATGGGTCACGGCGGTGGGTAAATAATCAGCCCTTCAGGACTGTTATCAGTGAACACTGTCTCTGTTTTCATCGCTCTGCGGTTCTCTCCGCGGGTAGATTCAGGGGCGAACACCATCGCAGATTATCCCTCTTTCCCGAGGGTTCAAGAGAGAGATTATCTGTTTGGTTCCTGGGTAAAGGTTTAGCTAGTTATCCCTGCGGCTACACCGTGTGTGTGTGTGTGTGTGTGTGTGTGTGTGTATGTGTGTGTGTGTGTGTGTGTGTGTGTGTGTGTGTGTGTGTGACTCACTGACATTTGAGATAAAAACAAACAAACAAAAAAAAAAAAAAAAGATTTTAGTCTTGCGCAAACCAATGAAAGTTATCGAAAATAAAGAAAAAACAACAAACCAAGACTGCGCTTGGGAAACATCAAGGCCACGGAGAGAGCAAATAAACATATTTGAAAGTATATGGATACGCATGTGCACTCTGTACACACAGACACACACACACACACGCGCGCTTGCGTACACACCCACACACACCCGTAAAACACACACACACACACATATAGACACACACACACATGTACACACACGCACACACGCAGACACGCACACACGCACACACATACACCCACACACACACACACGCACGGAGCCCTTATCAGTCCCACATGAGAGATGAAAGCACTGCACGCTCACAGGCATCAAACAGAGAAGGAGGGAAACGCCAACAGTCCAACCTGATAAAGAAAGCACAAACGACAGGCAAAGCAAGCACAACAAAATAAGAAACAACAAACCCAGAGTCGGGGAAGTATAAGCAAAGAGCAACGGGGTGCGGGGCGAAAAAGAAGAAAAAAATAAAAGGAAGACGGCGAGAGAGACAAAGAAAAGAAACGGCGGTGGACATCCAAGACACAGTGATGTCACTGCCCAAGCTATCTCAACACAGGGAACAATGTGCGTCTCAAAGGGCCAATCAGATAAAGCCCGGCTGTGCAGGCTGCAGCTGCTGGCCAGTCAAACCGTGTATGACATCAGAGCTACGGTTGGATGTTGACCAGGGACGATGATTTACTGGTGAAGGAAGAGGCGGTTCCATACAGAAATCAAAACCTTATTGAATTAGGCCTCGGAGACGCCATTACTCCCGGGCTCCGGTTTCAGAACCGAGGTGACAGCGAGCACTCCTCGTGCCCCAGATACGATTTGGCAGCAAACGGGGAAAAGTGAACGCGGCGAAGGCAATCCGAGAGGCCCCCGTGAAGACGGCGGGTGCCCGCGGCGCAAAAATACCGCCGTGTCCCTGTCGGGAAATCTGAATGCGGCGCGGTCACCGCGGCAGCGAGATCAAATTGAATGTGGGGGGTTTTCTTCGCGATGGGTGACGGAGCTTGTGTCGTTTTTGTCGGAACACGACTGGTCTGCGTATCGACAAAGAAACAACTGACCGGAAAGGCGGGTAGAACCGAATTTGTATGTAAATGTGAATGCCGACAGCAAAACGGACACACGGGTACGCGCACACGCGCACACATGCGTATTGTGGCGCCTGAAGCCCGACACATGGCGCACGGAGCGCGACGCGCGGAGCCGTGGATTTGCCGTTTTTTTTGTTTTTGGTTTTTTTTACGGCTCAGCATCTCGCTCTCCTGAGAGAGGCCCAGACAGAGGGAGGGAGTAGAGCTCCAATTAGCCCTCCGTAATGAGAGCGGATGGAGGGGGGCGTTTATATAAGCTTATTAAAGCGTCATCCAGCGAGGGACCCCGTGCGGCGGTGTGTCGGCCAGGTCACTCACTGCTACCGCGTCGATAGTTACAGTGACAGCGAAGGGGGGAGGGTAACGTCAGTCCAGCCCGGACGTCAACCGGACTTTGCAATGTCTCCGGGACGGGATGACGAGCGAGCGCCTCGGGAATCGCGGCCATGAAAGCCGCAAGGGGAGAAGCACCGTCCGTTAACCGGCGTCGACGAGGCGGCCGGTGTAATTCTGGCCTTCCTCTCAGGAAAACTGGCACAGGTTAACGCCGAAGCGAGCATACGTAGCGCTTGGAACCATGTCAGAATACTCAACTGTGGTTATTTAAGGTTTCTTTTGTCATTGATGCGATTCCTTTCCGCACCACCTGAGGTCTTGCGCATACTTTGAAAGCAGATTTGTGTCAACAATAATGCGCTGTGGTACATCTGCTCTCTGCACGGAGGCACGCTACTAATCGGGGCTCCAGACATATTGCATCGCATTACAAGAGCTTGAGCAACAATTTAATCCTTCAGACAATGTGCAAAGTAGACGACAACCTACCGGTAGCTTAGACCCCCGCCCCGACGTCCATTTTTGAATGTCCCTCCGCCTAATCCCTCCCCGTGAGCTGAGCTCCGGTCATTACGCTCGCAATTATCTGAGATGTGCCGAAGAAATCCTTCGCCGGCTTTGAGCCATCAGAAATGATTAGGGATCTGCTCTTTCATGTCGAGTCAAAGTTCAATTGTTACCTAAATGCTTCTCAGAAGTTACGTAAGAAAGTGGCCGCGCGGGAGGTAGACAAGTGAAAGCGCAATCTCTTTTTCTTTTTTTACTTTGTTTTGGACTTGGGTAGACAGCCACAAAATACAGAGCCGCCCATTAAACAAATCCCTTTTTCCTCACAAAGTTTAGGCAACACAGCGAGAGTTACTGTTTACTTTTGTTTCCGGTTATCCAGTCCGCCATTTCACAACTACAGCTTTATAATTGCGCCTACTGTACGTAGAGCACAATATTCCGCCCGCGGCTGTAACCAGGGAGAGAAATGGCTGGAGAGCGTTTTGTAAAGTGGTTGCCCTATTGGACTAAGATCAATATCCGTGGAAGCAGATTTAACGATGGTTTTCACCTAAACAAACATGTGATTATGGACTTATCCAAATGCAGTTCGATGTTTTTTTATAATAAGTTGCTGCCACTGGTGTTCTTAAGTGTAAAAGGCTGATATTGCTAATCAATAAAGAGACTGTTAGGAAATGTGCAAATTTAGTAAATGACCCTCTAGTATAACAATGAGACTAGCAGCCTTTTTTTTAGCATTTAGGACAACTTTAAGATCAATCAGAGGCATCCGTAGGCAGATTGTATTCTGGGGATGGCCCGATATAGGGTGGAGCAGATTGCAGATAATATTTTTTACTGTAGTCGTTGTTCACGTATTTATAAAGTGAATAATACGGGGCTCCGGTGTAGACCCCTGTGGGACACCTTTACCAATCCTTCAGATGATTTAAGATCAAGAATTCAACAACAGTCTGTCCTTTCATCAACTTATTAAATACAATGCGATGATGAGCAGGGATCAAAAACCTTGGACAAGACTGCAGCACAAAATGGTTCTGTTACCAGGTCTAAACCCTGAGTGCTGTGGCTGGAGAATACTGTTAAGCCCCACGAAGCACCGAGTTGCGATCCAACCAATGATTAGGATATCATTTTGGACGGCCAACAGACCTTGGACCTCAATTTTGGACAGGCAACAGACCAGTAAACCGCAGTAATGAAGTTTAGTTTTCCTTATCAAACTGATGACACAGTTCCTGCTTCCCTTTGAGAGCGCAGGAGAAACCATGGATTCAATCTGTTTTTTTAAATTGTATTTTATTATTCTGTACTCTCGTATAACGCACGTCTGTCAGTAGTGCAAGGAAATATACTGTGTCAGATACATAATGTAATGTAAGCTCTGGTTCAAGGATGGAGCAGATTGGTTTAATAAGGTATTACGGTTAGATTCAAGGCCCCCTAAACACACACCAGCTCAATGGATTACCGTCGTTGACCCAGATTGGACACAATAGATGGGCCATTTACCCGAATGTTTAGCTTGGAAATACACAACAAAAAGGTCTCAGACTAAAATATGAGTGTGGAGTGGAGAAACAATCCCGACTATAATTCAGTCTATAATTAGACCACGAGACGCTACGGCTAGGATTGGTGAACCTACTCTTGAGGTTTGGGCAACGTACTCATCCAGAGTCTGCCAGACGACACAAACTCTCTTTTAGCTGCCTACCCTGTTATTTCTGTCTCGAAACAAATATAAGATAATTGGTGTTCACTGCCTATCGCTGTCTGCTGTGCCGAATAGCTCTATAAATGGAAGGAATATACTATTTGTACAATTTTGTGCTGGACCTTTTTAGGGAATTATATTCATGATCGAATCAACTTAGAAGTCTTTTTTTACTGTACGTTAGTGCGTACAGTGTGTTAATATCTGCACAGTATGTCAGTATATTCCAATGCAGATTTCTAACTTCAAATCTCTTCTCAATCCGAGGCTTAATGACCCCTTCCTAGTGCTAAAAATGCCCACGTTTGAGGAATCATTGGATGCATCCGAAAGAACTGCGTGTTAAATATGATGTTTTTCACTCGCATTTTTTTTTTTGTCATCTATGACCAATCAAAATGCTCAGAATACAGATAGAGAGAATGCTCTCAGATTGCTCAGAGCAAAACATTGTTTTGGTTGTATTGCCTTTGACCTCTAGCTTCTGCGCTTGTGACCACTGGGTCATGCGTAGATGTGTCACAGTCCTTCAACCCCACGTGATCACTGCAACGTGACGGGCACGAAGGCCACACGTTTCATGAGTCAAAAACATGTTTTCACGACACATATTGTTATATTTCACATTTTATTTAGTAGCTCTCGTGTAGCTTAACAAAATAGCTCTCATGCCGGTATCAGTCAGACACCAACGGAAACACTCACACTGTTGCATTCAGTACCATTCAGAGTGGGACAGTACAACTGAAAAGAGTCAAATATATAAGTATACAAAAAATTTACCTGGTGACAAATATCATAATATGATTACAATGCAACATAATAGCGTATTCTATTTAATACATTTGTTTTTCACAATTGTTGGTCAAAAGCTGTCTGTGTGTGCAGTAAATGGCCTGAAAGGAACAGATAAATAGAGCTGACGGGCTTCTGAAAAATAAGAAGCAAATGTATGAATCGGTCTCTTTGGCAATTTCACCTCATTTGCCATGTACAGTATGTCGTTGTCCCGGTACACTGACCGACAATCAGGAGAATATTTTGGTTTTTAAGAACAAAATGCAAAGGTTCTGAAACACAACGGCAACGCCAACCCCAAACCCTGGAGTAGTCCAAAAGGCCATCGCATGGCAGGACTGCGGGGACGTTTCGGATAAGTGCAAGGTACGGAGGCGGCGCCCAGCCGGGTGATCGCGGCCGCCACCCCGGCACAGGGCTCTGCTAACAAGCGTGATCCGTCTTCTCGGCGTCTTTGCCGAAGTCAAAGAACAAACGGAGCTCCCGAGACAAGGAAACACCCTACGGTTCAGTCGGTGCGGTTGTGTCGGCTGAGTCAACATCATTAGTGATTCGTGGATTCGATAAGTGTTTTCCGAAGCGGGTCCGGCCCCGGCCGCTTTGCAGATCTGTAAGGCTGTGGAGCCATTGGCCGCCGCCCCCCACCCGACCGTGTGGCCGCCGACGAGCAGAGTGACAGCTGAATCAACACCCTAAATGTGTGACACAGACCCCGGGCAGGACACGCTGGATCCCGACTCTGGGGTAAAATACAGACGGAGCTCAACGGCCGTGACGCCTCACCCAGGCCGATGGAAAAGTTCACATTTCTCTGTTTGCTGACACTGGTAAAATGAGATCCTGCAGAACAGATTTACCTCGCATAGGAGTTGATTTACTGTACGTGCTCACTAAGCCGGTTAGGGGCAAAACCTGGGAAGAATGAGTGAAAAAAAAGTAAAAAACGAATCACATTTCTTGATACAAAAAATAAACAAGAAATCACAAAGGCTGTTTTCATCCTTAACTTGGGGTGCTCCGGGGGGGCGCTGGCTGAGCTTCACCCAGTTTCCAGCTCCCTCAACTACACTTACATTTTTTTGCACTGATTCTGTTGCGTTCAACAAAATATCTGAGCAGATTTATTCTGAATTACAGTATAAAGCACATACAAATAATACATTTAGGGATAAAAAAAAAGGGGGCATTTTTGGCAAATCCACATGAAGGAGTATACTTTGAGTACGTATGATCACAGTATCGACACCTTCCACCGGCTCGGTTTGAATTTCCCCGGGTGCAAGACCCAGCCTATATATAGCAAATATGATTCTATGCACAAATCTACCGCTATGCATTGTGATTAGTCCGTTTCTCGCTTGCTCGACGCTGGTCGCAGATGGTTAAAAAGCGGAAACAGCTGAGGCATTTCTTTCTCTGTTGTTTTGGAAACAATGGACGTCCTCAGGCTAACATGAAGTCCTTCCCTCCACCCCCCCAAAAAAAACAACCCCCAGCATACAGTTCATTCGGGCGGGTTCCGCATCGACAGCAGGAGAGTCGTTTCTCTGGTTCCGCGTCTTTCGAGCACAAAGTCTAAACATCCGTCAGAGTCCACTCCGAGTCCACCGAGCGCCGTAGCAGTTCCAGTTTTCGTCGTCCCTCCCCCCTCCGTCCCCCCTCCCTACTGGACGCAGACGTATTTCTTCCACCAGGACTTGGACAGCATCTTCATCTTGTCGGCCGTGCTGCGGACCTTCCTCTCCCGCCGCGCCCGGCGGTCAAACTGCCGCAGCCCGACGGCGATGGCGGCGTCGAACACCTCCTTCAGGTTCTTTTGCGTCAGCGCCGAGCACTCCACGTACGTCACCGCCCCGATCTTGTCGGCCAGCGCCCGGGCGTCCTCCTCCGCCACGGGCCGCTCCCGCCGCCGCGCCAGCTCGATCAGCACCTTGACGTCCTGCCGCAGGTCGCACTGCGTGCCCACCAGCAGCACGGGCGTGAGGGGGCAGCGCCGCCGGATCTCGGGCACCCACTTCTCCCAGACGTTCTGGAAGGAGGCGGGGCTCACCACGCTGAAGCACAGCAGCAGGGCGTCGGTCCGGCTGTAGCAAAAGTGGCGGAGCTTGTCGAACTCATCCTGTGGCAGGGAGAGAGAGAGAGGGAGAGCGAGAGAGAGAGAGAGAGAGTGAGAGAGAGGGTATTGGGAAATGACATGAAAAAAAGTGAATTGAATGAATGAGTGAGTGAGTGAGTAAGTGATTTTAAGCAACTCCTCTACCTGCTTGGACATCTTGTGGTAATGATGTCATGACTGTTTCCCAATTGGTTTTGTGTGTAAATATCTTACGAAAGCGCCGACGACGACCCCCCGAAAATATCGTCAGATTAATAAATATTGCGATTTTTTATTTGGTCAAAAATGGGCCGGCTTCCCAAAACCAAAACCACTGAATTGTTCCTAAAAAAGGCGTCCCCTTCTTGACGTGGCGAGTCGCAGCATGCGTCACGCGGAAAGGGAGTCGTGACGATGATCTCTTCATAACAAAGATTCCAAACGGTGTTTATACTGAGTCATCACGCAACAGCCACACCCCCAACCCCCCTGTTTTTTTTATACCACCTAAAATCTCCTAAATTAACACTTTGGAGCCACACGGCTTAGACTAACAAGGGCCTCCCACATCCTTGAGTACACAGATTAAGGCTGGCAGAAACCTCCCCACACCCTCCTCTCCTTCCTTTCTTTCTTTCCCTTAACCCTTCCCTCGCCGATCCGGATTTCCAAACCTCTTTAATCCCGGTTGATATCGGTGGGGTTGATATCAATGTGAGTTTATTTATGTTGTTTTTTTTTTTAATACACGGGTTTCAAAATCCCATAACACATGCAATTAAGACGCGGCTGTGGCTACTTCTCCACAGATTTGGGGGACCGGCTGCGGCGCTGCTCGGAACACGCCGCCGCTCCATCCGACCCGGCATACACATGGTATCAACCTTCCTGAGGGGAGCGTTGTATATCGGTTCTGGTGGCAGCTGTTATCGTTTCTCCCTCTCCCTCTCGCCCTCTCTCTCTCTCTCTCTCTCTCTCTCTCTCCAAATCTGATTGTCGCTCCCCTTCTTGGCACAGCCCGACTCATTTGGCACGGGTTCCCCTCTTATGAAAGTGCAATGCCGCGGTAAGAGTGTGCCGTCTTTTATCCGCCTATATTTGCCCTAGCATGCCTGTCTTTTCCTGTGCGTGTGTATATATAAATGCATTTGAATGTGTATCTAAGTGTGTGTATGGGAATATATGTGTGTGTGTGTGTGTGTGTGTGTGTGTGTGTGTGTGTGTGTGTGTGTGTGTGTGTGTGTGTGTGTGTGTGTGTGTGTGTGTGTGTGTGTGTGTGTGTGTGTGTGTGTGTGTGTGTGTGTGTGTGTGTGTGTGTTAATCTGTAATCCTCCGTGCAGTTTACAACATGCTGGCATGTTTCAGGTATTATAAGGGCTTATTCCACTTCCGGCGTCTATATTTTACAGGCAAGTTGCATTTAGACGAAACACACGGAATTCTGTGTTTCTGAATATGAAGTGTTTAAATATTCTGCTCTCGGGGCACGTTACTGTTGAATATGATTAGAAAATAACAACGCACACGCGCACACACACGTACACACATGTACACACACACGCACGCACGCACGCACGCACGCGCGCACACACACACACGCACGCACGCACGCACACGCACGCACAAGCACAGTTTGTTCCTTTTGTCAAGGTTCTTTCAATATTAACTAGACTGAGCGAGGACTACTGTGCCCAGCAGGTAAATCTGTTCTCTAATGCAATGGACTGTTTCCACGTCCAAATAATAACTTCCTCAATTTCCCAAATAATAACTCCCATAACCTCTCTCCGTGTCCTCGATGACGCAACACAACGCAGCACCACCTCTAAACCACCCCGCTTGCCCGCTCTGCTGCAAAATGATTGCTTATCACACGCACTCAGCCAGCAGGACGTTCCATCTGATGGACACGTAGAATCAAATCAAGGGGCTCCATGTAGAGGCTGAAGGAAAACTGAACAGTAGACAATGTCTTTCCCCCTAAGAGGTCATGTGGTATCTTTTTTATATATATTTTTTGTGTATAGAGGGAACGGTGAAAGAGAAGCGGCCATTGTGAAAATCCACTGGTGCTCGGCTTCGTGGCTCCTGCAGGCGACGGGCTATTCACAAGACAGAAGCGTGGAAGAGGCATCGATGCGTCAACTCTGATGGGAGCACCGAGGGTGTGTGGGTGGGAGCGTGTGCGTGTGCTTGTGTGTGCGTGTGCATGTGCGTGTGCGTGCGATCTGCTCCTCACCTGTCCGGCCGTGTCACACAGCTGTAG
>NC_137197.1:17464022-17476522 GCF_960531495.2 Zeus faber
CGGGGCTAGGGCCACCCTTGTGGGATGGATGGAGGAGTCACCATGAGGGTGTAGGTCCAGGATTATGATCCCATGTAAGACACCGGCCGATCCGCTCTGGGCCTCCGATGACAAGGTACCGTCACTGGCGCGGAACAGCCGGTCCACGGCTTAAATAGTAGAGGCGGGACCAAGGGACCGGTGATTTGGCTGTCCCCACCCACTCTCCACCCAAGTGCGTGGAGGGTACCCCGCCCACCACCCGGCTCCCCGCCCACCACCCGGCTCCCCGCCCACCACCCGGCTCCCCGCCCACCACCCGGCTCCTCGCCCACCACCCGGCTCCCCGCTCAGCCTGGCTGCGGTCGTCACCCTTATATCTACAGAGTCATTAGTTGTGTATTATAATGTATATTAAATGTCTTAAGACTTTACTGAGAAAATCTTTATTTTACCAGTTTTACCAGATGGATTGAGAATCAATAGAATAACAGCGAACAGGGCTGCCCAGACTGGTGTCTGTGGCCCCCTAGGGGCCCTCAAAGGAATCGCAGCGGGACCGCAGCAAAATGATTATTTAATACAATTTCATACATTTATTATTATTATTATTATTATTATTATTAGTAGTAGTAGTAGTAGTAGTAGTAGTAGTAGTAGTAGTGGTAGTAGTAGTAGCTGTAGTATTGTTATTAATATTAGTATTAGTAGTAGAAGTATAGTAGCAGTACTAGTATGATATATCCGAATCTGAATCAAAATCGAAGCTAAACACACAAACATGTAAAACAATAGAAAAGATATATGAAACATGAGCTCCTTTTTAAATGGCCATTATTATGCATTAATATACTCAACTCCACTAATAATAGGGAGCATTTGTTGGTGTTATTTGCCACTTTTTTGGCAGTTCAAGGGCAATGACAGTTTATTATAGGCAGATAGATAGTAGATAGACAGGTTTTCCTCAGCCAGACCATAGGCATATCAATGATATTAACATTTGGGAACCGCTATATTTAAATATAAATATTGGTCATTATAAAGAGTGAACAAACAAATGCTTTATCTTTAGTGCTTGGTGATGATCTGGTTCATTTCAAACTCCCAGTTCAGTGTGGGACAAGTCCAGACTTGTTAAAACTTAGTTCTTTACCATGGTATATACGTCGCTGACCTTTAAATCACACTCTTAGTTTGGGTATATTTTAATTTGGGCGCTCTGTTGGAAAATCAGACATGAAACATCCCTGTCAAATGGGGAGTTAGGGTCATTTTATGAGACTAAAATTGATCAGAAAATGATTCGTTTTTTAAAGTGATTGGTTTTTGTCACCTCCTTGTGGATGGATATGAACATTACACCCTCATTGACCATGGGCTCAAAAATAATAGAATAAAAAACAATATGACGCACAACTGCTGTGCATTTACTGTAATCACTGTAGGGCGGACACCACCAAGGGAATAATTTAGACTTTAAATTTCCTCTAGTTGATAAAAAGTGTCAGTCAGAGATCAACAACTATCATAATAAGACAACGGTTTGCAACGTTATTTTTCTTTAAAATATTTATTTGTTTTTCAAGTTTTCTTTGTTATTGCAAGATTGAAAGTTCAGGTAAATTATTTTTCTTAAATAGAAAACAATCAACGCAATATCGTGGCTGTGATGACGATGTAACAACTGTTTTTACTTTCAAATTCTGGGCTCTCTGTTTCTTTATTTCATATAGTCACAATTAAACAAATAAACCAAAAAACTAAACATACCATATTTATTCAATAGAATAGGCCACTGTATAACATGTACTAGAATGATTCAAGATTGTGAAATATACCAAGAGCAAATAAGCTCCGGCGGAATTGGGGGAATTCTTTGTCTAGAGGCCTTTTTCATTAAGTCTTCATGTGTACAGCTTGGGAAATTCATAATTTGATAAAGGATCCCACCTTCCTCACCTTCACATGTTACCTTGAGGCAGGCAGATGAACATGAGGCAAACAGGCCAAGGGGTTTGATTTTGTCTATGACCGTAAATATTTCCTTGGAGAAAAAAAAAGAAAGATAGGAAGAATAAAATATTAAGGCATAGAGAAGGATATTTGTGAAAACAGGCCAAGAGCTGAGAAATGTGGTTCCCAAAATAAGATTTTCCCCATTAACTCCATATTATTATTATTATTATTATTTATTTATTTATTTATATATTTTTTTATTATTATAATGTATTTATTTTTAAATATTATTTCATTGATATCATTATGTTACAATTTACAGGACAATAATCATACAGTACATAATGTATATGCACTAACTGCAGAATTACTTTCTCAGGAATTTGAACGTGAGCGGTGGTTTGGTCTACGAAAAGATAAGTCGTTTATATCCCAACATGCACTCTACACTGTGGTTAGAAAGGCACCTACTGTATTTGGGGACCACCCATTTTTTCCCGACAGCCAATTTATTCCGAAACCCCAATAGCCCGACAAATGTCAGGGTTGGAGATGATCAAGTTTAGGGTGTCGTCCAAGGGGACATTTTTCCGGACTATCGGGGCCTGGGAATAAGGGGCCGTCGTCACAACGGCGTGGCACTCTGTATTTAACTCCTACACGGCTTCACGTTTAGTCAGGAGATAAAGTAAAGAGACAAAGGCTTCCATCTAGGAGGGGGGGGGGGGGTGGTGGCGTCTGCTTGGAAGTTTAAAGTAATTTCCATCGCCTTCCATCCGATCATCTCAATACTACGAAGACCTCAAGAGACATGGACGGTACAAACTGCCTTTGGAGATGTATTTTACTCGATCTGTAACGCGCCGTGCTCTACATTATTTCCGGAACCCGTTATTTTTAAGGTCATCGGTTTGGAGAAAACAACTTCCCGCCCCTGTCACTGTTTTAAATGCGTATCATGTACCGGTCTGAAGATGTCTTGTGGTGTGGGACAAGCCGATGTTGTGAGGACGTGAGTGTGAGTGTGAAATGAGATGAGGGAAAAACAATCAAGCAAAAAAATAAAAAATTAAAAATTATAATAATAAAATAAAATAAAAATCAGACAGGAAGGGGGTGGGAGGGACAGACACCTGAGAGTAAAAGAAAAAACAATGTAGACAAAAAAAAGAAGCAGAATAGTTGGAATCTAAAGAACAGGTGTGATTTTCTTTTTAATAGCTTGTAGGTAACACTTTAAGTCCAGCAAGAATTTACACACACACACACACACACACACACACACACACACACACACACACACACACACACACACACACACACACACACACACACACACACACACACACACACACACACACACACACACACACACACACACACACACAAATGTACGCATATAGAAATCCACGCAGCCGTGAAAATGGACGTGCCCCCGGCGTCGCAGATGTATCCTCGCACACATGCATCCTGATTGGCCGGATTTACGCTGCCGTGGTTGATGCTGATAATGAAGATCTGATGTTGCGGACGCCAAACCCGTGTGAAGAACCCCGGGGCCCCATCTCCCCGGCTCGTTCACACCTTGAAACATTTATTTCTTATTTTTTTTATTTCTTACAGTAACCGCGAGAACCGGGCGAGGTGCTTGTTCGTCCACAGAGGTTCCCTTTCTTCGGAATGCCGCTTCTCAAAGCTTATTTTTTTGTTTGTTTCTTTGTTGACAGCTCCGTGATGCAAACGGTTTTACGGGGACGGTCGGATATGAGCAGTAGTTGATTCTCTAAAACCTTTCATTCGACAATAGCAGCACAAGTCATCGCCTTAAGACCGAACCCCCAAAAACCCCCCCAAACCCCCTCCCGTCCAATGCAAACAGCTACAGAGTTATGCACCGCGCTTAAGCCTCTCTCCCCGAAATTCCCAGTGATTGACTTCCTGTCCTCTGCTCCCGCTTCCAGGAGTGTAAGACATCGAGTGACAGTCTGTTACTCCCGTGCTCTTCCTCCTCCTCCTCCTCCTCCTCCTCCTCCCTTCCTTTTGTCCATGTTTTTTTTGGTTTCCTGCTTTCTCTACTGGGATTTGGGTTTGGCACCACCAGGAGTGGGGTCCGGGGTCGGGCCCCCACCTTGCACTAGTCTCTGCAGACTGTGGGGGAGAGAGAGAGAGAGAGAGAGAGAGAGAGAGAGGGAAAAGAATAGAAAACAGATCAGGAACGGTGTCATTATTGTCAGTTCCCAAATTATTCTCCGCTGGTAATTTAAAGCTTTTCATGTCAAGGATGTTAAAAAATAAAACATAAAAACGATAATAATGGCCTTTGATTTTTGAAATGTCTGCTTTCTGTCGAATGTCTGTTTCCATCGGCTACCCACATGTTGCTGAAAGCTCCTATTGGGGGTTTTGTAAAAAGTGGTGGAGTTTCCCGAAATAACAACTGCCTGTCATATCAGCTGCTTCCCTGTGTCTTGTCACGAAGAGCTATTTCGACTTTCGAGTGGAGGCCGCTTTTGTTTTCAAGAGTGGTCTGCCACATAGTTGTGGTTTGCAAAAACAGTAATTATAATAATAATTAGTAGTAATAAATATAGAGTCATTTTGTTGTGTGTTTTCTGCACCGTATGTTGTGAGACTGATCCACTTTCCAACCGACTTTGTGGCTTGGTCTATTTTCCATTATCCTGCCAGACCACCCATCTTCTACTTTGTACACTCAACTGGGAGGTTTATTGTATATTCCACTTTTTTTCCCCCAGATATTGGCACTTCTCATTTTTAAATTGTTATCTTATCGTTTGTTATTATTACTGCCTTTTGTTTTATTTTATTTTATGTGAGCTGCTGGGACATTGCATTTTCCCTCTGGGGATGAATAAAGCATCCATTATCTATCTATCCATCCATCCATCCATCCATCCATCCATCAAGCTTTCCATCCATCCATCCATCTATCTATATTTCTATCTATCTATCTATAATACTTGAGACTGTGCTAAAAAGGGCGTTGCCATACTTACAAGTCCTTGACATTGTCGATTTTGGCCTGGATTTTTCCGAAGAAGCCGTCTACCTGCTCCTGAAACGTAACGGAAAATATGTGATATCAAACTTAGGGGCGTGAAAGCAAAACGTCGGCCTCAGCCAGAACGTAAACGAGAACAGCGCGATGAGATGGATGCGACGAACCTGGTGCTGTCTGTAGAGCAGCGGCAGAGAGAAGAGAGCGATCACACCTGCAGAGCGGCACAAAGACACACAAAGGATTTAACAACGGTTTCCCGCGCGGCGACGTCACCACGGCCGTGCCCGTCTCGAAGGCGCTTCTCACCGATGATGAGCAGAGTGAGGCCGTTGCAGAGTTTTCCCAAAAACGTGACCAGGTAGATGAGAGCCAGGAACTGCGAGCAGAGAACAGGAAACAGAAAAACAGACGCTGAGAGTCGGACGAACACGGTGATTTAGGACCCAGAAAAGGGGGATGTTTGTGGGGTTCAGACGCAGTCAGACTGACCTGACCTCACTGCGGGGCTCGGGGGGAAGGTGGGGGTGGGGGGCTATTTCCCCGCACATCTAGGTGTGTGTGTGTGTGTGTGTGTGTGTGTGTGTGTGTGCCCTAAAGTCACGGATTGCTCTGCTGAAATCGGAACCTTCACACCCCTCTGATGGAGAGAACCCCACCCCCCAAAAAAGGGCTGTGTGTCAAGGCACATACCAGCCAGGTCAGGGTTGAACGCAGGATTGCTCTGAAACTTGGGAGGGTTAAAGCAGTTAACCCATTAATTGGACGTAACAAATCTTTCGGCTACTGGTCAAGTAATAATTTGAATTAAAAAAAATGTACATTCAATTTAATTTGATCTGTATTATGTTTGCTTTCAGCTTGTAAAGCTGATATACCGATGTGAATATAACTATAGCCGGATCATGAAAAATCCTTAAAACAAAGAATAACACATAAAAAAAACTCTTTTCCAAAGAGAACAGACGGAAGAGTTGGAGAACCGGTGCAGGCACAAAAGAACATTGGATTTGAATTTGTTGTGAATGTTTTGCGTGAAAACCAATTTAAAAAGTAGTCTGGAAGGATTCCTTCAAAGGCAGCGTACGCGGACGTTATAACCGTCGGGGCTCCATCGGACGCGACGGGACGACGTGACGAGCGCAGTCCTCAGCTCCCGCCAAACAGAACGAGGCTGGGTGAGCACGACGGCGGGACCGAAAATGACAAATGATGGAGGAAATGGGGAGAAATAAAGGGATGTCTGCCGTGATCAAAAAGAACATCGTGGAGACTGTGACAGCGGCTGAACTTGAAGAAATTAAGCAAATGGAGCAGAAGGAGAGATCTGGGCGGAGGGATGTGAGGAAGGGTTCAGATTGTCCAAACTTTCAAGAATAGAAATCATATTTCATAGAGTGAAATAGGTCCCTTGCAAAAACAAGCCTGGCATAGATACATGCACCGATATGGATACACAAACATCTGGGGCTCTGTTGACCGGAGCGGATGTGTGTTCCCCTCACCTTGATGGAGTCAAACAGGTTTCCAACGAGGAAGAGGCTCTTGAGCGTGTCCACAGCGGACAGCACCATGACGATGGCTTTCTGCATGTAGTGGTCGGTCTGTTCTCCACCCAGACTGAGGTCCAGATCCAGGTACGACCTGATGGAGGGAGAGGGCGGGATGTCAAGTGTGCCACAAAAAAGGTATAAAAGGTGTGTAAGGTATATATATATATATATATATATATATATATATATATGGACAATGGAAAATTATCTGTAATGTCTTTTTCCTCCTTTCTCCTCATTCCAATGTATAAATTATAAATGATACTTTAAAGTCTATACTGTATGCATTTTTTTTTTTTAACTTAGGTGATAAGAATATTTTTCTGTCCATGCTAATAAAAATGCGTTAAATATTTTAAAATCGGCAGTGTCATCATATTGCCACGACACCTTCCAGATAATCAAAGGTACGATGGCTGATGGATCTGTGCTCACTTCATGCCGAGTTATTATTATTATTATTTTGCACCTCCACCACCTAACTCTACTCTACTCCCTTACTTCTAGAATGAACCCAATGTGCTTTTTTGTTTTTGGTCTCAAAATGGGTCTTGGAGTCAGAAAAGGTGGAACTGACTGTTTTGTTTTATCGCCACACAGTGCCGTTGCACCACAGTATAATAAAGAAGGTGAATGGTTTATGCATTCTTATACATCGGACGTGGCAAAGATCTATGAAGTACACCTTGAGAAAAAGAGTGGGACAACAGTGGAAATGAATATGGAGTTAGAAGAAGGATAATGACAATGCTGTTGATAATGATGACAAAACAGCCTCCAGCATCTGTCTGGCATCATCAATTAATATCAGCGGATTTGGAAAATATGTTTGACCTCGTTGGAAGTAATGAAAAGCAGTGAGGGAATAATAGTAATAATAACACGGTTTATTGCCATGAATAAACGTAGCTCCCCAACTCACTTAAAGGGGTGCTCTCCGTCGCCCCAGTTGAGGAGGTGCAGGAATTGGTAGTAGATGCGAACGGAGATGGAGAAGCACATGACGGCCAGGGAGAGGGTGGAGACGACGGTGACGATGCTGAGCTGGAACAGGGACAGAAGACCCACCACCAGCCCCGTGAGCACCATGCCCGTCCGCTCCGTGTCCTTCCAGTAGATCAGCTCCATCACTGGGCGGGGGAACGGGGGTTAACGGAGTGGGGGTAGGAGGAGAAGGAGAAGTCAGAGAGGGGGAAACAGGGTGACAGAGCAAGCAGAGTTAAAAAACGGGGAGATGTGCATGTGTGGTTCATTTAGGTTCCCATTCAGTGAACCGTGGTACTGACAAGCAACAAGACTGAGGAGTGTAAAAGGTCACAGACAGTCTGTTGCCCAGCACTGATAAAATGAGATGTTTCGGATGGTCTTCTCATTGCTGGCAGCATCTGAAGAGGCTGAGGATGGAGAAAGCAACTGTTTTACGGCCCATAATTCCAGCAGGGCATCGTGGGATCTCTGTTGATCTCTGCTGTGTTCAACTGCTGTACGCTACTCCGACCAGTGTACTGTGGAGAAGTAGGAGGAGAATGCAAGCAGGGTGAAAGATGGAGTCCAGGGTGGACGAGACCAAGGGAAAAGGTCCCCCAATCCCCTGGGGGGGGGGGGGGGGGGGGGGGGGGGGGGGGTACCGCCGACATCTAGCATGTGAACACACTCGGGGAGCCCTGCGGAGACACAGGGGCTTGCTTCTGAGATAAATTTAGCTCTCAGACGAAAGAAAGAGGGCAGGTTTAAGCAGAGGAGGAGAAGGAGGGGAGGAGGAGGAGGAGGAGGAGGGTCCCTGGATATGAATGCTGCCCCTTCTGGCACCTGCTGGCAGGCTTCAAGCCGTCAGTAGCGCCCCGTCCACACCCTGTTGGTTCCCCCGTCCGTCACCTGGCAACAGGCACCATGGCCACCGTGGCGCTCTACAACTAAGGAGACCTCCCTTTGAGAAAACTGAAATATTTAACATATAGAATTGTATTATTATGGATGCACTTTATTACTTTATCTAGTTATCTTTTCGGAAACCCAACAATAACATGACAGATGGCCACGGACACGCCCATACCGAATGAACTATCCTTAAAAATGACCTTCTATAGTGCCCAAAATCATTCTACAGGCTGTTTATAATGGTGTATGACCAAGATGTAATCGGAAATGTGTCTTTTGTTCTCGTATTACGGTGACATCACTTGTGGTTCCAGCGCAGACACCGCGATGGGTGCCGGGCTGCGGTTCGTTGTGCCTTTTATTCCAGTCGGTGGAGGGATTAGCCTCGATATCAGAAAGGACGTCAGCCTCTCTGAATGGCGAGCACTGACAGAGCTCCCCAACAGCAGGTGGGTTATTTATAAAACATCACTTCACACAGTGAGCACCCACAATGCCCGGGCACACAACTGTCCATTGTTACGACAGCGGCACACGCAGTAGAGCGGACGCTGCGCTTGTGCCGCGCAGCCGCTTGTGTGGCTGTCGCTGTTGACACCGGACAGGAGGGCGGAGACGTTAATCACTCCGGCATAATGATACAGGCAGAATGCTGACGCAACGACACGGTAGAGGAAAGCGTGCGGTGCGCTTGAATACCCGGTTTGAATACCGTGCGGGTGGCCGGATGTGAGATCTTGCACGTAGGGGGGCTCGGCACCGTAAAAAAGATCCCGGCCCTGCGCGTACGCTGCAGGAATCCCTCGGGGGATTTGGACGAAATTTCATCCGGAGGTGGTGCAAGTGCACAGCGGCACTGCCCAGCCGATTAGCAGGGCTACATCTGTAGTAATGCATCCGGATCTTTATCAATGAACCCTAACATGCTTTGTAAGCATTTAAGTGATTTGAATCAACTTTTAACTGCACGGGTGAAGGGATTGATTCAGATTTAAGGTTAAAAAAAAAAAAATGCAGCAATTACTGAAACAGATGAAACAAATTGAGCCCTTATGTAGCAAGATAATAGGTAAGGGCATAACATTATTCATTCTGGTTATTTACCTTACTCAAACAGTAAACAACAACATGGTTGGAGCAACAGATCAGTCAATTTAATTGGGCTGTAGCCAGTCAATGACATAATAATGTAAAATAACACGTAGATGTGTCAGAACTTTTCAACTAGTAGTCGAAACAACTCTTTCCCAAACAGACCCCATCCTCCGGTGGAGCACGTCTCCGTGCACGGTGACATCACATGCACCTGAAGCCCCAGTAGCCACCCTGTCTGCTCCGAACGCCTCGGCTCGGACCAACACTCAATGTGTCAGGAACCAGCCGCGCAAGATGTGGCACCCCTACTACCAGGCTCTAATAAAAGCAGATGACACCCCAAACACCGAAATAAAACAAAAAAAAAGGACCACTCATGTAAGAACCCGATAATCTGCTCTGGGACTCAAGATTCAACTCGCCTATTTAGGTGGATTTAACAGGGCCGCGGACACCATGGGAACGGTGATAAATGCTCCGCAGCCTCCAGCCTTCGCTCCCGTTCGCTGCCCCGTTGAACGCGCACCGCGGCCCCTCTACCCCTGGGCCTGGCGGCCAAACATAACTGTCATGTTGTCATGTCGTAGACGCCGAAACAAACGTGCCCCCCCCCCCCCCCCCCCGACGACAATGTCTCAAATTATCTCCTTTTCTCTTTTAACGGTGGGGTCCTCACCTTTGCTGGCCATTTCGGTTTGCTCCACCGGCGTCCCCCCTCGTCTCTCTCTATCTCTCTGTCTTTTCCCCCACCTCTCCGTCCCGCTGTTACCCTTCCCCTCTGAGCTGTTTTTGGCCGGCCTCTGCTCCGTCAGCACAGTCCACAGGCCTGACAGCCCAAAATAATCCATGATACACCACCCCACCCACCCGCCACCCCCCTCCAGCCCCCCTACCCTTCACAACTCGCCAAGACTCACACAAAGAAACGTGATACTTGAATATTTCGGATAAGTGCATAACAGCAACGTCAAGTGAAAAAGGGAACGTCGTCGCAGCGGGACTCAAAAGCCCCAACGGCCTCCGTGTGAGATGTTCCCGAGTTGGACTCCCCCGGCGCGTACTTGCGGACACGTTCACAAGAGCCAGAAACCAGATAACTGGAACTTATGTTCTGTGTTGTCACCTTTCCGCACAGGTCACATTGCTTTCTCTAACTGCTCCATTGACAAAATAGATGAGACTCCTCTAAAAACATCACCCTCGTCAATGTATAATTACACTACAGACATTCCGCGGTTATGAACTGTTGACAGCACAAAAAAACAAGTCAACTCAGTAAATTTTAAGGGTAAAAAAATAAAATTAAAAAAAATTAAAAAAAAAAGGACAGGAATATTTTCCATGTCTACATTTGCAAAGGGATGGTTTGAGATCCTGGTTCATATTGCACGCATAAAAAAGCAAAGTAAAGCACATTTTCCAATTATGTAAATGGAGCGTATTGATGGTGGGGGACAGCAATCTGACTCCCTGTCGTCAGTCTTAACGCTCATTAATCAAATTGCTCTCGGGTGTAATCCAAGGGTCTCGCCCACTAAAATAAGACCGGGGGTCTATTCTGAGGCATGTTCCACTCCGAGTGCCATCAATATTCAACAGGAAGGAAGAGGAGAGATAGCATATCTCCTATTGCCCTTTCTTGTTTGTTTGTTTTTTTGTTTTTTTGTTGTTTTCTTTCTCACTTTTCTTTTTTTTAATGTCAAATGCACCGGGTTTGAAAAGCAGCCCAAGCCAATAACATCTCCATAGAGAGAAACGAGCTCATCGCTAAGGTGGAAACATCTCTCTGGGGATGACGCCGGCGAAATTTGATTCTTTCTGTATTTCGCCGTATTGATTAGGGAACTGACTGCTAGCGACATGGCAAGGACATAGAGGAGGACGGCGGATGTCCAAAGGGATGCTTATATACTGTAGTTCAGATGCAGTTCTCCAGGTGAAAAAAAGAAATAAAATGAAGCGAATTGTTGCCCGTCAGACCGGTGGTGCCAGGGGAAGGTGTGCCGCGGTTACCTGCGATGTGGATCCGAACCGTGGAGTCCTCTGAAAGGTTCAGCGCCGAAAACCAGTGTTCGCTGACCAGCTGTTCCTGAGTGTTTCGCCCGCCGGCGGCGGGGGGAGTCGACGCCAGGTCTCCTCTAGGCCCTCGGGGTCCCGCGGAGGTGAGCAGTTTGACTGAAACGGTTTCCGAGGTTGAGGCCGACTCTGGTTCGGGAGCCGGTGAGGCCTCCGCCGCCGCTGCCTCCACCGCCGCCGCCGCTGCTGCCAGGAAACAGCCAGGGTGACATGATCAGTGGATGCCTCACACGAGCACGCCCAGCCCGAGAAGATACCGCGGACAAAAGACATGATGTCGCCTTACGTAATTCAACTGGTTTTTTTTTTGTTTTGTTTTTTCCCCAGAGTTTCTTTTTGTTTAAGTGCTACTTTCACTTCTTTACTTCCTTCTGTTTCCTTCTGCTTTCACTAAACTGCTGGGCTGAACTGCAAGAGCGCGTTTTAGACCAACCTCACTGGTCTAAAGATGATTAAGAGCTCCAAAACTTCACTGTCAATTTTTTGTTGTTGTGTGTGTTAATGAAATAATGGGTTGTACTGTTTAATTTCCCCCCCCCTTAAATCGGTCAGCCCTTCAGTTTTTGATATGGTCGTATTATAGTGTAATTTAAATCCAAAATAGAGAAGTATGTCCGTCCAAAATACTGTTCAGCTCACTGTACACTAAAAGCACAATATATTTATTCTACCTCTGTTTCGTATCATTCCGCCTGAATATTACGGCGGTCGTATTGATTCGAGACGGTCAGAAACTCTTGCAATCCCTCTCGGACTAGTTTGATGTTAAGTCTTAAGTTTCGGCTCATACAGTGTGTCCTACAATCCTCTCCTATGATCTCTCTCCTGTTTAATCCCATAGTGTGTGCACTACTCGGATGGTTAAAAAAAAAATATTTTGGTGTAACCCTGTCCTAAATCTGACTGTGCATAGTACCTAACTCACTTCTCCTCTTCCTGTT
>NC_137197.1:17481522-17566522 GCF_960531495.2 Zeus faber
ATTTCTTATAACTGAAGAACAGATCCAGCAGTCCAAATAACGAAGGAGCTGTATCCTTCAAGGCATCCATTAATCTTTTTATTGCCGTGGCACAGCTTAACTGCTGCGCTGGACCTGTTGCGGAAAACACAAGGCCGCAGGCAGGGCAGGCGGGGGCGGGGTGCGTCCAGGTCCAGCAAGAAGCTTGAGAAGAGACTGCGCGGGGCCATGAGGACGGCCAGGCGGGCCAGCAACGTGGAGGTGCCCTCCTTCCTCCGCCAGCTCGTCAAAGAGACGGAGAAGGTGGTCACCTTCTTCTTCAAAGGCGGCACGAGGGAAAAGGAGCCCGGTGAGGAGGACGACCAGGATGAGGATGACTCCATGCCGAGCCCGTACCTGGACCACCCGGTCCTGGAGAAGCACGTGTCCGAGGGGGGCTCCGAGCTGGGGCTGAACTACGCGGTGGCCAGCATGCAGGGCTGGAGGGCGCAGATGGAAGATGCCCACGCCTGCCTGCCCCAGCTGGGTGGAGAGCTGGCGGAGTGGAGCTACTTCGCTGTGTTCGATGGACATGCCGGCACTACGGTGGCACAGTACTGCTCCAGAAACCTGCTGGATCATATCATGGCTACAGGTATTGGATAATTAAATCACAAAAAATATTCATTAAAGTATTGGAGGATGTTCTCACGGTGTCCCATTTTTCCATAGCAATATGACTGTTTGCTCTAAAAAGACTGAGTATTTGAAGTCATTAAGGAGTATAATAAAACAACTGTCTTATAAAAGTGTTTCACGGGCAAAGGTTTACACTATTTTCCAATTTGTTGACAGTTGATCTTTACTGATTATAAATGTAAATGTCAAAGTGCTAGAAATGAACAAGTCAGGACGAGTTCTTTCAGATTAATGTCAAGGTCTTATTACGGTTTATGGGTAATTACTTGACACAATGAAACACACAAAGTATTTCTCCTCCAAGGTTTTAAAAAAGGATACAGATTTGTTATGTGAAAAGGACAGACACAGTCAAAGACTCTGGATGACTGATCTCCCCCAGAGCTCCATCTTAGGCCCCCTACTGTTTTCCCTGTAGTGCTACACACAAAATGCCATGGCTCAAGGACCTCCTCCCTCAACTATATGTATATTGATGGATCTCGATGCCCCACTATATCGCCAAGTGTCAAAGTGCCGCCCTCCCTGCCAGGAGCCTTGGATTGATCCTGGACGCCAACATTGCCAGTACAACTTTCTTGTACTAGCAATGTTGCTGCAACTGCCACTCCTGGTGTTACCGCTCTACAACATCTATAGGAAACACTTGTTTCTCAATAGAAACAGCGCAGCACATATTCACCCCCGGCACTAACCTGCTCACTTGCCTTCTGGCTGGGCGAATTGCCTTTCAGACCTCCGTAACACATCCACAACACTGCAGTCTATCAATGGAACACAAGAAGCGTAGAGCTCCATATTAACAATCGATGATGGGGTTCCAAACTCCAGCTCCATCGATGTTCCTCCAGCTCGCTTATTGCAGTTTCGTCGCTTCTCTACCCTAGCGCAGTGATGGAGCAGTAACCTTCGCACTCGTCTTAGGATGCCAGAAATGCCTCCCATGGTGTCAATGGACCTATCAATACTGTACATGTTACATCTGTATCCTCCCTCCAATGTACTCTAGAGTCTCAGATGATTGAATCTTGCATTTTTCAAAAGGAGCCAGGAGTTAGTTGTTTTCCTCAGAATTGCACTTCCAACAATTTACACTTCTTCACTTTATAGTTGGTATAGACATTTCTTAAATGATAAAGTCTCACACATACTATGTCTGCACCAAATATTCACTCCCAACCATCTCCCGCTGCCTTCAGGTTCTATGAAAGCAGGGGAGGACCCGGAGCAGATGAAGGAAGGGATCCGTGACGCCTTCCTCGCCATCGACAGCCACATGCACAAGCTGACCCGCCAGGACAACTGGGAGCGCAGCGGCTCCACCGCGGCGGCCGTCATCATCTCGGCGCGCTACGTCTACTTCATCAACTGCGGGGACTCACGCACGCTGCTCTGCCGCAACGGCCAGCTGGGCTTCTACACGGAGGACCACAAGCCCTTCAACCCCCGGGAGAGGGAGCGCATTCAGAACGCCGGCGGCTCGGTGACCCTGCAGAGAGTCAATGGCTCTCTGGCCGTCTCCAGGGCCCTGGGGGACTTTGACTTCAAGGAGGTGGACTGGAGGCCGCAGACCGAGCAGCTGGTGTCACCAGAACCGGAGGTGTACGAAGTGGAGAGGTCGTCCGAGGATGAATTTCTGATTTTGGCTTGCGATGGGGTGTGGGATGCCATTGGCAACGAAGAACTGTGTGCCTTTGTGCGCAGCCGCCTGCAGGTGTGCGACGACCTCAGAGATATCTGCGCACAGGTTATTGACCTTTGCCTCTATAAGGTAATTGGAGCCCAATAATTATGGATCTGTTTGACATTCACGGTCAAAATGATAATGGAATTAAATTCCCTGGTTCCCGGCCCACGAGCTTCAGTTGAAAAAGGTTATAGTCCAATAAAAGCTAACAATTGATGACTGATCATTCCAAAATATTCCATAATATCACCTTTTGCTGAACTTGAATACCTCCCATTTCATTGTCTTAGCTCGGAGGTTCTTTAAACATACTGTATGGAATTATGAATGGCGGGTGTTACGTCAGGAGGGCGGGGACAGGCTGGTCAGGACTGGTCCGGTCTGCAAATCAACTCTGGATTACGCTGGCGTGCTATGTAAACCGCTTGCCTTCCTAGGCCAGCCAGGATTTAGAGCAGCACGTCTTAACACAGACATTCCATTTAAAGTACTAGGAGAGAATAGCCCTGTCCTATAAATAGACGTATTAGTGCACTCCGGGACTTTGGGAAGGATAGGAAAAGAAAACACTATGTACGGGTTGGTTAGAACTTCCATTGAATTAATGACTCAGTCCGTGCAGATTTGTCCTTTGCAACGCGCTGAGCTCATATCCAATATGCCGTGCTCGGTCCGAAACATCCATAATATTCTGAATTTTATACCAAATTAAAGAACACCAACCAACTAAAGCAACAAAATAAAGTCCTAAATAGCCGTCCTTTAGTGGGCTACATCAAATCACACTGAAAGACACATCATCAAACTTGACCCCAAAACACACACTACCACAGTGAATTAAACCCATCTGCTGCTTTGTCCCCCACCACAGGGAAGCCTTGACAACATCAGCATCATCATAGTCTGCTTCCCTGGCGCCCCCAAGCTGTCACAAGAGGCACTGCAACGAGAGGCTGCGCTGGAGCAGCAGATCGACCTCAAAGTGGAAGGTGATTTTTATTTTTTTATTTTTCCCCGCCACAGAAAACGCACTAAACAATACGATCAACCTTTCCTGGTCCAATATGTATGCTCGCGATAAATCATTCATTGTATCTTTTCATAGAAATTATCCAGCTGCTGAGGTCCAAGGATGAGGATCCCGACCTTTTGTATGTGATCAAATTCCTTTCTTCAGAGAACCTCCCGGGGTTGCCACCAGGGGGTGGCGTCACAAGCAAGTAAGCTCAAAAGACCGTATTTAATTGGCAAATCAGTAACTCACAGAACTCCCTTTATAACCATCTCTGTTGTCATTAACAGACGTGACTGTATCATCTCTGCATATCAGAAGCACATCATGCCTCTCAAATCTCAGGAGCCAATGGTAAGCGTGTGTTGGAACAGCATGAATGTAGGTCAGAACTATGATGACATTCCATCCGCAGTTTGCAAGTGCATTGTTTTGTTTTTTTAGTTTTCCCAATCTGATGTGTCTGTGTTGGATCTGCTCAATAACACTCTGAAATGTACACGTTGAGTTAATTTAGATGAAATCAAGCTAAGACAACAATACAGCTCAAAAGGTGTGAGATATTTGCCCCGCCTTATTCTAGTCACCTTACATCCTGTCCTCATCTGAGGCCTAAAGGCTCCAAATTTTTACCAACCGTGAAATAATCAACTTGTTTCATTTCAGGACATTGAAGGATCAGAAGAGGACTCAAATTCGAGCTGATCCGACAGAAACTGACGAGCTGTACTTTTTCCGCGGTTACCTGCTCAATCTTGAGATCACGTCTTCAGATGAGTGACGAGATAGGGTATCCATGATTTCCACTTCAAGTCTTGTATACTATGCTTGTTAATTACCTAGGGTAGTTTTCTTAGTAATCAAACACTTATACTGTTGGAAAAAAAGTTTTATTTTGAAAAGATAGTGTATCAAAAACAACCGTGTTAAAACATTACAGTGCCTGTGTAATACTTCTAGACTTTTGTCCAAGAAATAAAGGCTTCTGTTATAAGGCAGCTGAATTTTCATGACTTTCATAAACATTGTACATACAGCACTAAGGAAAAAGCTATGGATGCATTTCCCCCCCCCCCAAAAGCAATAGCTCACGAGGCTACTGCATAACATATTTGTTTTGAAACAAAAAAAAACGCTCAGGCAACATGATTATTGGTTCAACATGTGCGTCGCAGATAAATCGTGCCAGAAATTTTCATGACGACATGACGATTGTATCTGTCGGTAAATAATGAGTTTGCATGATCCTGTGAGAAGGCCAGAGGTGAGATGGACGATAGGGCCCATGAAGCAGAGGAACAAAGGGAGAAGGAGAGGTTGAATGGCAGAGAGAGACGGACAGATGAGATCTGGAGGTGGTTAGAGAAGGAGGGCGCTCAGCAGGTTAGAGGACCGAGAGGCGTTTCCAAGAACTAGCGGATATACCTCAATAAATGTACCCCTTAGAGAGGTGGTGGAACACTTTTCAGCAATTTTAGTTTTCTTTGCCGACCATAAAAATAGCACTTTGTGCACTATTAGTCACTAAATCTGACTAATAGTGCACTAAGAGGTCCCTAAGAGTGTGTTTTGTTCATTTATATTAAAATTTGTAGATAAGGAAAGTGAACATGGTATTGAATTTCAAGTTTCTCAATTACTGTAAAGCACTTGTTATGATTGTTTTTTGTTTCCCTCCATCAATTTTTTTTTCTCTATGTAGTTAATAATAATAATTTAAAAAAAAAAAAAAAAAAAATATATATATATATATATATATATATATATATATATATGTATATAATAATCATATTTTTTGTATAGCACTTTTCATACAAAATGTGCAGCTCAAAGTGTGAATGTGTGAGCTAGTGTGCCTTAAGCAACAGTGGACCACAGCTGCACTGAATCCAAGGGCAAAGGGATAAAGGTCTCGTTGATTGCACTACACCTACAAAAGTTAAATATCTTTCCATTTATACTGAGATATGATCTGTTTTCTATTTGAGCTCCACAACGAATGAAGTGATCGGCGTCCTATCATGGCAGAGGGCTGAGGCCCGCTGCTGCAGTCATGGGTTCTGCAGAATGTGTTGCCAGGTTGTGGTGAGACTCAGCACCTCGGTATTAATTGACTCAGCGCAGCTTATATTGGACGCGGCGGCCTTCTCCTCCTCACCTCACTATTATTCCCGAACGCTCTGAGAAGTCGGATAATTCAAAATAAGCAGCTGTGGAGAGTAGCACTCCGCCAGGAAGGGAACACACGTCGGAGAAAGTGAAGCAGGAAGTTGGTGGAGGAAGAGGAAGGTGTGGAAGGAGAAGCCGCTTCACATATAAAAGGTGAGTGATAATGTTCTGCTTCAGAGAAGAAAATATATAGAATAATTCATACAAAATACGGAAATACCTGCCTATAGTTCTTTGTGTTTCAAATATATTTGAAGTGGATATCCATCAAATCGTCTGTGTTCGGTGGATTACACTACAAAATTCCAGAATTCCATTCAAAAGTGCGACCTCTTTCAACTTTCGGGTCAAGATGGCCACTTTCTTTTTTTAGAACTATACCTTCTTCTGATCGATTGATTTGTTTATTTCTCTTGTGCTGTTCTTTTTTGTGAATGTCATTGGCTATTGCTTATAAAGAGCCAGCCAAATAAATATGGGATTCATTGAAAATAGGAGATTTTGTAAACAAAATTATATTACGGATTAACACTTTACTAAGAAATGCCCCCAGACAATCAAAGGCAAAAGTGTGATGAAAATGAAGCTTAAGACCCAAAATTGAAAAGGAAAAACAAAAGGCTTGCCTGTGTTGGCCAAAGGTGAACCACTGCAACCTCCAGGAAGGAAGCCCCGGAGAAACCTGGTAATTGGGTTAATGAAAACACCTGATAAAGTCCTCCGTTAAGACTCACAGCAGGTTGGTGTGTGTCAGGGCAGGCTGCAGCCAGGAGCTCCACCACTTCAGGGATTGATGGAGCAAACTGATAGAGAGGTGGTGCATGGAGAACTTTTAGCAGACAATTGTTCCCAACAATATAACTGAAGAATTTAATAGGGCAGGAAATTAGTGGGAAATGTTTTATGTTAAGAGGATTAAAACACAGCACTTAATTCTTAATAAATGATTACAAACTTAAAATAAATGGATATGAAATGATTACATAAAAATATTTAACAGAATTAAAGTAGTTACAGCCATTACCAACTTGTTTTGGTCATATCTCGCCCGCAGTCATCCAGGATGCCTCTGAACGCCGGGGAGCCCGGGTACGGCAGCATGGCGGGGGCTGCGGCCGACCTGGAGGCCGCGCCACTGCTCGTCCCGGAGCCGGAAGCAAAGCAGTCCTGGCAGCCTCTGACCAAGGATGAGCTGGAGGCAGTGGCCGGGGGGTCCCGCTGGAGGAAGGCGCGGTCCCGCCTGGTGGTGCTGTTCTGGCTGTGCTGGCTCGCCATGCTCGGCACTGCCGTCGCTATCATTGTGCAGAGCCCACGGCCCTTCGCAGAGCGGCTCTCCTGGTGGCAGAGAACCGTGTTCTACCAGTTGCAGCCTGGCCTGCTGCTGGACCAGCATGGGGGCACTGGGGGTGTCGAGGGTGAGTGTGGTGCTCAGTTGTTTTTATTTGTAGTAGTATTTGGCTTTTAATATTTTTTTTTTTTCCTTATTTGAAGCAGTTCACATAATACACAAACATGTAGTCCCTCCAGAGGGGGGGAAATATATATATATATATATATATATATATATATATATATATATATATAAACGTTTTTTACTTGATTTTTTTTTTGATTTATGTAAAAATAACTTTGCAATGAGCAATATGAAATGTATTTTCGCTTCAATTGACTTTAAAATGTCATCACTTCTTCTTTGCAAAGCATCACATGTACAGTACAGTACATCTCCTCCTGTGGCGAGAGCATTAATAATTAAACTATTTATTTGGCCTTCCCAGCATTGTGTGCGCATCTTTCCTACATCAAGTCCCTGGGTGCCGGGGCCCTGATCTTGGAGGGTCTGTTCTATAAAGGCCCGTCTCCAGGCGGATCTGTGATGAACGAAAGCTTGATGACCCTGCCTCAGATGGAGCATCTGCTCACGGAGAGCAACAAAGTTGGTGAGTGAAGAACTATTTTATTTTTTTTTATTACGGTGAAGCAGAATGTTTTGTCCTCAAGCAAACAGTATCTTAAATTACTTTTTTTTATTACTGCAATTGTAGGCCTTAAAGTAGTGCTGGACTTCTGTGAACTGGACCTATCGAGACCGGTCTATTCAGCGAACAACACAAAGGTGTCCCCAAATGTATCAACAACAGAGCAGGTAAAACTGATTTTCATATCAAATGCTCATACTACCAATGCCTGCTGGGAAAGTTATAATTCGGCAAGATTGTTTCTTAAAAACATGACATCTTCTAGAAGTAGTATCTGCCATGTTATTACAGAACTCACTCCGGTTGTGGTTGGAGCAGGGTGTGGCAGGCTTTGCAATTTGTGACACAGATCCAGCGTATTCAGAACCGGTAAGATGTCAAAACAGTGTTTCTCGAGGGCTTGCATTTCCCGACTTCTGCCAAATAAAGAATCTTCGACTAAATTCTAGACTCTGTTGGAATGGAGGGCTGTGATGAAGGAGTTCAGCAACAAAGACGAGGAAAGGTAAGGGGTAACTTATTTTCCCTCTGTCGCTTGCATGCGCACGGATATCATTTTAAGTTTGTTGAAAACAAAGTCCCTGTGCTTCTCTGCAGGATTGTGGTGGTGAAGCAGACCGGGGATTCTCTACCTGTTCTCAACATTTCCAGCTCGGTTAACGACACCTTGGTGGATGTGGTGATGAAGTCAATTCTGCCTCCGTCCCATCGCATCATATCTTCATCAGAAGTAGCAACAGCCATAGAGAAGCACCTGCAAAAGGTTGAAGAGGATATTTGGACAAGTTGGATGGTAAGACCAATCACTAGTCTGTAGGGGTGGTCTATTAAAAAAACAAAGGATCAACCTACAGTATAACTCCTTACATCTATATAACTATGCATTTTGGCTGAGGAAAGTGTATTGTCAACTAGTTTCCTTCCATCTTTGGTAGGTTGGAGGCAAAACATCCAGTGCCTTACAGAAGTTACTCCTGGTGTTGATGATGACCCTGCCAGGGTCGCCTGCCGTCCAATATGGTGAAGAGATCGGCAATGCACAAGTAGGGTCCACGCTCGGCTATCTGAGCCTGTGAGGCCTGTCTTGCACAATCGATTTTACAGCCAATCCATTTTTCTGTTGTGTAGAATGGGTCCTTGAATATGGGAGACAGTACAGCGTCTGAAAATGGGGTAACATCGAACTCTCATGCTGCGAATAAAATTATCAACCATTGATCTTCAAACCTTAATTATCGAGCAGTCGTATGGCATGCGGTCTTAATGCTTTTTTCTGCCGTTTAGGGAAAGGATAAGTGGTCGGCTTTGGCCCTCTTCAAATCTCTGACTCGCTCTAAATCCAGAGAGGAAGCCCTGCTCTTCGGCAGCTTCACGTTTATCCCCTTCAACACCACATCGGAGTCACCCTCCGCCTCAAATTCCACCCTTGTTCCTCCTTCTCCCACATCTCTCCCAATCTTGGCCTTCCTGCGCTCCTGGGGCTGTGTCCGGTTCCTGGTTTTGCTCAACATTGGCCCTGACCCCCGTCATCTGGACCCTAACTGGGTCCAGAACCTCCCGGCGTCTGGAGTGTTTGTGACCAGCACAGGGATGGACCGCTTGGGCTCCGTCCTGCTGGACATGCTGGAACTCAAACCCCAAGAGGCCATCATCCTCAAGCTGATCAAGCCGGGAAGCTACTCTTAGAACCGGTTCCCTGGGGGCCCAATGAGGAGACTTGTGTGGCAGAGCATGTACTGAGTTATTGCGCGTGGCAGCATTGTACGTGGTTGTAAATGTGTGTCTCTTGTTTGGACCGTGAGTCCCTTCAGGCACACACTGAGCGACAAATTGTACCAGAGAATAATGAAAACTTAGCCTCAATCTTACTTCCGTTTCTCGACAGTTAGACAGCAATGTGAAGTGTTGGTAAAAGAACGCAGTGCAAATACTTTTGTATAACAAAAATATAGTAAAAAATATATACCTATTTGTCTTAATTTTTTTGCATCACATGGATCATACTGCTTCCCATACACCAGCAAGGCGTTGATACTAGATTCAGTTGGCACAGTTGTGAGAACCACTAGGGGGCGCTACAGCATCGCTGAGCCCTGTCATTTCCACCCTGAAACTGAAGTGTTTTGGCCTCTCCACTAGAGGGGAGTAGAGTTTCCAGGTTATTGAAAACGCCTTCCAGGATGGAGGCTTTTCAGAAGACTGTATTTTTTTTTTTTTTTTTTTTTTTGTCTTTCAGTGAATGACAAAGAAACTCTTGCTTAGTATCAGAATAAGCTTGATAATACAGCATGTAGAGGCTTTAAGCAGAAGGTGCATTTATTAGATCAAGACAAAAATGGATTGAAAAGGGGTAACAAAGATTTTTTTAGATTAGAAAAATTAAACTCGAAAGTTAACTCTATCCAACAACTTAGAATTGGCAATGATGTATGTGACTGATGACCCTAAACACATCTGTACATATTCTTCTAGTTTCTACAGCAAATTGTATACATCTCAATAATGGGAAAAGAATGCAACCTTTTTCATAGAACCAGTCGAGGTGAATTCCATTAATAATATATACCATAGGACTATTATCTTCCACTGTCTCTGGGGAAGCAGCTTAAGTTCCCATCCAGGATGAGGTGCGAGTGTCAGTTGAGGAGGAGAGAGCCAGCAGGATGGTTGGAATGCGGCAGCAGGGAGCCCGGACGAGATGGGAGAAGGCGGTGGAGCGCAAAGTCTCATGGGCTGAGCTTTGGAAAGCCGAGCCCCATCAAGTAAAATTTTGAAACAGGGCTGTCTATGACTTTTTACCAAGCCCACCCAACATGTTTTGCTGGTGGAATCATGGGCTTGCCCTCTGTGCCTGAAGAGAGGGACCCTGAAGGGAGGGCGCTACCGCTGGCACCAGGACCAAGTCCTGAAGGCCATAGCGGACACCATCTGCAGTGGGATTAGCTACTGCAAGTGCCTCCGCCCAGTGAAGAAGACTGTCGCTTTCGCCGGAGCTCAGGAGAAGCCAACATCAGCTGTCAGGACCACCTCATCTGTCTCACTAGCAACGGCACAATTCTGGGAACTGAAGGTTGACTTGGGGAAACAACTAAAGTTCCCGGAAACTGTTGCCACAACAACGCTAAGGCCAGACATGACATGGTGCTGATCTCGGAAACCTCCAAGCAGGTCATTCTCATGGAACTCACTGTTCCTTGGGTGGACCGCATTGAGGATGCCAACGAGAGGAAGAGGGCAAAGTACTACCTGAGCCTGTAGAAGTATGCCGAAGCAACGGGTGGCGAGTGAGGTGCGAGCCCATTAAGGTGGGATGCAGAGGGTTTGCAGGCCGGTCCCTCTGGAGAGCCTTCAACATGCTGGGCATCACAGGGGCCAGTAGATGAAAGACCATCAAGTTGGCCACCGAGGCAGCAGTGGTTGCTTCAATGTGGCTGTGGATCAGGAGAGGAGAGGTGTGGGTAGTGTACCTGGATACAAGCCGGGGCTTTATCAACCCAGCTGGGTCGCATGGGTGAGGGTGTCTGATTGTTGAAAGACCCGAAACACCCAATGACCCCAGGTAACATCACTCATGATGTGGTCAGGTGCATCACAAGATGATGTATGTCACACGTCTCCACAAGAGGCATTTTAACCATCAATAGCTTAAAGCAACACTACGTCATTTTTTTACATTATAATAACACTTCTGAATCATTTTGATGGTACACTAACTTGTAATATGGAGAATGGCACCTCTTTCATCCCCACCCATACCCCCGAATGCCTGTTCGTGCACTATGTAACTCCTTTGTTCGGGTACGAAACCGCGGGAAAAGCGGCGGGCCCAGCACCCGCAGGTTTCCCACCTCAGCCGGAGCACACCAGCCCTCACTTTCGTCGCGCCACGGGTTTGTTACTCACGTGTGCTGCCCCGGTTTTGGAACTGTTTCTGTTATTGAAACGTGACCGATAAGGTTCAAATTTGTCCGGGGACACAAGTTCTTTACGAACTCCGGAACGAGTTTAACGACAGTGGTGCACTCAGAAACTGTAGATACAAAAAGTTACATGATGCTGCTTTAAACATAACGAATCCCGTGGGGTGGATGGCATTACATCAGAATTTCTACAGAGCATTTGTGGAACAAGTGGTCTTTTTTTATTTAATTTGTTTTCAGAAAGTGTATCTCAACCACAGGAGATGACTACTTAACTATCTCTAACCCAACATTTTTCTGACTATTTCGGCCGTCGTAAGAATTGGCAGTCCCCTGAGGTGTCTTGGAGGCTGTGGCGTCCCAAGACAGCCCCATCGTATAAGATAATTACGAAGAGATGGTGCCAGGGGTCCCAAGAGAGAGAGCCCATTGCCAGGGGGCCTGGAGATAAGGTAGGTGGAATGTGTCCTGTGA
Source organism: Zeus faber (assembly GCF_960531495.2). Classification (NCBI taxonomy): domain Eukaryota; kingdom Metazoa; phylum Chordata; class Actinopteri; order Zeiformes; family Zeidae; genus Zeus; species Zeus faber. The sequence continues at coordinate 17,493,421 of NC_137197.1, forward strand.
CCTACGTAGGGGAACAAAGTGGTCACCATTGTCTTTGGGCAAGCATAAAAGAAACTGCCGAGTCTCATTCAACAGAGAATCCTTCCGGCATGGTTCTCTCCTGGACTTCCTAGGCAAAGTCTGGTCTGGTGCTGTTCTTTTGTAATAAATCTATTATTTTACTCAAGTCAGCGCCAGCGGTCACTCCTTCTTCATCAACACACCAAATTCATCAAGAAACTACACCCCCAATCACAAGGTGTTACCGTAGGTGCTTTTGCCAAACGGCTTTAGTCAGTTTTGGACACTATCATAGACGTATCACAATCTAGGTTCATGAGAAATAGGCACAAATCAAATAATATTAGATTGGAACAAGATATTTTAGATTACTTTGAGCTCATCAGTGATAACAGTCTCATCCTCTTCTTACATTTCTACAAAGCTTTTCACTCGGTTGACCATAAATCTATTTTCAATTCACTAGAGAAATTTGGTTTTGGGCAGTATTTTAGCAACGCTATTCACACTTTATATGGTCATAGGAATAAACAGCGGATCAGACCGGGTTGCACAGTTTCAGTTTCAAGCCAAACACGTATCCTTTCCCTAAACGGCAGAAAAAAGCATTAAGATAGCATGCCATACGACTGACGGCTCGATAATTAAGGTTTCAAGATCAGTTTAACTCCTCATCACCCCGCTTTTATTATATTAAAACAAGCACTTTGAAAGGCATTACAGAGCGGAACAAAAGACTCTGCTAAGATATTTTGTGTCTAAATATAATTCATGTATTCCCTGAGGCTACTGGACTATACTTAATGTGAAATACTTAAAACTGTTATTCGCTCAATAACTAACATTCCTGTCAAAGATCCAGTGACATACTTGGAGATCTACACCAATAAGTATAAAAAACACAGAAGTACCCCAATCATAGAAAAAGCACAAAGGAAATTTAACCAGTGGCCTCTTGTTTGGTATTTGAAATGTAGAACATTAATAACAAAAGCAGATGGTATTTCAAGGCTTACCTATGTCCCTCTCTCATTACATCATAAATAATCAAAGACATAGAAATGCTACTTTTCAAAAAAATGTATGGAAAAACAAAGCACATTACATAAAGAAATCAGTTGTCATGAATACATGACTGGATCATAATTGGATTCATTGGATCAAGAAATTAAAAAAACAAATCCAAATTCAATGTGGAATTGTTTTTCTAACCATATTAGAAGATTATTTTAGTCATCACACACCACAACACATGCAGCGACGGCAGCCAACACACACACTTCAAATGGTGGCCGATGAAACTTTTTCTCTTCTTTTCACCCATCCTGGCTTGTCCTTCCTCCGTTGGGCAGCATACAGCGACAGGGACCACTTTCAAACGTCCACCGCTGGTCAAACGACGATGTTCTGCATGTTTTCGGTGGGGGTCCTGACTGATGTTACATGGAGGAAACCCCGTGTGAACACGGGGAACACATAGAACTCCACACAGGAAATGCCCCTTATGGGGAAATAACAGGCCGGAGCGCAGTGCCAACAGCCAACACCCAGGATCTTACGGTGTGAGGCAGCCGTGCGATGCACTGAGCCACCATGCCACCGAAATATATTATCTGAAATTGGTGGATTAAAATATCTATGAGTACATTGAAAAGATTCCCATTCGCCTTTCTAACTTCCATAAACAAGCACTGATTGCATGGTCTAGATGGAATAATAGATATATACCTTATAAAAAACAGACCTCTGTAACAATAATAACATTGTTTGGGTGAGTCCGTTATTCAAAAATAATGGTGTTTAATTTCTTTAATTTATTTATTTATCAGGAATTTGTTCAATGTTATAAGATACCTGTGACTCCTAAACATTCTTTGATGCCCTCCCCTCCGGCGTGTCTGGATTATTTAGGATTGTTTACCAGCTGGATGTTCTACTGATGGAGCCGACTCACCAGTTGGAAGTCTTCTTTGACTCATCTGGTCGCAAGAACAAATGTGAGATCATTGCTCTTTTTCAATGTAATATTTGTTTCTGTTTGACCTGGATTATCTTTTTTGGAATAATCGTGTAAAACAATTTATTCTGGGGGAAAAAAAAAAGTTTGGACTTTCCCGTTTAGACCAATTCTTTTTGGTCAACAAGGTTAAAGAAGATTCATTTAAAATCATTCATTTGTCGCTCCTGCCCGGCCAGGTCTTTCTGTGTTATACTCAAAAATTATATTGATTTAAGCTGTGCCTCCTGTCACGCCCATGCTGAGACTGTTCATCTGTTCTCCAAATGCATGCATACCCTTAATCTGTGGCAAGATATTTGTGGATTTATTTGAACTTTCAAATTGTACTGAAAAATGTATATATATATTTACGGATCCACACAATATATTAAATAGAGTATTTATAACCAGTCTCATTGTATTTTTTGCAAAGTTTTACATTCACAAAGGTCAATTTGCCAAAGCAAAACCTCACTTTTATGTTTCCAAAAAACAAATAGAGCTATACAGTATATTAAGGTTTTTGGAAACCAGCCAATAATCATCTAGATTGAGACCTTCTTGTATTATAAGAGTGTGTTCTGTAGATACTCTATCATTAGGAAACTTTTCTCTCCAAATATCTATCAAGTTAAATCTTTGCATGAAAGTAATTGAATAAGCACTTAAGTTGGTATTTTGCTTTGATCTGTCAATCACATTATCAAGAGCAATGTTAAAGTTGCCACCAATTAACAGGGAGGCATTAGGAAACTTGTCTAACCACAATAATAACTGCTGATTTATAGCGCCAAGCAAGTCTTTGTTTTCTGGTTTAACATTATATCCATAAATAATAGTGACAATTCTTATAAAGTTGCAAAATTAAATTACTTGGCATATACACCGATCAGCCACAACATTAAAACCACCACTAATATTGTGTGGCTCCACCCTCTTACCGCCAAAACAGCTCTGAGGCATGGACTCCAGTGTAGCCCGTTGCCGGTTCACCGGTTGTCCTTCCTTGGACCACTTTTGGTAGGTACTAACCACTGCATACCGGGAACAAGAACTGCCGTTTTGGAGATGCTCTGACCCAGTCGTCTAGCCATCACAATTTGGCCCTTGTCAGAGTCGCTCAGATCCTTACGCTTGACCATTTTTCTTGCTTCCAACACATCAACTTCAAGAACTGACTGTTCACTTGCTGCCTGATATATCCCACCCCTTGACAGGTGCCATTGGAAAGAGATGAGCAATGTCATTCCCTTCACCTGTCAGTGGTTTTTCAATGCTGCGGCTGAACATGTACAATGACCTTTTACATCAACACCTGAGTGTAGTATATTACTTATAAAATTGTTTTTCAATATACCCACACCTGCTGAACGTACTGACCCATGTGAGAGCCAGATTTCGTTTCGCCACTGCAGAATGAGTCCCTTGGAAAAATAAAAACAATCAGTTTTGTATCGCTTTGCAAACAACAATAAGGCATTGCACTTCCTGGCAATAAGAGAAACAAAATATAAAGACAATGAATGAACAACAACATCAATGAATACTGTAACTAGACCATTAGTCGCAACTAACTTACAAACAAAGTATTTGCAAAAAGCATCGATAACTGCACCATTTCCAGTCACAACCATGTGAATATTAAAGCAAAAGTGAGGCAGCCGCTACACCCCTTTAGTATAAAGGATTGTAAGAATAAAGACAACATTTAGAAAAAACAAGTGTATTGGGATTTTACCCCAGCTAGGGAAGAGTGTAGTGCCCATACCAACCCTTTTCATGCTCCCCTGGTCTGAAAAGGGGGCTGAGATTATAGAGTCCCAGAAGAATATTCAACATCTTTAAAGCCATTATATAAAAAGTGCTTTCCACCCTTGAACTTGTATTTCCACATCAGAGAAAATGTCAACTCACTTACGTTGAGTCAACTACAAGAGTGCTCAGGTACGTCAGCATAACTCAACTTCAGTCCATCCAGTGTAGAAACAAACAAAATAAAAAAGTACACGTCAATTACTTGAATGCAAGGCTTAACAATTTTCTCTAATCATCTGTTCTCCTATAGCCTCACATCGGTTTCCGTATTACGATGGGGCTGAATGAAAAAATCCCATTATTTTTCAACAAAAACCGCATCCTTCCAAAGAGAAAGCCGCCTTCCCCTCCTTTTTGGGGTGGCTTCCACAGCCCAACCACAACTTCTACCGATTTCCCCTGTGGACTCTGCAGAGGCCTCCACCAAAGCCCAGGCCATTATCACACAGGAACCGAGGCTTTTTGGCTGCTGCCCAGACCGCCGCTCTGTGAATCCCGGGATGAGAACTTGATAAGGATGCTTCTGTGATCCGCGACTCGAGTCTCGATGTGCTTTTTCTCTTGCTCTGAGGCTGATGACTGAGTTGCTCAAAGTCGCTCCATGAAAGGAGACGCGAAACAGAGCTTCTTGAAAACGCTGGTCGTCATGACCAGGAACCTGCGAGCGATGGCCGACGACCATCGTGTTGTCTGTGGTGTCTCCATTAAAAGTTTTAAAGTTTCTACTACTGTGGTGTTTGACATCAAGTTTTACGACCTTTTATCAGCCCCTACTGTCCTGGCTTATGGGAGCGGTTTAAATGTTTTTTGCATTGTTGTGTGGATGGAGGTTTTTCTTTTTAAACAGATAGAAACGCGTTACATGCATGGAACATCATTTTAGTCAATATTAAATTTATAAATAAATGATTACAGAAATGATTATGTCTATGACATAAATTCTGAAATAAATAAATGAGGCGTTAAATAATTAAAAATATAAATCAATGTAAATATCAGTGGGCTGACCCTTGCACTGTACCGGAACAGCTGACGGACATGGTGTACAGGGTGCGCTGGTCAAGAGGAACCGGGTGGTGGCCCTCCACCTGGCTCCAACCCAGGAAGTATAGGGAGCTGAGGGCCAGCTCTGAGCAATCGCTCCTACCACTGTTGCGTAGAAGAACGGCAACGGCAGCGCCAGTCCAGCTCCCCCTCTCTCCGCCGACTCTGAATCCGTGCGATAACCACGCCCTGTTCGTTTGCATATAACAGAGGGAAATAAAAAGAGATGGGAAATAAATGTGGCATTAGGAAATAAAAGTCCCCTGAAATAAATAAATGTGGAATTATGAAATAAAACTCCCCTGAAATAAATAAAAGTATTCTTTTGAAAATGTCCTCTTTTAAATTAAAAACTCTTTATTTATTTATTGAGCTATGTTTAATCATTCATTCACGTATTTTTTGCCTCATTTATTTATTTTAGCGTTTATTTCAAAGACATATTGATTTATTTCATAGCCATATATATTTATGTATTTATTTAATATGAACAAAAATGGCGTTTGATAGAATGTGTGGACGAGTCCCTGCATGATGACAATTCTCCATCTGCAATATTCGCAGTTGATTCCATCAACCTTTCTACAGTAATTACAAGCCTACTAGCCGTTGAAATGCTATATTCCTAACTATGGGTGAGGTTGATCTGCAGCTTTACACTATGATGTGCATCTGCTGTCTTCAAATTGGTATAATACATGAATTGAACTTCAACTGAACATTCCATATCGCAACACCTATCAATCATCCTGTAGGTGGTGGCTTCATCACAGATGCCCACAATGATGGAAGCGATCGAAAGCCCCCTCTCCCAGAAGTTCCTTGCGCATTGCAACACTGAGCCATGACAGCAATTTTGCACATGATGAAGGGCAGATTATCTTTTCCCTCCTATGATGCATTTCCTTCGGACTGATGGTTCAAGATTAACGGTACACTTGCACCCCTTCTCATGTGGTGTGACTTGCAGTGAGGACATTTAAGTAATTTCTTTAAAACGCACATGGTGTTACAAAGAATTGAGTATTTAACCAAATATATAATATTTACATTTTTTATAGAGATTGCTACTGAAATCAAAAATAACATTGAATGATGAATGGAAGCTGATTAAAATGTGGAACGGGGAACTGTTTTGAATTAAATCATGCAAAATAACTATAGATGAAAAATACAAAGATTTCACTGCAGGCAAAAGAGAAGTTAATGAGAGTTAAATGTGCGTATAGTAAAGGCGTTGTGGCATGAGAAAAAAACATTCTATTTATAGTACCAGCATGTTGACATATCCTTAAGTCATGGATTAATCTTTGTTTGATAAAGTGTATCACTGACAAACACTTTCTGCCGTTGGGTTGTATTGTAATCAGCGACATAGTTTCAATATTTGCTCTTGAGAACTGGCCCTGAGGACGCTGTGATAGGGACAATAGAAAGGCCGAAAAGACTGTTTGCTTCTCAAAGAAAAACACTTTATTCTGTTTATCCTGTCCCATTCTTGCTTCACTTGTATGTTAACAGAGAGCCATTGTTAGTGTGTGTGTATGTGCGCGCAACCTTCATTCAATAACCCAACTTGAGATGGAGTGCGGCACTTTTATTTATGTTTTTGGGGTTTTCAGTAAATGTTAGAACATATGAAATATATCAACATTTGAACGTGCACGTGGACATCTGTCAACACTTCCACAATTTCCAACTTTTTTTAAATTAATCTTTTTTTACACATGTACAGGAGGAAGTGAGAATTCCATTTTTTATTTTATTTTTTAAACCTTGATTTTCTTCATTTCTGCATTCATTCTGAGCAACTACAAAACAAAATCATGAATACCCTCAAAGAATAACAAAATGTGCAAGTGGCAAGAAAAAAAACGGGGGTGACTTAACCCTCATGCAGGATCGGCACAACGTCAAATACCAACACACTGCAGTCTGCACTGCCAGTACACACAAACCAAACAACAGACACAGGTTTTAGCATCAGAGAATAAGAATACAGACATTTCGTGGCATCTTCACGTTGAATCGAAAGACCATTTACTCTTAAATTACATTTTGCAGCAAACTTTTTTTCCCACGGCAAAATCGGCATGCGGCAGCTCTTGGGCGTCCCTCACACAAGCATTCAGAAACGGACAGGTAGGTTAGAGAGGAAGAACATCCGTGCTATACGGTGAGCTACTGTGCCTAATTATCCTCGTGGTGTATATCTTTCGGTCCACTAAGAAATGTTTATTTTTCCTTCAATTTGAAAAAGATTGACCCTGACAGGTTATTGCTCCCCCTGCCAAAAGTGTCACTCAGTTTGAAATATTACAGGAAGAGCTTCACCAAAGTGCATATAATCATACTTGACAGCATTATCAGTTTATGGACATGATTCATTGTGTACCTTGAGGAATTCATTTTCTTTTGCATCCAAAAATAGTCCTGGATCAATGGAATTAAAGTGCTGCCTCGTTCTCCTCCTGCACGAGTCTTGGGAAAATAGTCTGTTTATCAACTCGAGGCGTGGCTACTGGACTGGGCTTGACCAGGAAAGTTCTTCAATAAAATGCAGAATATCAGTCGATGATGTATGGAAGCCCTGAAGGCCAAGGCGGTTGAAAATGCGATCTCAAAAACAGTTTTTCTTGTATGTATGGGGTAATAACTTGCGTCTACATATATATTACTATATATTCTACAGACTATCACTGGGTTTGTAGGAGATCTCATGAAATTTACAGTCCATTAGTTTCAAGTCCCCTTGGGTACCTCATACATTGGTTAAACTTAAATGTAGTTAATTTAGTGTCCAACATCTAGATGCTTCAGAATGAGGCACCCTGAAATGAAGACAAAACTGTAATATTTGCTATCGTTTTTTTCCTCTATTATAATGTTGTAAACACACGCGGGGCTTCGACTCCGAGCTCGTTCCTCAGGGTGACAGCTTGGGCTGCGGGACGCGGCCGTCCGCGGAACCGTGCTGGGCGCTGTCCTGCGGGGTGGCGCTCAGAGCGCAGTGGCGGGGGCCCTTCACGCCGCCCCGGATGAAGCGGCAGGTGAGGAGGGAGAGCATGTGGCGGAACACCGACTTGCGGCAGATGATGAAGACCCAGGGGTCCACGATGGGGTTCAGGGCGTAGAGACGGAACGCCCTCAGGTTCTCCTGGTCGTCGGCGAACGGGTGGACCGCGTTGATGAAGCCCGCGATCTGAAACGAGACCGAGACGACGGGTCAGGGTCACTAATAACACTCGTGCCGTATTGATTGAGAATGAGCGTTAAAGGTAGAGTGAAGCAGGAAGAAAGAGGTGGGGGGGGGGTAACAGATGTATGAATCAGCTTGCTCTTTAATCATTTCCTATCTGGAGTAGATCAAGCCCCTTTCTGACCAGCGTCTTGAAAAACGCTACCCCTGCCCCAGGCGTAGATCCAAAACGCTGATCGAAGACGTTGAAAGAGCGCTCCACATCGTTAGAACCTCAGATTGTTTTCCAGCTCTCCGCACCAATCACCACGCATGTTATCCAATCTGCCAAAAAACAGATGTTTCCTTCTCCCTAAAGGGTCATCACATGATTCTATTGTAGGCTCTTATTTTTATTTTTTCCAGATAATCTGTGTTACACAATGGTTCTGGTGAAACAGGAAGTTTATGCTTTGGTCTGACCCCTTGAAATGACCATTGCTTTTAATGTAGGTGATATTTAGGAACCGAGGCATTTTCTACCACCACATGTGTTGGGTGGTTAATTTGCATAAAACACCGATATACCTGGCGAATATGGTGTTCGAAGGAGCCTCAATGGCCGACGCAGAAAGAGCGTTCGGGGTATGAGCGTCCACGCGGGGCGGTCCGAGACGGACGCGAGCGGCCTCTGGCTGAGGGACAGCGTTTGTTCACCTTGTTCCTCCACTCTATCAACAGTCGCCCTGTTTTCTCCATAACACATGCAACAAACAGCGGCCTTATTAATGGCACGGTGTGATTGAGTGTTATTGTACCCTGTGGTAAATGTTTCCCTGTTGCCAGGGCCTGGGGAGAGAAAACTAATGAGCCCGAGCAAGAGTGAAATCAGCGGCGAAGAGCTAAAGCAGACGCTGCTCGGACTGGATGTGGCCGGCCTGAGTGTGTGTGTGTGTGTGTGTGTGTGTGTGTGTGTGCGTGCGTGCGCACGCGTGTGTCTTGCATTACAAAAAAAACATTGGGATTACCATGTTTAATCCTTGCCGCAACAGCAGGAGAGTGTAGCCTTCAATGCGCCACCATCCTTATTTGACAGGAATTAAATTAAATCTGATTGTTTTTAGGGAAGTGATGTCTTGGGCCCAAATTTCTAGAGTTGCACAACAGAGTTAGAATTGCTGTTGTATGCCAATTTGTAGAACATGTGTGTGTGTGTGTGTGTGTGTGTGTGTGTGTGTGTCTGTGTGTGTGTGTGTGTGTGTGTGCGTGCGCGAGTCTGTTTTGCTCAGGCCACAAAATGAAGCGCATGAACATTCTAAACAAGACTGAAAACAAGCAGTGAACTATTCACCAGTTCGCCGGCGGTTGACTGAACCTCCATCTGTCTGTAGTTCAAACATCATACGCTGAGCTGAGCTGTTGTTGATCACATCCGAGGCCGGGATTCAACAGTTTTTACCGGTTCACATTCATTATCCAGTCGCTTCGTTTCGGGGTTGACTGTCCGCAACGTTGTTGTTCCCTTTCTTTTTTTTTTTGTGAAGTTCTGTCTTTTATTTGTAGTATGCTACCAACAACCTTTTAATCGGGAGTGATCCAGTAAAACTTTTTTTTATTTTTCCCCCCTCAATTTCTCTTCATTTAATTGCCTCTTCTATCTTCATCGCCTCGATTTTGCTATAGGGGTCAGAAAAGGCACCGTTACACACAGTCAAAGATCGCACGCCGAAACCAACCCCTGACAACCCGCTCTCAAACCTCCCTTTGCCTCTAACAGCTTTGGCTCACGGCCAAGGAAAAAAGCCTGGTCGCTTGCAACAATTTTGTATTACATATCGGAAATAGGAAATGAATCGTGGTTGCATATAACACACTAACAAACCCAATGAAAAATGCATTAGTCTCTCCGTGCTCTAATCCTTTGCCTCAATCACCATTGAAATCTCGGCCAGAAACATTTCGAAGAAACATGCGCCCACCAACGACCCTCCTGCACCCGTCTTGCCCCGCGGACGCACACCTCCCACCGGCCTCGGCGCCCGTGGCTTCATGCCGCCCTGCCTCTTATGGTCCTGCGGGGAGGCTCTCTGGCTCTGCAGAGATGGGCACAAATCTCTGGCTGTCATTCTCCGGCGACCGTTGGCCCAGACGAATGAGACGTCAGGCTCTGCTTACACATTGCGTGTCTACGGCTTGGGTGATTTACGACGGCCAAGCGGAGGGAAATGGATGAAAACAAACAAGACTCCGTAGTTACGGGCGGTGTGCATGAATGTAAATCCAAGGAAAGAGCGAATGCAAGTTTGTAAACGGATGTTTATACATTTACAAATAGAAAACACACACACACACACACACACACACACACACACACACACACACACACACACACACACACACACACACACACACACACACACACACTTGTACAAGCCATACTTTAACCTTAGCTTGGACACATTAGGACCCATTTGAAGCTGATTGCTGCAACTATCAGGAAACAGGCAGCGTAATGGACGACTACAGCTATGCATTAGTTTCCATCTCGGGTCTTAGAGGCGCGTCCCACATCTCTCTTCCTGATACTGTTTCACTCTTCGATCAATAGGTTGGAATAAGTGAGGGCATCCCAGTACCGGGCATTATCAGCGCTCCAGATAAGACACTTTAGGGTGATGCACTTCAAAGATTCTAAAGGTTTATTTTTCGTCACATACAGCGTGTACTGTAGTGAAACGCTTTTTTAGCAAAATAGAAAAAATTAGTGCAAAAATAAAAAGAAGAAGAAAAAATGAATTAACAACTAAAAATCAAAATGTATATAGGAATACAATTTGAATAAAAAACACAAATCTATGCGCAGAGCAGAAGGAATTGGGGGCAGATGATCCTCCTTGGCGACCCATAACGGGAGCAGCCCAAAGCAGAAGAAGATACTGCATTTAGAAAAAAAATACCAGACCAACAGAAACTGCATACATACAGACATACAGACAGACAGACAGACAGACAGACAGACAGACAGACAGACAGACAGACAGACAGACAGACAGACAGACAGATATCACACACTTTATTTATGTACATTGCGCAGTGTTTTCTGTGGAATGTTTAGGAGCTGAGAATAATAATAATAAATATTTTGTGAGTCCTCACAACAACCAGCTTTACAGTATCGTGCTGCTGTACATGTGTAACAATGTTTTACATGTTCTAATGGTGTTGAAGGGCTTTAGAAGTTAGACCAGAAAGGGGGTTCCTTTTTCGCTGTTCCGTCTTCATACCTTTTCAGTCTTAGATTCTAATCTTGTAATCACTCAGATGATCTTGCAAAAAGTATTATTTTACAACACATTCATTTGCAAGCAGTTTGTTAGCTGGACTTACTCCCTACATTGTAGTAGATTGAGTGAGTCTGGTGTCCTCTCTTTTCTTTCCTTCTTCTGATCCATTTGATCTGAGCTTTTTGTCTTGTTTTCGTCACGAGGCGATGGGGATATTTTTCTGCTCTTTTAACTGTGAATGTCCAGCCACATTGACAGTTTACTGACCACTAACTGCACTGCTTCATCACATTCACCGCAACTGCCTCTCACCACTTGAGAATCCCAGATGAGTGGGTTCTTACCGGGAAAGGATCCCGCCAGGGGGAACAGAAACGGCATACACACCTTAAAGGACACCATGCACAACGTAAATACAGTGAATGGCCATTTTTAATAAAGTGCTGGTTAACTAGAGTATCAGATATGAGATTAATATCTTTTTTTTTTACCACTCTAATGTACTTACAGCAGCCATGTGTGTTTCCATAACACCGTAACTCATGTGTCACTGAAACAAGAAGTTGTCGAGCATTAACACATTTTGAGCAGATTAACAAGCGACCGACCTCCAGCCCTCAAGACGAGCTTGTGACTCAATACAAGTTACAACAGATATGAAATACTGCACGGCGTCAATTCGACCAGACGAGGCATTGCAGCAATGTAAATGTCACCTAACCCCCACGCACACATTGCAGAACATTTTGCGTGTGTGTGTGTAAATTGAGATGTGGCACATTTTCTTCTGTTTAGCATTCAGCAAAGGGATCATGCAATATCTAAGGATATTACAATTAGTGTGCAGGTGTGTCTTTAACACACAGCAGTGTGTGTGTGTGTGTGTGTGTGTGTGTGTGTGTGTGTGTGTGTGTGTGTGTGTGTGTGTGTGTCTTCTACAGGGAGGTTATGCTGGTTAGAAAATTCCATCCAGAGAATGTTTTTGTCCCAGGACAGATGCCAGAATTATCCTGCCAAAAGGCTGAGGGAGCATAAGGTCTTGTGTCAGAATTTTCCCCAAATGTATTCACGAAAGAGCAATAACAGACCACATTTACACACCTAGAAACAAGTTGCCATAAGACTAGAGCATGTCAGCTGTGTGTGTGTGTGCGTGTGTGTGTGTGTGTGTGTGTGTGTGTGTGTGTGTGCGCGTGCGTGTGTGTAGGTGTGTGTCCCGCGCAGACTAAACCAAAAAAATCTAAAATGTCACAATGAACCGTGACTGCCGAACTTCAAGACACAGCATCATATACATAAGACCATCTCTGATAACCTCTAACGACGTCTATCAGGAAGAAGGTTGCGGGATGATACGGAAAGACGGTTTCAAGTGAAATGGAAAATTCAGACCGGGAACATTTTTTTTAAACCTCGGAAAAACCCAGACAGCCACAAAAAGGCACCCACACCAGGAGGAAGTGGAGGCGGGTGTGAACGAGTGAACACCCAACTTCAACGTTGCCAAAGATGTTCGACACACCAGGGTGAGCAACGCTTACTTGGCTTTTCCCGCCAGGCGGTCAAAATAAAAGCCTGACTGCATTACTCAACCTACGATATGTAAGTTAACCACGGGGAGGTGCGCGGCTTTTGAAAAGTGTTGAACAAATGCACAATGGGCGAGGGGGTTGAATGCGACTCACTCAAAAAGGTTATTCCATCTATTCACTTTTCACCGAACGGTTTATGGTCTAGCGGAGATAACAATTCAAATGATCTATATTCCAGTTTTTAATGGGCAGCATGAAAGAAAATGTCACTTTTCTTTAAATCTGAGATGTTTTATATGGCTCATGCTACTGGCTTTTTGGGATAGGACAGGGGGATATTCTCCAAAACCGACACTGTTTAAGTGTGTTGGGCCAAAGTCGGATTTCTTTGGTATCCATGCATTAAAAATAAACACTATTGCTTAAACAGATTTGATTTGTCCATTGTCATTGTCCATTCATTAACAGAGTGATTGATTCTCACTTTGTAAAACGGGAGCGCCGCCCGGACCTCACGCAGGAGCGAAACTACAAGGTGATCAATCTGTCAGCTCCTCCACTAGCTCACTTTTTTCCCCCTCGACGCCACGTGTCTGATGCAAGAGGGGGGACGGATCGCGGATGAACCGGGAAAAGGGGGAAATTAAATTCATCAGAAATTTGAGAAGGGAAGACGCTTCTTCCGTCTTCATATCGGAGCCAGACAGATCTCCGGCACACAGCCGCCCGAAGAGCTTCAGAAACACTTAACTTTACATAAAACAAGCTCCATTTATATTTCTTATTGTTTCACACTGATAATGAGCGTCAGCCAAATAGAAAGTTCGGTATTGAATGTTTCATATTAAATTCTATTTGTATTAATACACAATGAATTATGGTTTAAAGGTCCAAATCTATTTGCATAATCAAACGAACAACAAACCAAAATAAAATATTGGGATTTGGTGTTTACATTTTTACTTTCGTCATCATTTCCAATGACAAAATCCCATTTTAAAAAGTCTGAGTTAAAAGCTCAATTTGCGTGGTAAAAAAATTAAAATAAAATTAATATCCATTCTGCTTGAATACAACTTGAATGCAGAATTTTGAATATCACACGATGTCAAATGTGAAAACACATCACAAGTCACGGCATGCAGGCTCAGCTTTTTCTTCAACAAATAAACGACTGAGTCAAGAAATGAGTCAAGCCAAACGTCGAAATCCAGGTGTACTGCATATACCCCCAATTATCTAGCACATACTTTACATTTGGCAGATTTTTATTGGTTTTCTTTTTCTGGCAACAAAAAAATAAAAAATAAATAATCAAACACATAAAAATGTGATTTTTCTTTGTTCTAAACAAGAATAATTGCACTTGCTTGACTTCATATCATATATGAGAGACTTATCGAGGAAGCTGATATGAACACTGATATGGCTGTCCAGTCTCGACAAAGAAAGATTCCGAGGCATTGTTAAAACAAAACAAAAAAAAAGGGACTGAATCCTGTTGCAAATGGCGTCCATTTAATTGGGTCCATTGGGTAATGTTTGTGGTACGACACAGGTGCCAGCTGGCTGAATAGTTCTCAAGCACACTTTGTTTGCATGGAGGTATACACATTCTTAATTCAATATATTACAATATGAATAGAGTATAACAGCTAACAGACATGCAGTCCACACACAGTAATCACAACATGCCCTCGTGTATTATCTATTTAGCTCAATCAATACAGTTCTGATTTAATGGACTAAAATCACACACGTTGGAGAGGAACTGCATTATTTCTACAAATTGAAATGTGTGTACCACGTTAACACACTGCAGTGGGATTTGAGAGCCAAGAAATACAACAAATATGTGTGGGTTTGTTTTTTTTGTATACTTTTATTAATCCGCCTGGGGGAAATGAGTCCTCTGCATTTTACCCATCCTAGTATCACAACATATCTAAGGAAACTGAGGACGTTTGAGGAAATTGCTCCATGTCTAGGTTCCTTCTAACACAAGTTATAAAAGTTGCTTGGCGTTCACACAGTGAGAGTGTGGTAAAAAAAAAGAAAAAAGATTATTTCTGGCCGGCTCTTATAATCTCGTCTTATTATGCCCAAATCTGTCAAACGGCACCTTTCTCGATATCTATCTATGATGTAGTGCAGGAATTAAAGGGTGCACACATTGCACATTTCAATGGATTGCAATCATTATTACTCAAGGCCAGTTGGAAATAAAATATATCAAACACATGGGACACAAGGCCAATAACAGAGGTGCTTTATTACTATAAGCATCCATTTTTGAAATATTGTATTGTATAATATCTATCCACACACACACACACACACACACACACACACACACACACACACACACACACACACACACACACACACACACACACACACACACACACACACACACACACACACACACACACTTTGAGATTGGGCATTACTTTTGTAGGGATTGCAGCACCAGTCAATTTGAACGACATGGATGTTGAGACGGTTCCAGTTCAGTTCAGTTTAGATTTAGAAAATCCGTTTTAGAAAAATTTGAAATATTCTTTCTTTTATTCAATGTTTTCATTGCATAAAAAAATTAAAAAAAGGTGCTGGGCTCGACTTGGTAAAATGACACAAGTTTCACTCGCTAGTTTCATCAAAATTTCCAAAGGTCACAGCTTCTCTCAGCTTCCCTCAGCTGAGACTGAGCTGGACTTGTGTCTGGGTTTTTGAGTATTTGTTGATGTCACAGGCGTGGCGATCATGATTCACTTGAGCTGGCAACTCAATTGCATGAAAAAAGAACAAATAACTCCCAAGGCAACTGCATATTTGGGGTTTTAGTGGTTCTGAACTCCCAAGGTCCATTCGACAAAATCAATGCCTGAAGATGATTTTGACCCTGATGATAAATTACGTGTTTACTGGAATTAATTAAGAAGTTACACGCACAATAAAAGTCAAGGCGTAGGGAGTTGTGTCATACCACTCAACCGCGGCATACGCTTCCACACCCATAATAGGACAGCCTATTTCAGCAGGGAGTCCCTTCCTGCCTGCCTGCTTTGATGCCTGCTCGCTTGCAGTGTCGCTGCACCTCCACCTCCCCTGCATCCACCTGCGGGGCTCTCCTGTTCCCCATCCAACGGCCAGTTTCAAGCTCATCGAGTACACCTTTGTTTGCTGTACACCTCGCCGGGAGTGATGAGCAGTAAGAGCCCAGACACCACCCTCAAACTATGCACAATAAATACAGATCATTTTAAAGTAAATCCCAAATGCCAATCTGTTTATCCTGCGAGTTCTTCCCCCCACGACACCATGATGAGGAGGAAAAAAGTTACAATTAAAAAAATTAAAAAATGTTCGGAAACTGTGAGCACGGATTACTAACCGTACCTGCAGATTACTAATGCACAATGATACAGCATCCCATGAATCATTATTAACGGGACTGGGGGGGGGACGCGGTCCTCGTTGTTGGGTTTTCATCCGTCGTCGATGACGTGAATGCGCCAAAACCCGTGCGCAGGGGGTTGCAAATCCACAAACGCAGGAAAAATGAGTGCAATAGTAATCCAAGGGTACGGTCTGATAATCTGCGAGTGCGGTTTCCGAATCTTTGGGCACGGTTGAGTAATCTTTGCACACAAATTACCAAACCGTGCTCACTGTTTCCTAACATTATTTTTAGAATTTTTTTTAAAAGCGTACAAGCTTTCATGACCTCTCACAAACAACAGCACAATGAAGGCAGCAAAGCACTGGAAACTGTATGTGAATATGTAAACAACAATTTGTATTACCGTATTTTCCGGACTATAAGCCGCTACTTTTTTCCTAGGTTTTGAACCATGCGGCTTATACAAAGGTGCGGCTATTCTGTGGATTTTTCTTCCACCGCTAGGGGCGCTCTCACCGGAATTAGAATCAAAAATAAGATAGACGAAAAATCAATGCAAAGAAGAATACGCTACTTTTTCTTTAGCAGATAGAATGCGGACGATAAATTACCAACTGGTAATTATTTTCAAATCCTCGCCCCTTCATCATGGAACCCACACGAAGAAGTTCGTATGATGCAAGTTTTAAGTTGAAGGCCATCGATCTTGCTATCCAGGAAGGAAACCGCGCTGCAGCACGCAAGCTAAGAATCAATGAATCTATGGTGAGACGTTGGAGGTGGCAGCGGGAAGAGCTCATGCAATGCCAAAAGTCGAGAAAAGCTTTCAGAGGACATAAAAGCAGGTGGCCTGAACTTGAAACTGTCCTGGAGGACTGGGTGAACACACAGAGAGCAGGTGGCCGAGGTGTATCCACTGTACAGATCCGACTGAAAGCTAAAACAATCGCCCGCGAAATGAATATTGAAGATTTCAAAGCTGGGCCGTCATGGTGTTTCAGATTTATGAGACGTAAAAACCTGTCCATCTGGGCACGGACCACTCTCTGTCAGCAACTTCCCCCTGACTATCAGGAAAAAGTTGAAAACTTCCACAAATTCGTTGAAACAAAGATACAAGAACACTCCATCGTACCAGACGACATCATAAATATGGATGAAGTACCTTGGACGTTTGATCTGCCTCTGACCAGGACTGTTAATAAGACAGGCGCATCATCCGTGTTGTTGAAAACAACAGGTCACGAGAGGACGCACTTCACCTGCGTTCTGGCATGTACGGCATCCGGACAGAAACTTCCACCACTGGTGATTTTTAAGCGCATAACTATGCCGAAAGAACAACTCCCGAAAGGCATAGTGGTCAAAGTTAACACCAAAGGGTGGATGATGGAAGGCCTAATTAAGGAATGGTTAACGGAGTGCTACGGCAAGCGCCCAGGAGGATTTTTTCACCGGAAAAAAAGCACTGCTTGTTTTGGATCGCATGAGGGCCCACATTACAGATTCTGTGAAAGCAGCAATCAAGAAAACAAACTCCTTTCCAGCTGTGATTCCTGGAGGTACAACAAAGTATTTGCAGCCGCTTGACATCAGTGTGAATCGGGCATTTAAAGCTGCACTCCGGGTTGAGTGGGAGGCTTGGATGACAGGTGGTGAGAAGTCATTCACAAAAACTGGCCGCATGCGAAAAGCATCTTTTTCTGATGTCTGTCAGTGGACCCTAACAGCGTGGAGTGCTGTGAAAAAATCCACCATCACCAACGGGTTCCGAAAGGCTGGACTGCTACGCGAAGAGAGCGGCGCACCTTCAGAGTCAACTTCACCGGGGGATGACGGTGACACGGAGAGCGAGACTGATGGAGACGGATGTGACGAAGCGCTTCTGAGGCTGTTCAACTCCGACACTGAAGAAGACGACTTCATGGGTTTCAGCGAAGATGATTAAAGTGACTTGTGGTTTCAAACACAGGAGAAATGAAGGTAAATAAATGCCGTTTTTTTTCTCTTGGTTCTGTTCCGTTTTAATCAGCAAAGTTGCTGCCGTGTTAAAAGGCACTGTTCGGAAAGAATCTGTTCAGGTACATACATGTACATTTACAGTTCAAAATGGTTCTGTACATGCAGTAAATATCTAATTTTTCAACATAGATATCTGCGGCTTATAGCCCGGTGCGGCTTGTATATCTCTTTTTTTTTTTAAATAGAACAGATGCGGCTTATATACAGGTGCGCTCTATAGTCCGGAAAATACGGTAATTAAATGTACGAATGACATTTTATGCCAAAACGGCCACAGCGGGTGACAGATTTGGAGAATGTAGTGGCCACTGTGGGCTCTGCAGTAATAACGATATTATTATTATTATTATTATTATTATTATTATTATTATTATTATTATTAATAATAATAATTATTATTATTATTATGATGGGTCCAGCCCGTCCCTACTGTCATTGCTCCGCATTTTTTTCATTTTAATCTTGACGTTTTTCGGGCGAAAAGTATCCGAAACATATAACGGGAGTACACACAGACAGGGTCGAGGTCTCGTTAGTACCGGGACGTTTCAGACGTCCTGGCGTTCCAAGTTTGATCGAGATCGATCTCCGTTTGGCGTGGAAATGAGTGAAAAACTGTCATGAAAAGCTGAGTCTCTTCGGAACTCATTCCCCCCTCCAGCCACTTGCGAATACGACATCCAGACGGAGAGCTCAAGCCGGGGCTTTAAAAGGAAAAAAACCTGGAGAAAACTGTAACTCGCGCCACCTTATACAAAACCTTGGGAACTATGATTTGTACAAACAAGACATTTTCGCAACGCAGGACGTTTTAAGAACCATTGGAGGAACCGACCCTTTATGTAACATACCCGCACCTGCCACCTGTCAGATAAGTTAGTACAAGTGCTACTACCTGTTGAGTACTGTTTACGGATGTGTACATATGGATTTTATTTCATTTTGATCCCTTTTTCGTCCTGCACCGTCCTGTCACCTTCTGCTGCCCTAACGCCTGAATTTCCCCCCGAGGGATCAATAAAGAATTATCTTATCTTATCTTATCTTGTGAATATGTGCGCGCCATGATAGCAGCGCAGTCTGTGCAGACATACATTAAATTCGATGTTGACTTTAGCAGATAACCCTCACACTCTTGCCTCCTGATCGTCTGTTTGACGTGCGGGTGTTTTATTTGACCGCTGTGTGTGTGTGTGTGTGTGTTGACCAACTTTTATGATCGTACGCGTCGAAAGCTGTTGGCAAGTGGTACGGTGTGCTACTGGGGATTCTTTCCCTGACCGCAAGATTTGGGATCCTAACCCAGAACCTGGAGGACATACTGTAAGAAAACAAGACTCGTTGCTTTAACTTTAACTAAATGTAATTGGCATTGTAATACAACAATAAGTAAAAATGGGTAAATGTTCAATATTATACAATAAATTATAATATAAGCAAATAATATTAACTACTAATAATAATATTGACACTTATTAATTTCATCATTGGTTTTCATGTTTTGTTTTTCTTCATGTAAGCTATGAATCATGACTCATGAATCATGAGTCTCAGGTGTTGTTTTTTTCCTCCCCATTTTCTTGTAGTAAATTGTTTCATTTCTCAGAGGCAAGATGTCGACTTTCTCCAGGGAAATATGACAAACATTTCTTTCAGTCCCCCCCCCACTTTTTATACACAATGCCCTCCAGATTCTTAAACACAAACACAATGAATAATCCCTGAAATAAAGAGCGGCCGGGAAACAAGGTCAATAGATGACTATTTAAACTATTTCACATGGGCTTTATTGAAGATATTTGTCAAGATATCTAATATCGTTCACACACACACACACACACACACACACACACACACACACACACACACACACACACACACACACACACACACACACACACACACACACACACACACACACGCTAAAGGTAAATTGCTGTATCTTATTTCCTAAGTCATGGTTTCTTCTTAAGTTAGAACTGACAACATAAGAAGGCCGTTGAGGTGTTGAAAATATATGTGTGTATGTGTTTTTTCCAAAGTGTGAGTAAACTTCAATAGTGTTGCCGTGTACGCGATGGATTCCACTCAAGACCAAGGTTTCCTTTTCAAAAATCGCCGGAAGAAAGAGCAAAAAAAAAAGTTTTTGCAGGATAGCGAAACATGACGCCTATAAAGACACCAATCACCAAAACAGGAGAGTCCTCACCGTCGTCGTGGCGTAAAAGCTCTCTCCCCGGAACATTCAATTCATTTCTCGTGTGTCGTGTTCATTTCTCAAGAGTTCATTTCTCAATTTTTGCCCAAACCCACAGTGTGTCAACCGAGACATAAAGGCATCCTTTCATCCCCGATAGGAAAGTGCGCGTATCGTCCACCCGTAGAGTGCTGCTTTCACAAACTGAGCTGTGTGCGCAGTTAAACCCTGCGGCTTATCGGTCTTATCGGTTAATTCTTTTCGACTTTACCGCTCCTCTCTCCTTCTCTCGTTCCGCCTTGTACCTTTTGGTGTCACAACTGAAAATCTGGATTTCATTTTGTGAAAGTGAAAGCATAATGAAATGAAAAAAAAAAAAAAAAGGGACCAGCATTCCAACTGGAATATTGTGTGATTCGGGGGGCGTGCCTCTGTCTAATCCGCAGCGCATTTTAACTCGATTCGAGGGATTTCACAGCATTTTGAACCCAAATTCTGCATCAAACAAAGCACTCAGACCTGGTGCCGAGGAGGAGGATGTGTGCGGTGTGCAGTGCTACCTTGAGTTACGGGCGTACTCACATACGAGTTTTCCGAGTTACGAGCCGTCGTTCCGTCGATTTTTTGTATTGATTTGCGAGCAAAAATGTGAGTTACAAGGAGCGAGCTTCAGCTACGCCGCTGCTCACTCCTTCACTTCACGTGGTTACCCGAGCGTGGAAGCATCCCTTTTGTGTTTTGTGCTCGCGATTTGTGCTTTTTTGTGCAGTTATTTTGCCCCAACATTCTAACCAAGGGTCCGGAGAGAGTAAGTGCTGAGAAGAAGAAGCGGATGATGTCGATTGAATTAAAGCATGAAATCATAGAAAAACATGAGCGAGGTGTGCGTGTGATGGAATTGGCGAGGCAGTACAAGCGTAGTCCTTCTACGATATGTACCATACTGAAGCAGAAGGAGACAATAAAGGGTATTACATCAGCCAAGGGCGTTAAAATAATGTCTACGCTGAGGACCGCTGTCCATGAAAAGATGGAGCATCTGCTGTTGGTGTGGTTGACGGAGAAGCAGCTCGCAGGAGATAGCGTGATAGCGTTTTATTATGTTTTTATGTCATTTATAAATAAATTTTCCTTATTTAAAAACACGTAACAAAAAAAATTGGGGTGGTTTTTTGGGGGCTGGAACAGATTGATGGCATTTCAATTAATTTCAATGGGGAAAACTGATTTGCTATACGAGCAGATTGAATTACGAGCTCTGTCACGGAACAAATTAAACTCGTAAGTCAAAGTACCACTGTAACACTCAGTAAGGAAGTAGAGGAAGACATTGGTTTCCATCCCAGGTGGTTCAGATGTCTCTGATCTTCCACTTTTTCCACCTGTGGACACACTCTGTAACTTCAGGTTAACTACGGACCCTTGTCCGCCTCTCATCGTTTCGCAAATGTGCGCTGCACAGACACACTGGGGCAATTCCCCAAATCACATTAGGACGGCGGATAATTGGAGGGCTCTGGGCTCCAGATAACTCAAAAAGAAAAAACACCAAGACAGATCGCATTTAAAGAATCGTTCAATCCGGTACGCAGCCTTACCTCGGGGAAATTTAGCGTTACTCTGGCTTTTCCCCCTCGCAGTGTACGACATGCGTTTGGAATCAAGACTAAGTAGAAAAGGGTGCGCGTCGAGCCGGAGCTAAACAGTTAGGGCTGGGGTTAATAAAAACAGGGCGGTGGGGCGCAGGGACTACCGTCACGAAAGCACAAAGGAGAAGGAAGGAAACACCAGGCTATGCGACTGCGAGTGCGTTGGTGTGCGCTTCATTAAATGCGACCGTGTTATCAAGCGTCTCACTACGCTCCGCGATCTGCCTCAGAGGTTCCGTGTCATTGTTTGGGTTCACAAAGCCAGCTCCCCCATAAGCAGGCGATGCTCCTTCCCTTGCAGTAACGTGACAATGAGGTTATCTCTCGCCTGTGCCCGGAGCATCACGTGCGCCAGGACACATGCGAGATTCAAAAAAAAAAAAAGCAAAGCCAGGGACGGTATGTCTCAAAAGAGAACATTTCTCAACTGTAAATGGATGAGTGCCACGCCCCGCCGGGTCGTCTTACACCTGGTGCCCGTCGTCCGTTATTGTATTACAGCTACCGGTCTCGCACTCGTAAAGACGTTGACACCAATAAAAGCGGCGGTAAAAACCGTAGGGGTGACGCTCCACCATGCGTCTCCTCTTATCGTATCACTCCGGTGACCAGCGGCGGACTTTCAATCCTACAGAAACACGTCGATATCAGCCGCCGCTGATGACGGCACATTTGGAGTTATACCCGGGATCTGTACAATCTAAAAGCTTAAACGTCAACCAAGGACGTCGATACGTCGAGATACATGAACTCGGACATGCTTCACAGAACTGCTGTCAGCAAATATTGCTATTGTCTACATCATAAATACAGTCAAATATGGAGGCGGTGTATTCATTATACTGAATGTGCTGGTGAAACAGCTTCTAGGAGGCAATTAACAGTGGGGGTTTTTTTTATTCAATTTCCAGTATAAATGATGGTAAACATGTTTTTGCGTTTTAAAATTGTAACAATTGTGGGGAAACTAATGATAGGAGTGCGGCTCTTATGGATTTTTGGTATTGACCAACAAGACAAAAAGCCGGGTAAGAAATGACGGCTCCCAGGGGTCCCTGGAGTGGGTTGTTGCCACAGGCGAGCAATCTGCCCGATTGTATGTGCACAGAGTATGACAGCAGAAAGAGGAAGAGGGGAAAGGGCAGTTGTTTTCTCTCTAACAGAAAAGCCTCCGCCCGTCAGCGTGGATCCCCCAGAAAAGGGAACTTTTTACGCTGTTGCAGAGTAATTATTGGGTGGGTGTTTTTTTAAACATATGTACAGTCAGATCCTGACCGCATTCCCTTTTCTTTGCGATGTCTTCACAAAAGTGGGAAAAAAGCAGGAAATCAAACAAAAGATAAAAAAGACGAAAATTGAACGGACACCACCCGTGGGTATATTTCTCTGAAAAACAAAATGTGAAATCGTGTAGCAATTATAATTTTCAAAAATTTGATCATGAAATGTTTCACACGTGCTTTTGAACTATACCAGCATTGTTTTCTTTCTAAACCAGGGGTCGGGAATCATTTTGGCTGGGAGAGCCATAAAAGCCAAATATTTCTAAATGTATTTCCTTGTGAGCCATATAATATTTAATAAAATTGAATGCAACTTAATGCGTGCATTTTTTAAGTGAGGCATACATTTTTAACACATGTCTGAGTACTTAAAAAAGCGCTATATATAATACATTTCTCTTTATTCTTCTTAATATTGTTGTTATACTGTAGGTAACCAATAGTAAATGAAATACTTTTTACCATTAATGCAACTTCTGGTGCTGCATGGTTTTGCTGATGACCTTGTAGTCTGCTTCATACGTAGTGAGGTTAAGCTTCATGCTGCATTGAGGCTTCCATCAGTTAAACGTGAGCGTAGGTTGCTCTTAATGTTTCTCAGATGCGAGAAAGACTGCTCACATGCGTATGCAGAGCCATACATTGGGCAACACGGCAATACTCACACGCTGCATTGTGTGGTATGTGACGGGATCCAAGAGGATCATTATTATCCACAATTATTATAATAATCCTCAGTGATATATATAATTGTGGCCTGCGTGCCGCATATTGAAGTGAAAAATAAAACTCTCGCCATGTCGGCGCACCACGGCCAGAAAGACTCCGTCTCCCTCCCTAAACCCTCACCTGTGGGCAGAGACTCCCACAAGTGGCGCCTGAGCAGAGACCCAGGACGGGCAGGGCGCCGAGAAAAAGGCCCTGGAGTCTTTCTGTGGTCCTCAGCCGGTGCTTGAGTACGCCCCTTTGTCCGCCACATTTATATTTTGAATTCTAAATTGTAATCTCTTTTACCTGTTTTACTTTAAAATGACACAGAATAATTATTTATTACTTGTTAATTGTGATGAAAAATTTTAGCTCAAAATTGTCTGCGAGTCATATACCGTCATCGAAAGAGGCATAATTGGCTCGCGAGCCATAGGTTCCCAACCCCTGTTCTAAACGATTGTCAGTAGAAGCTCGCTACCGTAAATTAATCACGCATGTTTCTGGAACGGCGTGTGGAAAACAATTTTGTTTCCAGTCCCATTTTCCGGCGTCCAGGTTCTCCATGTCGATTGTTTTATCCTTTGATTTATTTCATTTTAATAAGAGGTATTTGGACCGACTGTACTTAAAGTAGCAAAGAGATAAATGTAGCCTGGACGTTAAAATGTTAAACAGCAACCACACAGAATGTGTGTCATGAACCAAGCCAAACAACAAACAAATCAAACTTTATTTTTATTTTTTTCCCCCATGAGGGGAACATTTACGATCACGGGCAGTTACATTTGAATTTTATAACGCCTTGATCGCTTCCCTACACTCCATCTATCATTGATGTCCGTGGTGATGAAATAATCAAATGCCCATATCAAGTGATTCTTCTTCTCAAGAAAGGGGCGTTAGAACTGGTTCAAAAACCCAGGCAAGTGACATCATATATTGATATTCTCACTCAATTAAATTTTTCCCCCCAGACGAGTCACCACATTTAATGATGAAGGACCAAATGAGATGATCTCTCATCCCTTTTATGAACAAAACCAAACTTGCAGTTCAAAGTCCCACCTCAAAAACCGGAGAGCAGATAGGTGCTCCCCCTTTGAGACGTCATGTTTGGCTTCGGAACAAGACCGTTTAGATAACACGGCTCGTCGCAACTAGACTTGTGCCGTCTATACAGGCAGACCTCTCATCTTTCCTATTTGCACTGAAACAAAACCCACGGTAAATTCCGTCCGGTTCCTCTCTCTCTCTCTCTCTCTCTCTCTCTCTCTCTCTCTCTCTCTCTCTCTCTCTCTCTCTCTCTCTCTCTCTCTCTCTCTCTCTCTCTCTCTCTCTCTCTCTCTCTCTCTCTCTCTCTCTCTCTCTCTCTCTCTCTCTCTCTCTCTCTCTCTCTCTCTCTCTCTCTCCTGATGAAAACCAAAATTCTAAAGATTATAAAGGTCGGGTCTATTCTTCGCAGCCTGGCCGTATACGGTTACACTCCGCTCTTTGTCTCTTAAAACACAGTGGCGCGCCTGCGCGAACAGCTCTGTGCACGAACGAGGATACCGCTCCACAACCTTGCCGTGCGCGACTTTGGCGGAGATGGAGAAACACCAGGTCGCGGCTCTGTCTGCGGGCCCAGGGATGATGTGCGAAGTGGCGCCGCCACGAGAGAAGCCGAATTCGAACGTGCCTTTCGACAGTCATAGTCGTGTACACGGAGACTTCCGGGGCGTCGGGGAACGTCGGAGGCACCAAGCCGGTTCCTAACTAGCCAGGTTCAATTGTCACGAGGAGAAAGCACATTGATGCACTTCCCAAATGTACTTTAATTACTCTTAGCTCATCCCATCTCCTAAGTAAAACCAAATAGTCACACAACCACAAAGTGACGCCGGCGGAGGCCAGACACGCAGACTGAGCTGTAACATGAGTCACTCTTAACCCAATAACAGATGTCTTGATATAGGGGTGTGATTTTCCATAAGTACCACTGGATCTTCAATCTATGAAGACGAATGTATGAATTCCTTTTTTTCAATTATTATTTCTGGTCAAAAACTTGCGGACAAGCTGCTTTCTATAACTGAAATAAAACTGTTTTTTGGGGGGCGAGTGCAAAATTCAGGAAAAAGTATTGATTCCCGAGTGAATTACATTGCGGCATCTTTCAAACTGTTCTTCCATCGGTGACCAAATTCCACCAAGGTTTGTTTTTTTTGTTTTGCTTTTAATGCTGCACGAGAGTGCACGCTGTAAGTCTTCGGAAAGTATATGCACATTTGGGGGAAACTCGGCTCACGGTTTCCTGAAGGCCTAGTTTTACTTTCAGTGACTACAAGCATGTGAAACTACCCACTTCCATAAGTAATCAGTCAGTCGGGTTCCTTATCTGATGAACTAATCAAAAGCTGTGTCTGTGGGCTGAAGATTTGACTTATTTGATGCCAAATGAATACAGAAAATCCCCTCATTCATTTCTAATAACAATATACTGGTATATTATGTAACAGAAGTATACGTGTCAATTCTTGGAAGGCTATGGATCAATAAATCACGGTAAAACGATTATGCCGACCTGATATGTTGGGCAGCAACAACTCACCGGAATAATATTCCGTGTCAGACCTTATTTTAATAACTCATTTCATTCTGCACGTTTGAAGTCCTCAAAAAGGAAAAGTTCTGATGTCAAATTGGGATACGGTGCACGTGGAAGGTTGCCAGATCGCGGCCCAACCTCATAGCTCCTGCTGCAGGTAAAGGGCCGGGCTGCAAAGGCAAACACACACATTTGGCAAAAGAGGAACCCCAGGCATTTGCGCGCACGCCTTTTCTTTTTTGATTAATGAGGACGACGGGGACAGGGAGGGGAGAGAGACACAGCACAAACAAAAAAGGAGCTCAATGGCTGCACTGTCAGTTTGGCCCGAGATGTAAATAAAGATTATGCAACAGCGGAGGTAACCCCTCCCTGGAGCAGGAGTCTCATAGGAGGTCAGGAGACGCTCCCCATTCCTTGCTGGATTCTAATTCAGTGAACTTTGCTCCAGTCGAACGGCCTTTTTGCGACACCGACTGGAACTCCGCTTCATTGACATGTGCAGATTTGCACAAGGATGGAAAAACAAAAACCTTTTCGAGCCGGCGAGGGGCCAATTGACGACACGCAACAGGGATTTTGTGATCGGACTGCACGTTGAGATTCCCAACAGGGTATCCCAAAAGCATCTCCCTGTTAAGCGTCTGATCGCCAAATCCCTGTTGGAACTGGAACTCCCTGGAACTCCCCCCTCGAGCACCGGACAATTGCCCTTATTTACTTTGCTACATGGATGATTGTGATCATTTACATTACATTTAGCAGACGCTTTTATCCGAAGCGACTTACAATTGTTCAAACACCGACAGACGCAGCCATCAGGAGCAATTAGGGGTTAAGTGTCTTGCTCAAGGACACTACAGCATGCTAGCAGGAGGAGCATGGGATTGAACTTTAGATCACTAGACCACCAGCTCTACCGCCTGAGCTACCATCCCCATCAGATGCTGCAAAACAAGGGCAAATTGCACCCAGCAGCAAAAAATTATGGCCGTGTTTTTTCTGGCGTATCGTCAGCAATTGGCAATATCTTTTGCGAAATCCGACGCTTGGATACAGGACAGGGTCCCAAATTGACGTGCAATTCATGGTGCTATCAGCGGCCGTTGTACATCAGGATGGTAAATACAGGGTGAAAATAGCAATTCACGAAGAGACACACACAACAGCAAGCCGAATTGGCAGAACATCAGATCCTTACGAGATTTCCGCCCCCCTTGAACTCTTCTCTATCTCTGCCTCTATCTCATAAGGATCTCTACCCCCTTATCTGTTCTGCTCCTCTATCTGTTAAGGATCTCTAGCCACCCTTTATTTCTATCCAACCTTTCTCGTAAGGATCTCCTTCCTTTTTACTATGATGCAATAAAGAGTTGGTTTGACGGCTATACAACAAAATGTACTTCTTGCATGACGTGAAGTGATGTGATGTAGGAGCGGACTCACGGTGAGTGGCAGGGAGCAGACCACGAAGATGAGCGTCATGAGTGCGAGCAGCACCAGGTGGTCCATCTCCTCCTCCCCGTGTCCGAACCAGGCCAGGCTCATCTTCCTCTTCCTCCCCACCGATCCGACCGAGCCGCGTCGGATCACCTGGCTCCTGTGCATCTGGCACAGGCTGACGATCACCGAGCCGTTGCACAGGAACACGGCCACGATCAGCAGGGCCATGAGCGAGGAGTAGGTGAGCGAGAAGGCCAGCACCTGCCCGCCGTCCTCCTCATCGAGAACCTCCATGTCGATGAAGCACCAGGTGCCGGGGCAGTACTGCCGGTGGCGGCCGTATCCCAGGAAGGGCAGGAGGCAGAATGCGGAGGTGAACAGGTAGATGAAGAAGAGCGTGAGCTTGATGTAGCTGCCACGGACATATTTGGAGTACAGGTAAGGGTGGCTGATGGCCAGACAGCGCTCCACCGCCATGGCACACAGAATGAGCATGGGTGCCAGACCGAAGAACGTCATGGCGAAGGCGAAGAGGTCGCAGAGCCGGTGGTCCCCCGTCAGGCCTATCAGGGAGAGCTGCCGGCCGTAACACACAAAGACAGGCGGGCTGAGGAGGCACGTGCCCAGGAGGTCTGTGAGGGCCAGGCCAGTCACCAGAATACAGAAGGCGGACGACTTGGTGCGCCGCTCCTTCTGGTGCATTCCCAGGATCAGGAGAGCGAGGAGGTTGCCCACCACGCCGGCCACAAACATGAAGATACTGACCCCGGGTTTGCCCTCCACAGTCACGATAGTTATGTTGTCACAGGATGTGTTCGGGAACATTTTTTTTTTGTTTGTTTGTTTTTTTACTCTGAAAAAGGGAATATCCGACCTCAGTGTGTGCGGTGCGGCAGCACGGTGTTGCCTAACGACAACAGAAGAATGTTCAGACCTCCCCGCGCCAACGTCTGGAACGAAAAAATATGTGGATGCTTGCGGAGATCCATGAGGCCGCGTTGAATGAAAGCATATTTCAGTGGATGTTCTCTTCCATGGGTTACTCTTTTTTTTTCCCCCTCCCCTTACACTCCTGGGGCAGAAAAGGTTCCTGTGGAGCAGCACATTTCATATTTAAAACTTCTGATGCAGGCTTAATAATCTCATTGAAAATAAATAATGTAAAATAATCATCAAATGACACACAAAGGAGTCCATCCAGCAAGGGCGTTCTTATCTGAATTACATTTAATACTTTTGAACCGATTTACAGGAAACATTTCAGCAAAGTTTGAGACTGAAATTTGCACAGATAATCTCCCTCCTATTCGACAAAGCATTGCAGTTTTTATCGGTGTCTATCTGGGTCGAAACTAAACTACACCACGAGGCTTATTCAACGCACTTCAATGAGAACCGGAGTCAGGAATGTAAAAGGGGTTTTCTATGAATTCCGGATGACCGCGGGAGGCGCTGTTTATAGCGCCTGGATTTCCATTGCGCGCAGGTGCAATGGTCGAGTATCTATACCAACAAAGTTACTCGTAATCAAATTAAACGTCATTTAATTTGATTACAGTACATGAAATTTAATTTAATTAGACACAAAAAATAAGAAAAAAAAACGTGTATTCTGAAACTAGCTAACTGTCATTCATTTCAATTTAAACACTATTTAAAGAATTTGGCATTTTGAGAGTTTTATTTTATTTATTTTTTTAAATCAGCTGCGGAAACCCTGTCTTTATTGCAGCCTTAATACCACTCACCTATACAGGCAGCAGCACCGGGACGACTGGAAATCCACTTCACTCTAAAGCAAACACCGTTTTATATTCCTGCTTGGCAATCCTTCAGTTGAACAGGAACAAGCGTGTGCGATCAATGGCTCCTCGGGACCTGCCTCTCTGCACTAGGAGCACTTCTAGTGTGTGTGTGTGTGTGTGTGTGTGTGTGTGTGCGTGTGCGTGTGTGTGCGTGCGTGTGTTTGTGTTCACTCATCGATTTGGATCCTCCCTCTTGGAGCGAGGTGGTCCCACGTTCTCGAGAGTTGCGTCTGCTAGTAATTCGAGGCATGTAGGACGCGGTGACAATAAGAGATTATTAGATGGACAGTCTCATTGTGTCCGGACGGTCTCCTCCTATTTACAGACACACACACACACACACGCACACGCACACGCACACACACACACACACACACACACACACACTACAGGTTTACACACTATTATACGCGCTTTTAAATGCCCCGTCACAATCAACAGGGGCTTTCCGTGTGAACCGCAGATGAACAAACGTTAGTAAAAACAAAACAAAATGGAAAGTTGTCTGCTGGAAGTCAGTTTAGGTTATTATTATTATTATTGTTGTTCATAACTATAATACATTATTCATAATGACAATACTTATTAATAAGCTTGCTATTATTAATAATGGTTGCTATGATAATAATAATAATAAGAAGAAGAAGAAGAAGAAGAAGAAGAAGAAGAAGAAGAAGAAGAAGAAGAAGAAGAAGAAGAAGAAGAGGAGTTATAATTATTATACAATATATCTTATAATAAGACTATGTTGCAGAAAATGTTTATCGCAACAGCCTGTAAATTGCAGTAAACGTCACCAACCGTCACCTTCCCCCTCAGGACATATCGAGCGGTTATTTCTTAATGATCCGTCTCATGATTAATCTTTACGTTATCAAAATGATTTTCACTAGGCTTCACTCAATCACAAAACACAAAACAGCAACAAAACAACAACAACAACAACAACAACAACAACAACAACAATAACAACAACAACAACAACAGTGAAGCATGTTGGACCTCTTTCTGGGGCTGCAGTGCAGAGGGTAGTGCAGCGCCGCCCATCGGTCAAATTATTTTTAAATAAATGTATAAATAATTTATAAATTAACAAAAATGTTCTGGGAGATTCTCTGAGAAAAAAAAAATGTATTTCGTGCTGCAGCTTTCCTCTTATTATTTCCTCTTATCGTATTTTCTCAGGAGGTTTATGGGCCTGGACGCTAGAAGAAATAAATAAGGGGAATTAAATGAAGAGAAATAAATAAGAAGAAATTTAAAAAAAAGGAGAAATAAACAAGGAGAAATAAATAAGGTGAAATAAATACGAATAAATAAATAAGAAGAAATAATCAGGAGAAATTAATAAGAGAAATACATAGGAAGGAATAAATAAGGAGAAATAAAAAGGAGAAATAAATAGCATGAAATAAATAAGAAGAAATGCGTCACAAAATAGCTGTTAAAAAGGGCCAAGCTGTTTTTGTTTTTTGTATATATATATATATATATATATATATATATATATATATATATATATATATATATATATATATATATTTCAACCTGCACAGATAATGAAGCCATACTGTTATTGGTTATCTCGCAAAAAAAATTTGACCTTTCACCCCTTGGTCTCAAAGCTCAGAATCCCCTCAATCAATCAAAATTGGAAGGTTTTGGTCATTGCATTGCTTTTTTTGCAGGATTTCGATGATATCAGGCTTAATAGATATAACCTCATAACATACATATATCATAGGATGTGAGATTTCATGACATTTCAAATCCTATGAAGGAAGTTAGAAAAAATCAAAGCTATAGCTCGTGCAATGGCCTTTTGTAGTAGAAAAATATGCTTTTGTTATTTGAATTTAAATGGTACAGAAACTGGCTTTGTATTAGATAGTGCATAGGCATTTTAAGGTCTGGAAAAAACCTGAAGTTAATCGGAAATAGCCCAAGTTATGCTGTTTAGCTCACAATATTGCTGTAGGCTGATCGATGGGTATGAATCACCACCAGGTGTGGGGCTGGGAGCTTCTTTCAGATAAAGAATGCGCTTTTTATCGTCTTTTTCATCTGGATCCACTGTCACGACATGTTTCCCACAGACAGGTCACTGGATGAGTACTACCTACTTCATACAGAAGTCTGCATTGGTTTGAGGTTTGGCCTTTCAAAAAAAAAAAAGTTAATAAAGTAAAGTAAAAGTAATGACGGTGCATACAGCAAATCAAATAAAACATCCAATTATAAAAGGCTTAAAGTACTGTATGTCCACCAACTTAATGAAATATATTTTTAAAGTTTCTGACAAGTACATTCGTTTCCTG
Organism: Zeus faber; assembly: GCF_960531495.2. Taxonomy (NCBI): domain Eukaryota; kingdom Metazoa; phylum Chordata; class Actinopteri; order Zeiformes; family Zeidae; genus Zeus; species Zeus faber. Next base: position 17,525,691 of record NC_137197.1, read on the forward strand.
ATAGGCCATGACCTTTCAGTGAAGTAACCTTTTATGTGGGTACATCCAACTATATTTTTGGAAATAGGTAAAAAGATGAAGACGCTGTTGAGCAATACCACACCTCATGTATCGTGTGTCATAATAACTTGAGCGTCCCAATGGCATGGGAGCCTGGGGAGTATCTACTTCGGACAGTTCCCATAATAAGGTCACAGAATAATGGGCGCTCAGGCAGCAAAGACTGACAGAAAGGCAACAGCCATAGAAAAGTCATTTCCGTCATAATAAAAAGCAACGTGTCTGACACAACTTCCACGGGTGTTGCAAATCGCTTCTGGTGTTGCAGCAAAGAACCAAAACCCAGAAAAGAAGAAAGAGAAGAACACCGCAGTGAGAACCGATGGCCACAGAAACATCCAGAGTCTTTTCATCGATGATTCAATGAAAAACTTTGAGGGACGTCAGTGTTCTGGGTGGGCGTGGCTGTCCCAGTCTAGGTGTTTAGGTGTAAGGCCGTGTCATTAAGGACCACGGTGATGCTAAATCCAGGGTTATAAGATAAACAGTAAATCCTGCTTGGCGAAACAACGATAACAAAGAGAACAAAGAAAGAGGATAATCGTTGTTTTGTATTTATTTATTTTTTGGTTGTTTTTTTTTTGTTTTTGTTTGTTTTAGAGGCGGAACCATTTTCTCTACAGCCGCGACACACCGGGGGGGCGGGGATACATTTCAGGTGCGCACACCCTCGACTGCCTCTGGAGACTTGACTCTACAACTGGCAAGTCTAGTAAACCAACAAATGATGACAGGAGGTGAGCAAATAACATCAGGAGGAGGATTTCTTTTCGACACTTTCAATTATTCCATGCGTGACTGTATCTATTTCGCGAACTTTGGATCCCCTAGTATGCCAGGGGGCACAGACAATAGCAAACATTTAGCATGAGCTAACTTTTTTATACACATGGTGCAAAAAAAGGTGAAGTCATCAGATCCACCCTTAAGTAAACTGTTCAGGTTCAGGGTGAGGGTGAGTATGTAATATATGTGTGGTAACATGTTGAGTTATGCAAGTGTCAAATTGTCAAAGAAAAGTTATATTTCGAATATATTTTTTATCAGGGAAATTGGAGACAATATTTTTGGTCATGCACAATGCCGACCTAGTGTTAGTGTGCGGGGCGTTTACTCGCTGGTCATTAGTGTATGTTAGTGCATTCCGTTTTATTTCAGAACGTAATTCACCAGTATCATTCCTGCATTCATTACATTTGGCATAAATAATAAATTATGGATTTGCCATGCGTAGGACAAGTGTCAATCATTCATTTGTTGTAATTTCTTCTTGACCATTCACTTCAATGTATCCAGACACTTGACTTGGTGGCTGGGTCTGTTTGCATCTAATGCCATGTTCACACGACACGACTTTCAAAGTCCTCAGATCGCTGTACTGTTTACACTACACAACTTTCTGTCTTGTGATCAGGAATCTTGCATGTCTTGTGGTTTGTACACAACATGACTGAGCTGCGACAGGGGGTCACATGTTACGTGGAGGTCTTCACCAGTAGGGATCCCAGAATCCTTGGTTCTCCAAACTATGTTTTGTCACAAACACACATAAGAAGGGACACTCGAAATGACACAATTTTATCCATGTGCGATACAGGATAATGTATTTTCTATTATATTCTTTAGCATGCCCCACCTCCACTGCGTGTCTTTGCTCTTTGGCTGTACCTCGTCGCCACCATTGGAGCTGCCTGCGGGTCATTGGCGAGCAGTCAGATTGGGTTGTGAACAGTTCATACCACATGCTTGTGGCTCACGGAAGCGTGCTATGATTTTCTTCTGATCTGTGGTTTTGCTCAGCGATTGCCAAAAAGCTGTCGGCGAGTAGAAAACCAGGCCAGAATAAAGTAGTCTGAACTCAGCATAAAATTAGTTTTGAAAATGGAAGGTGAGAGGGGTACAAATAGTAATATGTATGGAGCATAAATCAACGTTTTAAATGAAAGGAAATAGTAATAAGATCAATTGTACACAATGTGAAAATAATCAGGCTGATCTATTTAAAATACCTACTTTTTCAGGTAATTCGAAGGTTCTAAAGTTTAGGTCGTGATGGAGGGGTTGTTGATTTTGTAACCTAAATTGTTATTGATTCAAGATTTTTTATTTTTTTTATTGGTCACATTGTTCTTCACAGGATCACATCTGTTAATCCTGTTGCTACAGTAACTTCATTAGATACATTGAAATAAATCATCATAAGCTTGTTATTAGTACAGAGACATATCAAGGCTTGATAAGTTGAGCAGGCAATTTCATAAACATTTATTTAGTTAACTTTGCTAGGACTTGTTATTATGATGGTACGGTTGATATATTCTGCATTTTGAATAGGGGTGTCAGAGAATTAAAAATGAAAGAGACAACAGATATAGCATCCTTCTTCAATAAGAGTAGCAAAAATGAGCCAGCTGGGGCACAGGAGAGTGACAGACAGGGTGAGATGGAGAAAGAACAGACAGACTCACAGTGAGCAAGAGAGAGGAACCGTGAGCACTGGCCCAAGTGGACCTCCAGGTGTACCAACTGCTTATACTCACACATACACTTGGTTACTCAAGTGTTACCTTCTCTAATATTGTCCACTAGTGTGTACTGTCTATATGTTAAACAGATCGTGTAGAATATGCATTATAAAACCTTTTCACAAAATAGTTAAATACATTAAAATCTTACACTTTTTATTTTTTATTTTTTTTTAGGTATTTCCCAAAGACCTCTACGGGCACAACAGATGGACTCAGAGTGCGACAGAGAGGAGCCCCCACTGATCACTGGCCCAAGTGAACCTCCAGGTATACAAACTCTTTCACACTTACACTTGGCTTTACCAGTGTTATTACCTACTCTGATATTGTCCGCTAGTTTATTCTGTCTATAGTTCAAAGTGATTTATTTGTCAGGTGTACAGTACAACACAAGGTCATTTGGTACAATGAAATTCTTGGGGCATGACAGGCAACAACTGTGTAGTGGGCATAAAAAGATAAAATAGCAAGGCAACTATAAAATATAAATATATTGACAAGAATCCAGTATAATTTTTTTTTTAAAAGAGTAAGAGTCGATGTTACCAATACGGGCAAGAGGTCAAAGTGTATGAAAATAAGAAAAATAATCCTAAAGCGGAAACTAAAATAATTGGAACATTGTAGCAGTTCCAACAGAAATAGATCAGTCTATTGCACAAGTTATATGTTAAACAGATCATGTAGAAAACACAGTATAAAACCTTTTGGAAAATAGTTTAAACACCTTAAAGCAGCAATTTGATACTTTTGGTACCTGGGATTTGGCGCTGCTACAGTTTCTGAGTGAAATTGTACTTTGACACCAATGTCTTAAAACTTGGTCTAGCATTATCACGTCAATTTGGTGTTTAATATTTAATACAGACCTGCCAACCTGCATGCATTTTGTGTACCAACCACGCAATTCTTAGTCAAAATACGCAGGTACGAAAATCCCAGCTGAAACTAAGCATATATATATATATATAAATAAAATGATTGAATTTAGTTACATGAATCAATCCAATACCGTACATTTATTCTGTATTTAAATTACATACCTGGGATTGGACCAGATGCTAGGACCTTTGGTTCTGTAACCCCTCCCTCCTCCCTCTCCTCTCACTCACTTTACATCCACTGATAAACAGCGCACTGAGCACAGCAGTACTTCATTATCCACTGAGGCGTAAAGTTCCACTGCTGAGATGAAATGGGAAGTGGGGGAGTAATATTCAAGTACAAAATGTGACCGTAATGTTACCATATATAACGCGAGATGCACCGATCTGCCGGTGACAGATATCGGCCGGCTTTCAGCTTGATCAGGCATGACCGGTGATGGCCGATCAGTGTCAGATATGTCCGATTCAGGTGAGTGTGAGCGTGTGAGTGTGAGATAACATGATGTATTTGATTTCTCATGAAAATGAAAATTATCGGACAACAATGTAAAACTTATTTCATAGTCAAAGTTTTATTATGAACCTACAATTGAATGAAAATCAGAACCGGCCAGTATCGACAGGTCAGATTTTAAAAAAAATAATAATAATAATTAAAAAAAAATATATATATATATATATATATATATATATATATATATATATATATATATATATATATATAAAAATTGCAATCAGTGCTTCTCTAGTTGATAAATATGTTGGATATCTTGACAAGATTATGCATTTCAAGGGGTGTATCCTAATTAGAAAAAATAGTGTATATATAGTTAGCCGAAGTATCTCGCATACGATGGGATTAGCCTCGTTACGAGACGGCTATGGTGTGAATAACTGATGGAGTCATTTAGCTGCAGTAACTAAAACGCCACAGAGACTCCCTGTTACACTGTTGTGGTACTCAAAATATTTTCCCACGGTTCGCAGGTCTGTTAATAGTTTATTAAAAAAGGTAATAATTCAACAAATAATTAATAATTGTCTCATTGGGGCGACACTCTTTTGTTTACTTGAGAGAAACTCATGTGGCAGCCGGCGAGCCCTTCGGAATTAGGGTTTGCGGAGTTACAAAATGTATCAAAAACTTTGTGGGGAACCACCCCCCCCCCTCCTTTTTTTTTTTTTTTTGTTTTCTGTTCACACTACACAACTTTCTGTCTTGTGATTGGAAATCTTGCAGTCTTATGGTTGCACACTACAGTACATGACTGATCGGCGACAGGGGGTCGCACGTTACATTTAGGTCTTCCCCAGTAGGAATCCCAGACGACTCTGATACCATGTGTGGGACTAGATAATTTATTTTGTATTATTCTTTATCACTGCCACCCACCTCCACTACGTGTCTTCACTCATTGGCTGTACCCCGTTGCGTCACTTCCGGTTCGATCCCGACGCCACCAGTCATTGAAGCTGCCTGCTATCTCGCAGGCATCTGTGGGTCATTGGCGAGCAGTCAGATTGCGTTGTGAGCAGTTCATACTACGTGCTCGTGGCTCACGGAAGCGTGCTATGATTTTCCTCTGATCTGTGGTTTTGCTCAGCGATTACCAAAAAGCTGTCGGCGAGTGGAAAATCAGGCCAGAATCAAGTGAACACTGAACTCAGCATTAAATTAGTTTTGAAAGTGGAAGGTGAGAAGGGCTACAAATAGTAATATGTAGGGAGCATAAATCAACGTTTTACAAGTAAATGAAAGGAAATATTAAGATAAATTGTACACAATGTGAAAATAATCAGGCTGATTTATTTAAAAGACCTACTTTTTCAGTTCATTCTAAGGTTCTAAAGTTGAAGTTGTGGTGGAGGGGTTGTTGATTTCGTAACCAACATTTTTATTGATTCAAGATTTTTCTTTATTGGTCACATTGTTCTTCACAGGCTCACATCAGACGTTCTCTGATGTTACATCATTATTGGCCTGTGCTGGTTCTGAATGTGTCTTCTGTCAACAAACTGAACTCGCAAATAAGGATCACCTTCATAAAAATCATCTCAGAGATGCAATTTATTTATTTTTTTACAATCAAGGTATGGAGTACAGCTGAACTATAGAGATGTGTATGATGTGATTGAATCGTTTTAATTTGGAGATTGTAATGCATTTTACCAATTTCTTGAACTTGTTTTTCAGAGAAATTTGCGGTGGCGTGCTTCTGCAAGGACAGCAGAAAAGCATCCAGAAGCCATCACCATTGCCCATTTTGTAAATTTAGAACTTTTACACGGTCATGCAACTTCATAAAACATTTAAACGGCATACATGGTAGGTGTTCTGCTGCTATAACTACAAACATTTTAATCGCTATGTCAACCTACATCACCAAGCAGTAAACCCATGAAAAATAGAATTTTAATCAACTCTGCTCTACTGGAATGTGTGTGTGTGCAGGTTGTTGCAAGAGCTCAAAATACTCTGTGTGAATTGTAGGTAAATTCCCCAAATATAATAAAAAAAAAAAAAATGCACAATGGGCTCAAAGGTCTGTAAAAGACCCCCTCAAGCACTCACCATTGGGACAGACATCCGCGGGGGGACAGATCTTAATGTGGTTTAATTGACAGTGCCTCACGTGTCAGAGGAAATCCAAGCAAATTTACAGGTAGATGCAGGTCGATTTTTTTTTTGTATAAAATAACAATGTATAGAGCAGTCAGAAAAATCACAGGCATAAACCAAGTGGTTCAGTTATGTAATTAAGCACAAGAAGTCTTAATGCAGAGGAATGATAACTAATGGAGGGTAATTTATAGGACATTTTTACACTTTAGAATGCTGCAGACTTAGGAATTCATATCACAATTTAATTTAAAAAAAAAAAAAAAAAAAATAATATATATATATATATATATATATATATATAGAGAGAGAGAGAGAGAGATAATATTTTCTCAGAATACTTCTACATATAAATGTGCCGTACTGGCCACAGAAATGTGTTGTGCCTGGCAATGGGATTTCCCAAAGGACTGTTACATTTTTCACAAAGACTTTTAAGCCCTTGCACCATCACCCATTAATTGAATGTCACTGAGCCTTCACATTATGGTAATTACAGTCTGTGAGTGCTCATTGCTCTGACATTGGCGATTGGCACTGTGTTTGTTATGGTCACCCTATAATACTCACATTAGTGAATGTGTAATTGTTTTATTAACATAAGTGAAAACGTTAGTTTGTTTTGTTCTGATCTTGGTTGCCTGTTTTAGTTTGAATGTCCACTTTGATGGTATGACCTATGTGATTATCTAATCGTAATGTGTGTCGCATATCACAATGTCTATCTCCTGCAGGTATTGCATCAGACAAAAGACGAGGTAATACATGGCACCATTTCTTGTGATTCGTTTGTGGCAGCTACCGTGGCATGTCAGTGGCAGCCAAGGCTGCCACGAGAAGTTCCACTTCTAGCTGCCACTATTTGAGCCAGACCTTACTGCGGTTCTGCCTAGCTTAGGTGCTTCCCAAAGACCCAAACAAGCACAACAGATGGACTGGGAGAGCGACAGAGAGGAGCCCCCACTGACCACTGGCCCAAGTGAACCTCCAGGTATACAAACTCTTTCACACATACACTTGGCTACTCCAGTGTTGTTACCTTCTATGATATTGTCCGCTAGTTTATCCTGTCTTATCTTTTAAACTGTTAATGTAGAAAACACAGTATAAAACCTTCTGGAAAATAGTTTAAACACCTTAAGGCAGCAATTTGTAACTTTTGGTACTTGGGATTTGGCGCTGCTACAGTTTCTGAGTGAAATTGCACTTTGACACCAATGTCGTTATCACGTCAATTTGGTGTTAAATATTTAATACAGACCTGCCAACCTGCATGCATTTTGTGTACCAACTACGCAATTCTTGGTCAAAATACGCAGGTACAAAATATCCTAATGAGAAAAAATAGTATATATAGTTAGCCGTAGTATCTCACATACGATGGGATTAGCCTCTTTGCGAGATGGCTACGGTGTGAATAACTGATGGAGTCATTTAGCTGCAGTAACTCCAACACCACGCAGACTCCCTGTTACACTATTGTGGTACTCAAAATATTTTCCCAAGGTTGGCAGGTCTGGTAATAGTTTATTTTAAAATGTTATAGTTCAACAAATAACCAACAATTAACCAATGTGTTTGATTGTAGTCAATCACACTTTGAAGCATAATTAATCAAGATTCAAGATTTTTTATTTGTCACATACATATACATACTTCCATACATATATGCAGTGAAATGTAATCAATCTTGTGTATAAAGTGTGTGGTTCTACTTTTGCAGTGACCTTAAGCAAATACTTAGAGCAAAACACAATACGACTTTCGACATAAATTATGTATTTATTTATAGATAAAATACTTGGCAATAAAAGGTAAAATAAAGAAATGAAAATAAGAAATATGAAATAACATCAAGAAGACACAACACAAAGAACAAAACCATTCATTGGAAAATGAACTAGTCCCTGATTTGGCGGTGATGGGTAGTGTGTGTTTATGAGATAAGAAAAATAACGGAAGCCTTAATATAATTCCTATGTTCTAATCTAGAGATTTAAACTATCCCAACAGCAACTTTTTGTCAGAGACGCAGCAGGGACAGGATTACTGGAAATGAGGCTCTCCGGGTGGCGGGGCAGCCATAGTTGCGTATTACGGTTATAGCAATTACTGGGTGATATATTTCATCAGTCATATGGTTATAGTTGCATTTCAGAAACATGCAATGCACTGTGGAAACGTCCTTTAAAGGAATGTGTTCGAGATTTATGACCTTGTTTTGTGAGTCTGTCGATACATGATAGAGAGAGGGACTGTGTTCTGACTGTTGGAGCCACGTTAAGGGGAAAAGTCTACACAGAGAGAAGTGGGAAGTTCCCTTTGCCTTAATTAAACATGGCCTCTCTTGGGGGGAAGGAGTTGAATTGGATGTCGAGGCACAGATTCAAAGTGCCGTTCTTGATCCTGCCCTGGAGCTGACCTCACATGACCAGAAAAGGTTTGGGAGAGTTTTACAGCTGAATGACCCCCTGCGGGTCACTATAAGGTTTCTTATCTTGTGGGGGGAGGTCTTATCAGGTGCTGCGAGGATGAGGGGGAGCGTCTTTTTGGCCGTTTAACGAAGTAGGCTTTAAAAAAAGAAATGTCCATAGTCGACACACACACACACACGCGAGTCAGAGGACGAAACAAACCCAGTGGCGCAATGAAAGTGAGGTGCGGCACGGCTGCCGGCCGCACCACTGGACCCGTCTGATGCGCGCCGCCGCGGAGGTGGAGCGGCTACTTTTTGTAGGAGCATTTATTACCGGACATTTTGACCGGCAATTTTCTAATCACTCCATTTTTGTATTCTTTATTTTTTTTGTTTTTTTGTTACCGGAGCTAAACAAGCGAGCAAGTGACGTAGTGCTGTTAGGTGTAATTCTAAGGTAAAAACGTGGCACAGTGTTTCTTTAAAATCTGACATTATTCCTTTTTGTTTTTAGCTGTTTTCCAAAGACCTCAACAAGCACAACAGACAGACTGGAAGAGCGAGCAAGAGGAGCCCCCACTGACCACCGGCCTAAGTGGACCTCCATTTGAGAGAGAGAGGAAAAAGCGAAGGCATCGTGAATGAGTACCTTAACTAAAGAACACAGTAAGCGGATACAGGAAAATCATTCCTATATAAAAAGCGTAGCGAAAGTTTTATAATCCAGGTCCTTGAGAGATACGGCCTGGAGTACAGAAGTAACCTGGTCGCGCAAGCCTACGACGGCATTTCCGTCGTGAGTGGCAAGCACTCCCGCGTCCACTCTCGTATTAAGGAGGTGGCCAAGCAGGCCTTTTATGTCCACTGCAACGCTCACAGTCTCAATGTGGTTCTTGTCGACGCCGTCAAAGCCGTCCCCCAAGCTGAACCCTTCTTTGCGTTTCTGCAGACACTTTATGTATTTGTGTCCGGCTCTTTCGTTCACACCAAGTGGCTTAACGTACAGAAAGAAATGTACGACGGACCACCCAGAGAGCTTAGAAAATTGAGTGAAACAAGGTGGGCCTGCCGGCATATGGCTTGCCGTACCGTCCTTTATAGACTCCCGGCTGTCATCCGTGTCCTTGAGGAAATAGCTGCAGAAAACAGCAGAGAAAGAGCTGCTGACGCACAGGGCCTGCAGTTCATCGGGCTTTTGGTGACGTGCACCAAGGTTTTTGGCGAGACACGATGTCTCTCTGACATTCTTCAGTCTCCGTCTCTAGATTTAGGCTCCGCCATGGATCTCCTTGAAGCCCTTGTGCAAAGTTTTGAAGGTTACAGGGATGAGTCCTACTTCGAAGGGCTGTGGAAAGAAGTCTTAAATACCGCCGAACAGTGCAGTGTTGAGGTGGAGCCTATTCCGAAAAGAAGAAAGACAAAACAGAGCAGGAGGCTAGATGGACAAGGTGTAATGTCCCCATCAGGTGAGTGTTTTGAGCAGACTAAGGACACTTTTCGTGTCAGAATATTCCACCCTGTCCTTGACAACATTCTGAGTGAGCTAAATAGACGATTCTCAAAACCAAATTGTGAAATAATGACGGGTATCCAAGCCTTAAATCCTGCAAGTGTGACATTTTGCCAAGAGGAGGCTCTGTTTTCATGTGCCTCTCTTTATGAATGCAACAGAGAAGACCTCAGACATGAGGTACACCAAATGAAAAGAATGCTCGAGAGGAAAGTGGGATCCGGCATACAGGAGCCCTTGAGCATCATAGATCTCACCAAGATCATTGAGCCAAAAGAGGTATTCCATCAAGAGGTATTCCACGAGCTCTTCAGATTATGCAAAATTGCCATTGTCATACCTGTGAGTACCGCTGCCTGTGAACGCAGCTTTTCCACGCTCAAGCTGGTGAAGAACTACCTGAGATCTACCGCAGATGACAACATACTGAGCAATCTGGGTGTTGTAAGTGTGGAGTCTCGACGAGCAAAGTCCCTGGACTTGGATGATTTTGTGAATCGCTTTGCTACAAACCATAATAATCGCAGAATACAGCTGTTGTAAGCTGAATGTGAGACAGTCATGTCATATGTATATATTGCAAACGGGGGAATTAAAAAGGGAATATTATTGCCTTAGTGCATTAGTCTGAGACAGGTGGATCCAAAAGAAAATAAATGATTGCCTTTGTAATAAGTATAATGTTGGCATTATACTTCTACTTTATGCAACTACATCATTTTCATTCCTTGCAAGGCCTTTATTATCAGTCTTTTATGGGCTATTGTGATTTACTTTCAAATGTTTTTGCAGCTTTTTGAGGTGTGACATTTATTCTGAACCAAGAATTCTTGGTTTTCTTTGATTATATTTATTGGTGACATAATGTGATCAGACTTTGATTAAAATTTTAATAATGTATCCGTCTGTGTCTCTGTTTCCCTGATGTTGCAGTGATAGAGAATGAGCTCATAGTGCTGTTGAGCTAAACATCTGCTATAGTGTAAGCTTCTTTGTTAGTTTACCTGCAGGATCATTTATCTATTCCACCAGTGCCTGAATTCCAAAAAATGTAAGAGTTATGTGTTGTCGGTGCCCAAAATAGCCCCTTGTTTTTGAGTTAGATGCATTTTTATGTTGATATAATAGTGATTTCTGTGCCAGCCTGAAATGTCCACTGGTTCCATCCTGGTCACCCCGTTGAAAGTTTCCTGGCTCCGCAACTGCATGCTGGTGTCGCCATCGTTTACATTCCCCAGCGTAACAGGAGAGGAAACAGACAAACATAGGGGTATTGTAACATGGAGCTATGAGAGTGTGTCAATGTTGTACAATTCCTCAAGTTTGGTCATTGAAGGCCACTACAACGTCTTTGTCGAAAAACACATTGCGGACAGGGATGCCGTTGCATAGATCTGCTCCAGACCAATGAGGCGTCATCGGTGCCAGGCTTTTTCCTTTGTAAAAGAGAGCCTGGCAATATGGTTAGCGATCCTGTATCACCGCACTCCCGTTCATAGTGGTAGATAAGCTTCCTGTCGGGGTCCTGATCACCCTGTTAGGTTGCTCACTAAATAACAATGCATTGAGACAAAATTATTTTATTATATACTTGTTTTTTTCTGTAATTTATGTGAAATTAGAGATATGGTCATTATTCAGAAGTAACTGCCGCTAATGACCAATCAGAATGGAGTATTCCACAGAGCCACACTGTAATAATCATGATTTAGCACCCAAGGAACCGTTCATGCTGGTGTTCTCCAGTCACGGTGTTTTAATCATAACCAAGACATTGGAAACAAGTTCATCAGCGGCTGCAGCCGATAATCATCTGATGGAGATCTGCCAATGTGCTAATAACATTTGTGTAGCTCTGTTTTCCCTCACGGTTGTTCTGCTCTCCGGTTGTTCTACTTCTTTCCTGCTGCTGCCTGTGTAATGCAATTGGCAGAACCAGCATAGTGCTAATGTCCACCTCATACAGTACATGTCCCCACACACGCTTGGAGTGGTGGGTGTTTTTTGTTTTTTTTTTAATTTTAATTACTGTTTTGTTCTTTTGAAGGGTTGGGCTAAGGTAACAAAAGAGAGATGCGCCGTGCACATTCTTTGCTCACCCCTGGCCAGGTCTGCTGGCAAGTTGAGAAGGAAATGTTCAAATGCCGCCCATAAAGCAAACCAGCTTGGCATATTTAAACAAACACCAGAGTAGCTCGAGCACAAAAACCTGTAGACATTACAGTCACACTTAAAAACACACACACACACACACACACACACTCTTTCTCCATAACATACAGAACTGTAGACTTCACTTGCTTGCTTAATCTATTGATGAAAGGTGCAGTGTGTGGAGTTTACAGAACGGACTTGGCAGAAATGGATAATATTTCTACAGTACGTATGCTTTAATTAGTGTATAATCCCATGAAGATAGGAATTGCTGTGTTTTCTTTACCTTCGAATGAGCATTTTTTTTATCTACATAGGGAGTGGGTACAGAGGCTTCCATGTTTCACCGCCATGTTTTTTTCTACAGTAGTAGTAGGGGGCCTGTCACGTATTAACTCATTTTTCGCGAGTTGCGTGGCCATTGTCCCTATGTTGCGCCTGTGTGGGGAGGGATATTCAGTTTGATGTGATCTGCAACCTCACCGCTAGATGCCGCTAAATTCTACACATTGCACCTTTAAGATGAAAAAGATATATACAGTGGTACTTTGACTTACGAGTTTAATTCGTTCCGTGACAGAGCTCGTAATTCAATCTGCTCGTATAGCAAATCAATTTTCCCCATTGAAATTAATTGAAATGCCATTAATCCGTTTTACGTGTTTTTAAATAAGAAAAAAATATTTATAAATAACAATTATTGTATAAAAACATAATAAAACACAATAAAAGAAAATGTGTAGATCTCTCTTCTGCCTTCACGCAGATGATACCCTCCGTCACGCTATCTCCTGCGAGCTGCTTCTCCGTCAACCACACCAACAGCAGATTCTCCATCTTTTCATGGACAGCGGTCCGCAGCGCAGACATTATTTTAACGCCCTTGGCTGGCGTAATACCCTTTATCGTCTCCTTCTGCTTCAGTATGGTACATATCGTAGAAGTACTACGCTCGCACTGCCTCGCCAATTCCATTACACACACACCTCTCTCATGTTTTTGTATTATTTTGCGCTTTAAGTCAATGGACATCATCCGCTTCTTCTCAGCACTTTTTTCTTTTCGGACCCACGGTTCTAAAAAATTTTTGGCAAAATAACTGCACAAAAAGCACAAATCGCGAGCACAAAACACAAAAGCGATGCTTCCACACTCAGGTAACTACGTGAAGTGAAGGAGTGAGACGCGGGATGCTGGCCACATTCGCTCGCCACACCAACTAGCGGCAGCGTAGCTGAAGCTCGCTCCTCGTAACTCACATTTTTGCTCGCAAATCAATACAAAAAATCGACGGAACGACGGCTCGTAACTCGGAAAACTCGTATGTTAGTGCACTCGTAACTCAAGGTACCACTGTATAAACTATATATATATATATATATATATATATTTATTTTTTTTTTATTGAATCTGATCCTGTTTTGCTGTGTGATCTTCCGATGTTCTGGTAGAATGCTGAGGATAAAATGAATGAATACAGTACCATTTTATTTAAGGAGGGTGATATCAATTCAGAAAACCACAGATTGCAAATTTGTGTGGTTACATGAATTTGCATTTGTCATTTGTGGCACAGCCTTGACAATTGTTTCCATGTATCCAGATGCCTTGTTAGTTTCAAAGTGCTTCTCAGACTTTTTACTGAGCGTTCCCATTTACCCACAACACCAGTCTTCCAATGTTTGAAAAGTTAATTTGACCGACCGCTACGATTCAGGATGAAAGATCCATCAATCAAACCTTTTTTTTTTTTTTTACTCATTTGTCTGAGTATTTAATGTTCAGTTTGACATCTACTATGAGCTACCCAAAGCGTTTCTCTCTGACGTCTGTGTTACTTTTGAATGAGACATCGTTGCTGCAGTTTTTCAACCCTCTGAACATGACGCGAGCTCATACCACCCCATGTGCAAAGTTCTTTTTCAAATGGTCATAAAAAAAAAACTAAAAAAAAAACGTCTTTTGACGAGAGGCATGCGTAAAAAGTTGTGGATGTCACAAGTGATGTCACTATCACAATAGAGACCCTGATGTCAAATTATGTGATTGTGGGTTGATGCATATCTGGATAGATTTCATCCTTTGCCTTTCCTTTTGGCCTGGGCTTATCCATTTGTTTACAGATCAGTCGCCTGTAAGTGAAAACTAAAGGAACAAAAAAAAAAAGCACATTTTAATACGTGCATGTTGAAAGGATTAAAAGCTAGAACGAGGCTCTTGTTTTCTTCCGCCAAGAACGACTCATGAAGAGAACACACGTGTCTCTGGGTAAAGATTGGGCTTGATTTCAGAGAACGTAAAAAAAAAATCCCCACAGTTGTTTTTCCAGAAATCGACTGAACGTGGCCAACAAACCGCCGGATGACTCCCGCACCATAATTCCTCAAGGAAATCTGAATTATGTATTTTTCTCATTGAGGCTATGATCTTATTATGCGTTGGTTTTCCACTGATTATGTTCCGTGTAGGAGGTTGTGTTGTGACATTAAGGATTAAAAAAAAAAGAAGGTATTTTAAGTTGGTGCACACCCATAGTCTGGACAACATTGTTTCCCCCAAATCAAAGTGGAAGCATCTCTTCAATCTGAAATAACAGGCACGAGTTGCCAAACAGCAGGTTCGTCTTGTTTGTTCAAACCAGAGCAATTTGCCAGATGAAATCAGCCTGCCTATGACCAGCAGCTGAAACCCACAAAAGAGGAGGACATTTTATTTTGTTCAATGTGTTTTGCAGGCTTTTCCTTGAAAAGGGACTCTATAATCCATAATAACCAGTTATATTATGGTCCATAAAAATGTTATTTCATTGACAGCATTGAAATAACATTTCTCACGTTGGTCGAAAGGCATGAAAAGCTGCTCATGAAGGAAGCTTTCCACTATGAAGGGAGAAAATGGAGATACATAGTTTAATTCAACATAATAGAAATAAAAGATGACAGCTTTAAAACTATTATAAAGTGTAATCAATAGTAAGGACACACACGCACACGGTAGAATAATCTGACAATGTTTGCAACGGGAGCATGAAAAACAGGAGAGAAACATTGATTTATCTTTCAGGAGGTCTCCTTGGATTAAAAACAAATGCTTCATGTTCTGAACTGATACCAAGAACAACAGCAAAATGTAACGCGCGACAAGAGACATTAAGGATAACGATCTTAACTCAAATACGCACAATGGGAGAGAAAGAAAAAAAAACTAGATGCGCATAATGTGCTGCCGCATTTATTTATTTTTTTACCAAACCCATTTTATTTCCCCAGTGAAAGAAACATAAACAGAATAATAGTGATGATGACCACGCCAGGTTCACCTTTGTTTGTTTTGGTTTGCGGGACAATTTCTGTCTTAAGACTTAACTAAGAGGAAAAATTCCTCTTTATTCTAATTTAATAATAACAACAATATATATTAAATATTCACATTCATCAAAACATTAGTTTTAGTATGTATTGTTATCATTATATTATGATATTTCATGCCAGGAAAGAGTTCTACAGATGCAATGTTTGCTTTGAGAATGCTTAAGTAAAAGGACAGGGAAGGCCAGAGGGAGTTGCACTGCGTCTTTGTGGATTTAGGGAAAGCATACGATAGGGTGCCGAGAGAGGAAGTGGGGGGTGGCAGAGAAGTACGTAAGAGTGCTACAGGATATGTATGAGGGCAGTCTGACATGTGTAAAGGTGTGCCGTAGGCGTGACGAAGGCATTCAAAGTGGAGGTGGGTTTGCATCAAGGATCAGCTCTGAGCCCTTTCTCGTTTGCAGTGGTGATGGACAGGTTAACAGATGAGATCAGGCGGGAGTCTCCGTGGACTATGATGTTCGCGGATGACATTGTGATCCGTAGCGAGAGTAGGGAAGCAGGTTGAGGGGAGCCTGGAGAAGTGGAGGCATGCATTAGAGAGAAGAGGAATGAAAGTCGGCAGGAGTAAGACACAACACACGGGCCTGAATGGGAGGGAGGGCGGCGAAAAGCTGAGGATGCAAGGAGCGGAGGTGGAGAAGGCGGAGGAGTTCAAGTACTTGGGGTCGACCATCCAAGGCAGCGGAGAGTGCGGGAGGAAGGTGAAGAAGAGAGTGCGGGCAGGGTGGAGTGGGTGGAGAAGAGTGTCCGGAGTGATTCTGTGACAGAAGGGTTCCAGCAAGAGTGAAGGGGAAGGTCTACAGGACGGTAGTGAGAGCAGCCATGTTGTACGGTTTAGAGGCGGTGGCTCTGACAAAAAGGCAGGCGGCTGAACTGGAGGCTGCAGGGTTGAGGATGTTGATATTTTCATCGGGAGCGACAAGGACGGACAGGATTAAGAATGAGAGCATTAGAGGGACAGCTCAGGTTGGACAGTTTGGTGAAAAAGGGAGAGAGGCGAGATTGAGATGGTTTGGCCACGTGAGTAGGAGAGATGAGTTACATTTGGGAGAAGGATGCTGAGGATGGAGCTGCCAGGCAAGAGGAAAAGAGGAAGGCCAAAGGGAAGGTTTATGGATGTGGTGATGGAGGACATGCAGGCGGCTGGTGTAAGGGAGGAAGATGCGCAGAACAGAAGGTATTGGAGGCAGATGATCCGCTGTGGCGACTAACGGGAGCAGCGGAAAGAAAAAGAAGATATAATGACAGTTAGCATTTTAATATATTATAATCAATGTATTATTGATTATATACATCAGTATTATGATTATTGAATTATTAACAAAAATATATATGCTAAAAATGATGTCAACAGTTTTACCTTATGAATTGTTCTCTGCAAATACTGAAATACTATATAACTATAGTCTGTAAAATAATTCTACAAAACATTTTGTGTTGCAAAAGGAAGCATGAAGAACCGATCAAAAACATCCTTGATTTAGTTGGGGTGTTTTTCAGCGTTAAGCCTTGAACTGAGGGGTTTCCCTGGAATCAGAGCTGTTAACGCACGATTATTCCCTAAACTATTTTCCAGAGAAACACTACTCCCAATGTTATTGTTTTCTGTTCCTCACGCTCCGACCGGCGTGACTTGGCCGGCGACTTATGGGAACCCATTAAAGGCTTCCCGTCGTTCCACAAATGATGTGTAATCCACTGGAGCAGCGTTAAGGTTTCGACAGCAGAGTAATAACGTCCTTCTGAAAGCAAACCACTCAGGCCTGAGACGAGGCTGTTATTACTTTGGGAGCCCCGTGTCAATTTCTGCCATCGATTCAGAAGCGCGTCATCTCGAAAAGGGGGCGACTCCCACATGGTCTGATAAAAAACAAATGTTCATCTTTTAACATCGCCACGGCTGTGATCACATTATGAAACAAGCGTTGTAAGAAAAGAAGAATTGACGACTGATCGTCGCCGTTTTTTTTTCATCCATGTTTTTTGCTGTGTTCACCCATATCGACAGTTAACTGACCACAAGCTGCTGTTAAAGCTTTGTCAAAAGCTTGCCCCTGTGGTTGGTTTTCATTTCTTATGCATTCCCGACCCTGCCCCCAACCATGGAAAAGGCACAGAGAGGAGCGCGTCCATATAAAATTAATATGTTGAATGGCTGTTTCCCAAAGAGTGGTAACTAAAAGGTATAAAATGAGATTTTTCTTTTAAGCAAAATAATCTTGCGGAATACCACTTTAATTTGTTTGGTGTTTTTGAACGCCCTAACTGACTGGCTTGCTAACTAGTCTGCTGTCATTCTGACGCCACCATAGTGTTTTAGAAATCAAAGTTAAGAAAATTGTTTTACTCGACGTCAACATCAAAGCATTTTCTCTTTCATTGTAATATATTTTTTTAATGTTCAAATTGTGTCTCTACTGGTGTAAATCCAGTATGTTACTGGCAGGTTTTTTCCTCCCCATTTAATAAAAGTAACAATCGAATCCAAGGCATTGATGGGTGATGGAGGGTTATTGACATTAACCTGAAGAAAATAAAAGCTCACGTTTTCTTCCATTAAGTTTAAGACTCAACAATAAAATATAAAATAAATTAAAAAGTGGTTTCTTCATTCATTCTCTGATTTGTGTTGATATAGATATAGGATGGTGTAGGACATCACGCATTAAATTAGGTGCGTGTGGAGAGCATGGTGTATCCATAGGTGACATTTACTCAACAATGTGTGACGCAGCCTCAGGAAAAATGTTTCACAAGCTGGAATTTATGGCAGGACTGGGGCTTTTAGAAAGTGACCGGGGATGCAATTCGGTAACCTGGGCGCCTGAGCAATAGACCAAAGTAACATGAGTCATGGGTCTGATGAGTCATCTTTCCCCTGGCCTACGTAAGGATGGATGGGTTTGTGTGTGGAGAAAGCCGAAAGAAGCCTTCAACCCACCTTGTCTGCTGCCAGCTGTTGAACATGGCAGCGGGTCTGTAAATGTATGGGGCTAGCGTCTCCTCGCATGTTGAACATCAAGGGGAAAAGGTACATTACTGCATCAGTGAATTGGCTAATACAGTAGATAGATTATATGAAAAATATATTAAAAAAGGTAATTATGATTATTTACCATATAAATTAAACCTCTGCATCAACAATAAGCATTCTGGCAATGGGAAATAAGGGGACATAATTATAAAAATGACATTAAATAATTTAATAATACAATTTCAAACAATAAAATGAAATATCAAAAGGCTGTTGAAAATAGTAGACATGTAACTCCTTCAACTTTGCCACATTCAATTTGATTCAGTTTTATATTCTGAAAACATTAAGTAAATTTGTATGGATTAATTAAGCGGGCTTTGAGATCCCTGAACTAGAGGCTTTTCGTCTTAAAGGATGCTGCAATATCCCACTACACACAGTTCAGCTGAAGTTTCATGACATCAGTCCAACAATTATACTAGGTGATTGCCTCGACTCCTTATCGGGTCCTTGATATAAACACGCTGCTGGGTGTTATTTTGTCCTCCCCACACCCCCTGTGTGTAGTTCAGAGGCAAATGGTTCTAGTTGGAGTAATAACGGAACAGCACCACCCAGTGTTGAAGATGCAGCCACACACACAGTCGGTCATCCAGAAAACAGATGCAACTTAATTCAACCAAAAAGTTAAATAAAAATAGACATTCCAGAAAAAGTAGCAGCGACCTTGAGTCCAAATACGCGCCTGTATGTCTTTGTAAATAATTCATGCAAATTTGAAAGAAATGATGCTTCATGTGGTCTGGCCGCTCACATTCCAACCAACCATGTGCGCAAATATTCTATATCACAAATTCCATCTCTATCTAAATTCATGTATTAATTAATCTGAGGCCGTACTACATTTAAAGCCAGTGTTGAGGCTTTCAATAATTATCCTTAACTCCATACTCATCTAATCTGTACATCCATGATGTGACCTATTTATTGTTAGGCCTACATTGATTGGCAGCCTCTATCTGGTTATAATTATATCTTACTGAGGTTTCAGTTCTGCCCAGTTGGCAGAGCGACAATTATCTTCTTACCGCACGTTTGACAAGCGTATCATCCCGTCCAATCACCTCCGTTCACCCTGATAAGACCTCACCACCCATTGGCTGTTGATTACCTCTGCGCGCGGCAGGGCGACCGCTTCCTGTCTGCAGTTGGAGGTGTGTGTGGGGGGGGGGGGGGGGCGGGACGGCCACGACCTCCGATGACCTGGATTAATAGCGGCTCCGGTAGCAATCTCATGAGCCAACAAATTTATCCTGCGCAAAGGATAGCGGCACTCGAAGAGTTAGGGCGACCCGCCTTGACCCAATCTGAGGCCGTCTTCTTCACCGTGCGATTACTCACCTTCCCTGACACCTGGTCTGGCGAGAAAGGGGAGTTGGACAAATAGCATCCTGGTCTCAGACTTATTGGGACGAAATATGCAGTTGCTTTCTAACCGCTGGTATAATAATCAAAGGGCTTACAAGACTAGATTGGCTCTTTGTTTTTGTCAGACCAGCAAAGGCAAAACAAACGACACCTCAGGAGTATACTGAAAGTGCATTTCGATCACAACACATGTCGAGTCCAAGCGCGCAAACTGTTCAGTCACTTTATTGAATCATGGGGAAAAAAACAAAAACAAAACAAAAAAAAAAACACATCTTTACATTTAAGCTACCTCCAAAAGTTAACAGTCCGATAGCGTTTCCTTTGGCGACCGTTTTGATCAAGAGCATCCCATTCAAAGTCACTCACCAACAACGCTGCATCTTGGATTAAAGCTTCAATGAACTGCTTTGACCTTGGCAAACTCTCCTTTTAAAAATCAGTCAACACTCAAACCCATCCAATTGCTGAAGCATAATCCATTGCTACACCCTTATCCGTCCCCCATCAGAATTTCCACCTTTAAAGACCAAATGTAATTATATTCCCCCGATGAAATAAACATCTGGGTATGCGTGCGTACGAGTGTGTGTGTGTGTGTTCTGCTTAGTTTAACAGCAGGCAGACGGAGGAGGAATCTCTGGACTACAACATGAGGATTAGGACGAGACACAAACAGGCGAGAATTGACGGACTTAAGTTTTTCTAGCAGCAGCCACAACAGCAAAATTTGGTTTATTCTTTTGTTTAAAAACAAAAAATAATTTAAAAAAAATATCAATACATGGTTGACACCAAAGTGCAATATATTTGTACCTTATATTTATTTAATAACTAGAAGTCATTTTGCAGGGTGAGGCGTTCAGATTATGGCACATTTAAAAAACAATGAAAAAAAACATGTCACAGGTTATACTACTACAATAGGCAATGCAATTTGTAGGATATATATATATATATATATATATATATAAAATTAGTGACAAATGTTTGAATTTCATACATTAATATTGGATAACATTTAAAAAGCATTACATTAATATTTAATCAGATTGTTTGCAAGCAGTCCCCTCATGTTTTCACAATAAACATCCTCAATCTATACAACATAATACTCCACCTCCAAATAATGCTGCGGGGAAATGAAAGCCCGAATTTTCGAATCAAAACACAACCCCAGTCCCACCCTGAAAAGACAAACGACAGAAAAGAAAGAAAAGAACCACGCTTGTTTATTTATTATTATTATTATAATTTTTTTTTTTTTTTTTTTTAATCTCCCGACAAACTGTTCACAAGGTTGACAGAAAACCTGTCTCCAACCTAGCACCGATGCACCACCTCATACAGATATATTTGTCTTGCAATAACCATATGTGACACATACGTTACAGATATATAGCTATATATGCATGTATATACCTTCAGTGTGTACACACCCCATCTACCCGCTAAGTTTTCTCAGAAGGCGTCAGAACCATCCTGTTCTGACGGGAGACAGAAAAGGGTGCATGCAAGGAGTACTACAACCCAATTCGACGATGATGATTTTATGATACAGACGTTCATAATTTGGTTGTAGTGAATGACTCGACAAAGCCGGCTTGCTCTGAGCGCTCTCCGGCAGGGGCTCTTATCCCCTCTGCCTCTACGGTGTCGCTCTTGCACTCTAATTAAGTCGGGAGCCGGGATGACTCAGCGGTATCTGGGTGGGAGGAGAGAAGGGCTTTCGGAGCCCCCTTCAAAATGTTGGTTCCGTTAACTTCCCTGCGGATTTTCTGTCGGTACGAGACTAAACAGACGCCTCGGGAGTCGCTGGATGCATTGATGCGCAAATTACAGAATCCGGTCTAATCACGTCGGGGTTCAGTTGTGTGGTTTTTGATCGTCGGTTTGAGATATATTTTTTTCTTTCTTAAAGACAGAGTGATGTCAGAAGGACAAGCAATGTTAAGAGAGAAAGGCTGGCCGCGCTCTTCACTTGGCAGTCATCATTTGAACAAACTCTGCGGAAGAGAAAATGAACACAGAGGGGGGGGATAAACATCTTAGAAAAATCAACACATGAAGAATTTACCACCACGGATGTTTCTTACGGGGAATGGATTTTAGATCTGAGAAGCTGTAAACCGGTCGTTTCCCATTTATAGTCAATCAGGGACGCAAACACATGTATGGTGGAAAAAGAGAGCTACCCCAAGTCACCATTGGTGTGGGGTAGGGCTACAGATATTCCTCTGTGATCCCATTCGAATCTGTATGGTTTATCTTTAATTTTGAATATATTATAATTATTCATCGTATTATTATTATTATTATAATTTTGAATCCTCAAATTTATAACTGTGGGCAGGGGGGGCGTTGCGCACGGTTCCGCAGCTCCGATCTCGTCTCCAAACAAAGCAAATAAAAACTCCAGATGTATTTATTTAACTCCCTTTCCTGCTGCTGCCCCGCCGCAGAGCAGATCACTGCTGGAAAACCGTGTTCTCACGGTTCGGTGGCAAATTCCGTCGGTGATGGTCGTGTTTATTTTCCACTTTCATCGCCACATCTGTGGGATTACTGGACACTCTGGTCAAAGGGGCACGCTCCCTTATACACACGGGGAAAGATGCCGGTGCCGCTCGTTCGCCTCCGCCGACACGGACTTCGCACACTGTTACGGGAATATTTCTCTCTAATGTGTGCAACCAACTGGATGAACTTATATTTAACTTTATTGCTCATCACGTGAATTGATTCGCAAACAAACATATCAATTGTAATCAATTAATTATAAAAATAAATACACAATCGAATAACAATTTCAACATTCGAATAGTGATATTTTTTTTTATATTTATTTAAGCGGCCTTGGGTTTTTTGAAAGGTGCTATACAAATTTAAGTTATTATTATTATTATTATTATTATTATTATTATTATTGGAATTATAATTTAATTTAATTCCTGCAGCGCTAGTGTGGGGTTGGTGTGATTTAAGCAGCCACGCCTGTCTTGGGTCTAGTTAATTGGGCCCAGGATCGGGGTGACTGTGCACCTGTTGCTCATCAGAGCAATCGATGAGCAGGGGTTAAATCATCCATCCCCACACACACAGGAGAGGGAGCCTTTGTCATGACAAGGTTCCATCTGCTCCCGGCTTGTTAGATCTTGCCACTCTCTACTATAAAATGGTTTGTCTTCGACATCATCGGCTGTCTTTCTCGCCCTACACGCCAAGCGTTGTTTCTCGACAGGTGGGGACTACTGAATTACAGTTTTCCGAGTTCCCGTGAATGCAGCATCCCTTCTTGCTTTGGAGTGCTTTCAACGGGAGAGCCGTGTCGGCGCTATAACATAATACCAGAGAACAAGTTCACGAGTTAATCAACCGATTCGATTAGATGGATTGATTCAGTCTCAGCAGGTAGGAATGGAAATGAAAGCCTACTCAAGGATAATGGAGACAGGCCTTGTTTCTGAGACTGTTTTTTGACTTTTAGAAAAGTTTTATCAGCTGTGCAATCTCATACCACCATTTTATTATAATAAAATATGTATAAATTTGTTTTGGTTCCTTAAAATGTGATTCTATGCGCGCTTTTGGACAAAGTCATCACTGGTGTATAAGTTATTCAATCAGGAAGGCTCTTCAATTATTCAAGAAGCAGAAAGGACAAGGCTCAAGGAGAAATGAGCGGTGGGTGACCGCAGCGAGTGAGAGGCAGATAAAAACACCTCACCTTCGTAGTTGACCTGCCCATCCCCGTCAATGTCGGCCTCACGGATCATCTCATCCACCTCCTCGTCGGTGAGCTTCTCCCCTAGGTTGGTCATGACGTGTCGTAGCTCTGCGGCACTGATGTAGCCGTTGCCGTCCTGCAGGGGGCGCCAGATAAGGGTGAGCGTTCACAACTGCAATTCAGGATATGTTGAGCTGTAGTCTGCAATATTTGGGGGATATATCAACACCTGTGATTGGCCTTATCAAATTGTGAGTCATGAATGTCAATATTCAAATGTCAATTACGTAACTGTCACCATGGAGTGAAAATGCAATAAATATATTATGTTCCCTTTATGAGCTCTACTTGCTATATTTTAGCTTGTCTGTGATGTTTGTGCAATTGTTTGGTTGTTGATAAGTTTATGTGCAGGATTTTGGAACTCTGCTTCTCTTGCCCAGGTCCTAATGGCAATGATAGTGCCTGGTTAAATACCCAGGAGTAAATCAGAAAATGGTCGCAGCAATTTTATGTTAACGATTGGTTCAACAATGAGAAAATATTTGGGGACATAATTTTTGATTCCAGATCCCCAACAACTTTAAAGAGTCAATATTTTTTTTCCTGAAATTGTGTATTCATTCTATTTGACTGCATCTACACAGGTGAACCAGCTTTCACAGAAGCCATCGTTATCTCAAACTTTCCATCAGATAATTAGGGCTTCTCACTGACAAATGTTAAAAAGAGAAACAAAATCCAGTCAACAGAATGATATCAGTGTTATCATCATCATCCACTCTATTCTCCTCACGGTCTGGCCCTTCAAGTATCTGCTCACTGCTACAAGTAGAAATAACTAACATGTGGCCTGACAAATCACATTAGTAGGCCCACTGGCCGACACAAACCAGCAGGAAGAGACGGCGAGGAAAGATAAATTAGCCTAATAACTGGTGTGTGTATATAGTCAATAAATAAAATGGGTATTGTTTTATGTTCCAGAAACAATGGAGGGAAGTTGTTTCAATCCAAATATATTTTTTTTAGAAAACATGAAGAGGTACACACTAGCCCGAAGCAAATGACCCCTGTGTCGGAGAAGGGGAGGCTGACAATGGACATCCTGGTCGATGAGCTCTTCCTAAAAGTGTGAATTTAGGACTGAGACAGAGGGAAAAATGTACTATGATAATCATAAGTCTCAACACATTGATGTGTTAACATTCCACATTTTATGCTAAAGAATCAAACAGATCATCACGCTGCCAACGGCAACTTTGAATAAAACTAAAAAGTTTTCAAATATAATTTTAGGTACTATTTTCTTGTTAACACTAACTTACTACAAAATAGTCATCACAATATGTGATGACAATATGGAATACTGCACTAAGTGAAGTATGCATTGTCAATATAATATGACTTTATTCCATCACAGTACACTACTTCTGACAGACCAATTACAAGAAAATTTTGCCCACCTTAAGTTAAAATCCATTGAAGGCAATGCACTAAAATGATGCAAGGGAGGTACCTTTAAGACCCGTTACAAGTTCACGGAAAATGAACAGATGTCGAGATTGGCACCGCAAACAGATTCTGATCAATTGCATAAGGATGATGATCAATTTGTGATAATGTCATCATGACAAATTGACCGTTATCTTAAACTCAATTCGTGCAGACGTAGTTAGAAACATAAGGTAATTTTGATCAACTTGTTCCTTGTCTGTGCTGAGCTGAAAATACATGTTTTCTTAAATCTCATAAAAAATAAAAAATAAACTTTTTTACATAATGAAAGCAGCAAGTTTCCAATTTCAAATACCAATTTTGATATTATACAGTATAAATATTAAAAAGCTGCTAGGTAGCAGAGTATCTGCTGATCTTGATGGTGTACCTTGTCAAAGACTCTGAAGGCTTCTCTGATCTCCTCCTCACTGTCGGTGTCCTTCATCTTCCTGGCCATCATGGTCAGGAACTCGGGGAAGTCAATTGTACCATTGCCTACACAAGAGAACATGACAATAACTAGAGGCAATGATGGGAGGCGCCGCTGTCCGCTCCGCCGCGACAGGAGGTAGTTATGCTCACGTCTTTTGTTTCATACAAGTAGTAAAGAAATATAAATATAAAATGAAAACACACTCTGAGCATCTCTTCTACTCGCCATTCACTGTTGCGCGAGCTCTGTCCTGTCTCCATCGTGTGACATCATGTTTGTGGGCAATGTCTGATTTTTAGTTGGGCGTGGCTAATTCATGACAAAAATGAGTCCAGCTGTAATTCTAAGTTAAAGAAAGGACAATAGGCAAACGTACTAATGAAGCATTTAGACTACCAGAGCTCTCTCCAAACAGGGAGCAGCTGTAACTGATGCTTGTTTATGTTGCAACGAGTGGAAGACAACGATCATATTATATGGAAAAATTATGCACATATTTGAAAAATGATGCACAATGACACAGCAAGGCACATGTCCTAATGATGTATTGGCTCAAATGACTAAATCATCATTTAGGAGATAACCTCTTGGAAAGCTGGAGAACTAAACACACAAATCTGAATATAACAAATTGTACGATTTGAATTATTCCACGAATATATAAATATATTAATATGTCCTTTGAATCTTAATTGTTGTTTATTGGGCGCTCTTAAGAGTGCATCATTAATTTATTCTTCTCACCATCAGCGTCCACCTCATTGATCATGTCCTGCAGCTCAGCCTCAGTGGGGTTCTGTCCCAGAGAGCGCATGACAGTCCCCAGTTCCTTTGTGGTGATGGTGCCATCGCCATCCTTATCAAACAGAGAGAAAGCCTCCTTGAACTCTGTTTGGGTACAGACATGGTACGATCAGTCCAGTGAACAAGCAAACGACTCCATTACTTGGTATTTAAGCATGCATCTGAGCTGAAAAAAAAATCCCCTAACGTGCTGTAACGTGCTCTTGTTAGGAAAACAAATGAGTAGGAGATATTCCAAGCTTGCATGTCTTCCATTTGCCAAGGGAATGGTGGATGATATTTTATCTGTGATTATGCAGAAATACTTGCAATACAAGAAAAAGCATAAACAGCCTTGGCTGAGAGCTGACAGCTCCTCTGTCTTATAAACTCTTACATATTTTAATTGTTATTTTATTTGGTTAGTAACAGAGAAGCTGTTACACTTTATTAACCAGGGGTACTCACCAGCAATCTGCTCCTCAGTCAGTTGGTCAGCCTGAAAAAAAAGAGACACAAGAATCACATATTGTTTGAGACAATAATACTTTAATTGTGGTCAGAAACTGTGGTTCCCCCCAATTTCTTCCATATCTTCCAAATTTATTGCACAGATGCCAATGGTTGTTGTTTTTTTTATTTCTATACTTTTCCTATTACATTTGTGTTGCATGAATGATTTTATTGTGTTGAAAATCATGAAACCAACATGCACTGTTTTGTATAATTTGGGGAATATTTACCAATATGGCAGAGCAACATGGCTCATGGCCACTTTCTCACAAACAAATGTTAAAAAAATGTTAGAATGACAAATCACGTGGAGAATAAAACCTCATTAATAATAATGTTGTTTTAATCAATGTTTTCAGCCTCTGGGTTTCAGAAAAGCCCAACAAAGACATGTCTCCCTCAAAAGAAACACACTTAACCATTTTACTGGACTTTTATTCTTTCCTGACATTTAAAAAGATTTTTAAAATAAACCAAAAAAGAAAAAAAATCACAAGGCCATGCTCTCTCTCTCTCTCTGACACACCGTGAACGATCTAAAGAGAGAAACGGTACAAAGGAGGAAGTCTGGGCTACAAAGAGAGCTGTCCTTATAGGTGAACAGCTGTCTCAACCATGGTGAAGAAATCCTCTCTCTCTCTCTCTCTCTCTCTCTCTCTCTCTCTCTCTCTCTCTCTCTCTCTCTCTCTCTCTCTCTCTCTCTCTCTCTCTCTCTCTCTCTCTCTCTCTCTCTCTCTCTCTCTCTCTCTCTCTCTCTCTCTCTCTCTCTCTCTCTCTCTCTCTCCTCTCTCTCTCTCTCTCTCTCTCTCTCTCTCTCTCTCTCTCTCTACAAACTAGAGAGAAACAATCTAAAGAGGATCATTTCCAACACACTAATAAACTAATAATTCAGAAGGGACAGGGGCCACGTTCAAATTCAATTAGTGCCTGAACTTATACGTTTTTTTTTATATTGCCGGTGAGATTCGGCAGGAGGAGGAAGCTGGTAGGAGTGCAAGGGCAATTTCAGAGGCAAAACAAGGTCAGTGGATGAATTGGGAAAGTGTAGAGAGGAGGAAGATTAGCTGGTGAGATTTGTGGAACATGGAGACCAGTCGTATTAAGTTTCTCCTTGGAGCAGCCTATGATGTGCCTCCAACACAAAACCTCAATCAGATCAGTGGGAGGGTGAAGATGCAAGTTGTCAGTTGTGTGCAGGCACAGCGACACTGAAGCACATTTTGTGATGTTGTAGGCTTAATCTGGCCCAGGGTCTCTACACCATAACCATATTTCTAAGTGTTTGGCAATTGTAGTTCAAAGCAAGCAAAAGCGTAAAGGCTCATTTGGGTCATGTTATCAAAGAAAACACAACAATTGACTTTTTTTAGGGGAGGAAACTACTGCAATGTCCCAGTAAAGGCTTGTAGTTGTAACTCTGGAAAACTGGGCAAGGGACTGAGGGTTGTTGGCAGATCCTGGCACAAAACTCCAGGTTCCACAGATAATTGTGCCCACTACCTTGAGACCTGACATAGTGCTGTATTTGGAGAGCGAGCGAATTGTGCGTTTGATCGAGTGAACAGTTATGTTTGAGGATGTGAGGGAGATGAGAATTTTCACTGTGCAGGTCTGGCGCCGTGTGGGTATAGAGGGGGGTGGTTCTGGAACACCACTGTTGAGCCATCTGGAGGTGTAGTGGGGAGATATCTAAGAATTGTCGTGAAAAAGGATAACCACTTCCTAACCGCAGTGAAATAACCGTAGCAAACTAAGCTTTCTGCAGCTGGTTTAGGGAGATGTATGATGGCACCGCTTGAGGTACCCCCTTAAGCACAGCGACAGGTGTGTGAAGTTGTTTTCCTAGCCTGGGTCTTCTGTGTTTACCCCCCCCAGGAGATTTAAGATCAGATCTTGTGTATTATTAAATTCTGTCTCTTTCTGTCACAGTTGATATTGATTTTAGTAGTCACATACCTACTAATCTTTAATATGCCTAATAGTGAACAGTAAATAATGAGCTGTGGAACCATCTTTAAAGATCTAGATTATTGCTTAAGACATTTGAAAAATTTAAGAGCTCAATGAGGCACCAAAACTGTAAAAAAAAAAAATGGAAAGGTAATCTATGTTGAACAATATATTTCAGTATTTCTTCAAAGTCAAAAATGAGTCCCATACAGGTCAAAGGGGCACTTGCTTTACATTGGTAGTGCTTCCATGTTACACAATAATTTATAATTTACAATAGTTTATTTGAGGCCCCAGTACATTATCCACAAAGTTCTGGCACCTCATCATATACTAAGATCAAAACTAAAGCTATTTTAAAACTGCCAAGAGGGTTTCTGCTTCTTTCCTTTTTTGGAAATTAGCAGAAAACACTGTCTTAGAGCTTTTGTACCAAACGAGCAAATGTTTGAGTTCAAGCAATCTTGTCTTGAAATGAACATAGATCAAAAATGTGATAAAAAAATAAATAAAAATTTAAAAAATAATTGCCTTGGTATTTCCTTTATGTCCATTCGATTCAGACTCCCTCAAGCTCATAGTAAAATGTCCTCTCCTGATAGAATGTTTAGCACTTTTAATAGGAATTGGAGAGTTGGCAACTGGGAGTTTTACAACTGGATCCCGAATCCTTTTTTGGCATCCTCACATGAGGCCTTACCAGGCCATTGAACCAGTCAGCATGTGCACTTCAGGCTGAGGAAGTGTGATGAGGGACTGATATAAATACTCCACTGCCCAAAATACACACGCCTACTATAATTACTGAGACATGAACAGGGTCACCAATGTAGCACACTGACTATTACAGTCACTTAAAACCACTCTATTTAAGTTCACGTGAGGGCTTGGTTCATTCAAAAAGCCCTAACCTCTTTGCTAACTATTGCTTTGTTCTTTGCCCCATCTATTCTTTACATTGTCCATTTGTTATTTTCAGAATAAAAGACAGTACATCATGTGATCAGGGCTAAATACCAAATGCATGTTTTGCTGTGGCCTATGACCGTAATGTGATAGTCAAGAGATGAAAATCGTTTGATGGAAATACAATATTTAAATAGAAGGCCTATGGTTATTATCGTTAATTAAAATGGAAACAAACAAAAAAAATTTTTTTTGATAATTTATATAAAACCAAAAATGTAAAATCAAGATTGTAATGTTCTTCAGCGACTTGTTTCATCAGAAAGGGTCCCAAGATCGTGGGCGTTGGGGCCCGGCACAGTGCCTGCAGGGTGGGCAGGGTGTCGGCCTGGCACGGGACCTGGCTCCGGGCCTGCGGTCTGTGCCTGACGTTACCAAAACATGGTAAGATCGTTCTTCAAAGGGGGGGATTGGTGGCGGTTCTGTGTGATAAAAAGCTGTGTGTGCTCTTGTCATCCTACAGGTCGTCCACAGGACAGAGTTATTGCTGCGGTTCTTGATGACTAAAAAATAATAATAAAGAGTTGCATTGCAGGTTGAGAAGTTGAACTCCACTTGCAGAATAACTCTGTTGTAGATTTAATGACATACAAAATAATCTGTGTTATATGCCTAGCATGCTGACAGCACAGGTTTAAAAATAAACAAATAAAAGTTTCCCAAGATCAATCATGTGGTCTGACACAAAAACAAATTACCCAACATGAAATTAGAGAATATAAGGTAAACACTAAAATATGCTGCGCCTAAAATAGTGGCTGAGCTCGCAGCCATGTTATACCAGTGTTGTGTGTGACGCTATGCCTCACACCAACCAGATCCTTTGGTTTATCAGTGCATTCCTGGTGGAGTTGGTAGGATGGTGTAATTGAATACAATTACAGATGCGTTAAACAGTCACAAATTAACTTATACCTTGACACGTTTAGCTTAGCAACCTCGCCTATCGAGAAAATAAACCTCTAGTGGATATTTAATGAAACATATTGATGTACAGTTAATTATATTTAATGAAACATATTGATGTACAGTTAATTAAAAAGCATTACATTCGTGAAATGTATGTCATAATGGTTCATTATTACATTTATTTAAATGTAATTTCAACAAATTTAAACTATCAAGAGCTCAAAATTAGGATAAAATACAGTGAAATCTTGAATCAGTATAGGACCTTGCATTGTAAGTGTGGTATTCAACCATATGTTGAACTACAAATGTTGAACTGTCATTCCATTTTATTGTGACAACACCCATGACGTGGCACATTTCTGTTTCTGGTTCTCATGAGTTTGGGGAAACGCAAACTACGGTCAATGAACCACGCAAACTTTTCCTTCTAATTTTCTTCCAACTGAAGAGAATTCAAACGGATTAGAACCACATTTCTCCTGCCCAATGTGGTGGAGCCATGTGTTTCACTGCTCCGTCTTAGTGAGTCACCACCACAAGGAGAAGGGGGGACGGGGGGGACGGGTGGGACGGGGGGGACTGCAGTCCACTGCGTCCACTCTACCCACTGCCAAGTCAATGGTGCTGAAGCAAGCAGTGTCCAGATGAAAGAACAACACTGTTCACTGTTGGGGGACATAAAAGGGCTACAGTCCAATGAGTAAAAAAAGAACAACAACGTGTGCTGCTTTCTATTTGGTTTGTATGGCCCTATCCCTCCTTCACTCCTCTCTAACTCAGAATGAGCTCTACCCCTTTTCACTAAAGTAAAACCAATTACAACCTCGAACTCTACCAATTGTACTAATTCCTAGGGAAGCTTTAGCCAGTTGCGATGCTTATATTTGTAATATCTATCTAATAAGTTGTTATATCTGACTGTTTGACTACTACTGACAAAATGCACTTATTGCAAGTCACTTTGGATTAAAATGTCTGCTAAATGATATAATGTAATGATAGATAAATAAAGATAAATGGTTGTTTTGCACCACTGTGTTGGAGAACATGCACCTGCACAATCGAATATTAAATATTAGTATTATATTATTATATATATTATATTTTAATATCTAATATTAAAGTAATTAGTTAGCTATTGTGTTAGTACTTATGATGCATAATCTCCAGGTGCGTTGCAATGACATTTCACTGCATATACGTATGCATGCATGAATATGTATGTGATGAATAAACATCTTGAATCGATATTTTCTGTCCAGTTGAGTCCAGTAACTTTGAGGGCGATGTGTGCGGGAAGGGTGTTGCAGATGGTCCAAACGGATCACTTGGGGAAAAAAACATTATTTCAAAATCGTTTAATCCTTGGGGGAGAAAATGTGAATTCAAAAAAAAAAAAAAAATACTGTCAGATGAAGGGGGGTGGGTAATGTGCGAGGAATAATTTCCCAACGAAAAAAAAATTAATGCTCTTTAGGATTCACATTGCATTTGTAAAGCACTGACTGCGGACTGCACCAAGCGCGGTTTGGTTCAATGCGGGGGGGGGGGGCACAGGGAGGGGTGGAGGAAGAGGCTCGTTCGGGAGGTGCAGACTGCGGTGCTACGCTGTGGTGCAATGTGGGGCAGCGTCAAAAGGGAGGGGGAAAGCAGACATCTCAAGACGCTCCCGCGCTCACATCGCGTTCAGATCCGAGGGTCCCCGGCACGGAGAACACACACACACACACACACACACACACACACACCGAACCGCCACCGCCATCCCTGTTACGTAAGCGCGGTTGTGACGACCCCGTTCGGCTTGTCGCGCCACGGTGGCTCCACACTGACATACACGCGGTGCACTGCCCGGGATGGAGCCCAAACAGTAGGACGTGAACAGTGGCGTCAATAACGTCGCGCTAAGTGTGAGCTCCACACACACACACACACACACACACACACACACACACACACACACACACACACACACACACACACACACACACACACACACACACACACACACACACACACACACACACACACACCCCAGGGACCCTCCTGATCCGCAGTTAGATGGTGCCAAGTGAGAGTCAGCTCTATAATACCTGCATGGCGCAAGACTAATTCCCAAACCGTTCTGGGTTCTTTTCTTTTTAAACCAGCCACGGCCCCAATGTACCCACGCGGCTGGTTAAAAACCCGACGGCCGCCCGACAGTGCATCCTTTTAAGACTGACGCGAATCTGGCGCCGGGGTCGATTCTCCAACGCAGCCGCTCGGACCGATCCTCCCGCGGACGTTCTGGTCATGACGCGAGGGTCGGAGCGAACGAGCGTTTGTGGATGTGACCCGGGAGCCACAGCGGCAGGAGAGTGAATCCTCGGCTTACAAACTAAAAAAATACCACGGAGGATTCAGTTATACAAGTGCGAGGCGGTAAAAAGGAAGAAAAGGAAGAAGAAGAACCCCAAGGCGTTCCGGCCGTAATTCATGCTGCATGTGACCGGTTTCATTTTTGGCGGATTCGCGCGTTTCTCTTGCCGAAGTGAGCGGTTTGGAGGTGATTCGGGGCCGAGACATTTTCCGCGAGCCACGGTTCGCGTTCTCCCGCATTAAATACGTCGTTTTGTCTCGAACCAAACGACTGAACGATCGAGAAGATTCCATTCTCAACACGGCGGCCAGGACACACTGCTCCGACTCCCGCTCGCCACAGGTCCCCGCGCCCGGTGCGTCTACACCAAATGAATTAAACGAACCGAGAGTCGTCAAAATTGAACGAATCGCTTTGGATTCGAGTGACACGTCCAGAACCGAACGCGAAGGGAAATTTAAAAGATACAAAAATACAAAAATACAACAACAAAAAAAAAAAGAGTCGGAACCTTTCAACCATGCCAGTTGCCCCAGCTAGCTAGCATGCTAGCAGAAAGTTAAAGCACCTACCATTGCGCCGTTGAACGTTCAGTCACCGGGGAAACGGGAGGGTTATAACGTGTATTCGCTGCTTGTCCGGGTGCCTCGGGCGTGTGTGCCGGGCTGTTTCTGTGAACTGAACGCCTCCGAAGCTAGCAAACGCTGCCGACGTGAAAGCGGGCTGTCAGTTCGGGGCTCTGTCGCATCACCGCGCCGTCTCCCGTGGTGCCGTACCCCTCCGCGGTGACGTCACAGTCCCGCCCCGCGGCCTCGGCGCGAGGCTCTCGGACCGGACGCGCGCGGCCCAGGAAGCGCCGCAGCGACCAAAGCGTGTCCGCGCGACTTCAACGTTGTACGTCTGTAACGTCTCGATCTGCCCGAGTGTGTGTGTGTGTGTGTGTGTGTGTGTGTGTGTGTGTGTGTGTGTGTGTGTGTGTGTGTGTGTGTGTGTGTGTGTGTGTGTGTGTGTGTGTGTGTGTGTGTGTGTGTGTGTGTGTGTGTGTGTGTGTCTGTCTGTCTGTCTGTCTGTGTGCGGTGCATTAGCGGTGCATTAACCAGGTACCATTTGTTTCAACCGTTTGGGGTCCCCCCCCCGAATGTACTCACATGTAGGTTAAGAAATGTAAACGTCTGTTCTTTCGCTTACGCCCCAAGACGTTTATCGGCGAAAGTGAAACCGTTTCATTCATAGTTTGTCTCCCTCTCCCGGGGTCCTTGGCTACTTGCATCAATAATAAATGACTCAAATTCTCAGTTCTCGACACCCTCCACCCAC
This sequence comes from Zeus faber, assembly GCF_960531495.2. Classification (NCBI taxonomy): domain Eukaryota; kingdom Metazoa; phylum Chordata; class Actinopteri; order Zeiformes; family Zeidae; genus Zeus; species Zeus faber. Next base: position 17,560,105 of record NC_137197.1, read on the forward strand.
CGCGGCCCAGTTTGGCCGTGGTAACGTCTGACAATGAACATCATGACACCGACTCCCCGATTGCGGCGGGGACTGCAGTACAAAAGCACTGGTATGCAACCATTTCATTGTAGTGGTAACGTTGACATTATTCTTCACTGTTTTAGCATAATAAGAGTTTGAAAACGTAGCGTGTGTGTGTGTGTGTGTGTGTGTGTGTATATATATATATATAAATATTTATATTTATATATATATATCAGGCTGTACTTCATGCTACTAGTCATGGTCTTTTTCTGGGAGCACATGCCCATTTATTCATTTATTTTGTTCATTTATTCATTTATTCATTTTCGAGCGCATCACTGCTATATCTGTATCGCAACGACACGTGAAGATCGCTGTAATACACCTTCCAACCACCGGCGGCAGCAGTGAGCATCTTGTCCGGGAGCAGCGGGAACAACGCGAGCGGCGAACAAGAAGGCCGTCCGGCTCACACTTTGAATGTTGACGTTTTTTCCTCTGTTTGGCATTTACGCACGTATTACGCACGTTCGTTGAATTCATTTGACGTATTTTCTTCTTTTTTTTTGTTTTGTTCCTCCCTTTTTTTTTTTATTCTAGAGCAGCACTTTGCCAACGACGGGTGCGATTTTGACACGACCCCGCAATGCAGAAGTCCCAACGAAAACGAGCGAGGCACCGCTACGGGGCTACCAGACGACGCAAAAATAAATAAAGACTAAATTGCGAGTCGGAAATTAGTTTTTGTATAAAGTAGAGGCTCATTTGTAGTGGTTGACGCGTGTTGTCTTAATTATTATTTATATTCGGTTTTCAGTTACACTACAGTTCAAACGGTTGAGTTAAACAACTTCATTTTAACATCGCGCCCCCCAATGATATGAACACAATAGGACATCCCGAGTCTATAAGAATGTCCTATTAGACAGCAAAGCGGAACTATAAGAGCGGAACCTTGGGAGCGGAGCTGGGTTTACACCGGATCTTTTCAGATAAAGGACGGGCGGAAGTGTTCCCTTGACGGGAGGGTGCCGGATACTCACGTTTGGTAAGGGATGGCGCTGGGTTCGCGTTTCGTGTTTTATCAACGCTCCACCCGCTGCGTGTGTTTTTAACCCGCATTCTAACCACGATCTAGCACCTGACATGGCATACAAAAAAGCCCGAGTTCTGTCCAGAATGAATCCTATAAGCAAAAGATGCAACGTTACCCAAGTGTGAAGTGTTTGTCGTAGGCCTAGCAGAGGGGTTACTTCTGTTGACATAACATCTTAAATGGTGTTAACAGCTGCAAATGTAATGCAGCTTATACTGTATATTACAGATTTTATTTTTATATATGTTAGCTGACTAGCGCAATTTGCTATTTGTTGACAGTTCATATAGTTTTGCCGATTTTTTTCGATGTTTAGATTGTATTTTCTAAATCGCAAACTTTTCTATTTACTTGATTTTTTTTAAATGTATTTGCCATTTTTTTCCTATTTTTAGTTCATGTTTAGGTGTATTACATTTTTTTTAAATGTTTAGGTATTTTTAAGGTTTACTTACCTTACAACTAAATGTAAATTATCTATTTGCGTTTTTTTAAATGTTATTTTTAAGGTTTACTTACCTTACGACTAAATGTTAATTATCTATTTGCGTTTTTTTAAATGTTTAGTTATTTTTAAGGTTTACTTACCTTACGACTAAATGTAAATGTATCTATTTGCGTACATTTATAGTATTTTTTTGCACATCGCAGTGTTTTTATATTTTTATTCTTCTGAATTTATTTTTATTGCTGCAACACCACAATTTCCCCCCAGGAAAGAAGCAAGTATCCGTCTATCCTCTGTGTTGTTGTGTTTGCTGTTAGCCGACTCACAAGCTTAACATTTGGGGCATCACCCAACTCTGATATTTTATTTTTCCAATTCAATCACCCTTCAGGGAAGCCAACATGAAAACCCTGGTGGCTGTGCTCCGCCTTCCGAGAGGACCCGATCCAAACAGTCGGGGATTTGACCCCAATTCTCCCCGTTACATCGCCCTCTGCAGAACCTCCATCTCCGCGTCCGCAGAGTCTGAGACGGACCCTGCCGTGTTGCAGCAGGAGCAACGCTCACGATCCATGTTGAGGGAACGCTTTCTGAGATGTCTCAACGCCATGGCAAACAAAAGAGTTCAGTTTGAAATGTACGAAAAGGTGACGGTCGAGGCCACTTTTGGAGCTTCTGATGTTGATGTACTTAATTTCCAGGTTTCGGACTTGCAAACTCCAATTGGGGTGCAAAAGGAGGCACTTATCAGGTGTCAGGATGTGATTTCATTCTCTTTTGACATGTAACTCTTTTGACAATTTGCTTTTATATGTCAGATGTGGAGTTTTTTTTCGGGTAACATTGCATTCATCTTCTTGCAGAGAAGTAAATGTTCTTGGGATGCCTCTAGTTTTGTGATGAGATTGGTTATTTTTTCCAGAAGTGTGGCCTCGATGTATATAATATGCAACTGGTATTCTGGAATGCAGTCCCTGTTTACACCACCGGAGGGGGATGTAGGCCCAATATCCGTAGTGGGAGTCTCTTCCATAGAGCTACTTTGTAAGCTTGAGTATGTAAGAAAGAAAAGACTGTTTAAATTGTATTGACATGTTCAAATCTTGCTCCTTGGATGGAATATCTCCCAGAAAATAGCTGTTTATTTTTTTTTTTTTTTTGGGGGGGGGGGTTTTTTTTTTTTTTTTTTTTTTTTGGCCAAATGAAGTTGACCTTTGAATGTTTTGATCTCCATCCCATAAACTATTATTTTTGTATTGAAATCATTTCCGCCTATTTATTCTGGAAAAGCACAACCACTGTTAGGCAACGAACAATGTTGTGGGAAATTGTTAATTCAAAACAATTCCTGCACTAATTCAGTCAATTAGGTATTCCATGATGAATATGGTAATTTACATATACTTCAGTGCATGTTCAACACCTCCCATTTATAACAAGTTATTCCATTCTCTATGTTCTATGCATCTTTTTTTGTGACTATTCAAGAGTGAGCTCATATTTGCTCACATTAACATGTCTCAAAAGCTTAATTAGCATTTAATATTTTGAGTACTGAAGGTATTTTCTTTTTTACCATTGGGGGGAAAAATGTTTAAAATAAGCTACCTGATCCATGGTTTAGGTACAGTGTTTTGCTAAAGGGCTTGAACCATGAAATCATCAATCTGAAACTTATTTTCCAAACTATTTGGTCAGTTATATTGACCTGACACGCCCGATAGCTGTTTTCAAATGTACGTTTTTGTAGCCAGAGTTTCACAAATACAATACTCGGGGAGACTTGGATTTGTCATTGTGTAGAGTCTTCTTTACTGTGGGGTAGCTATGAGTTTGATTTAATCTTTGTAATAGGTATATTTTGCGTGTTCCAAATGAGGCATTTTATTTGAGTGCTATTAGATGGTCTCTGGGTACCTGTGTCTGGTTTTGTACCGCAATTATCTGACCACTCAACAGAGACAGTCATCAATGAAACGGTGACTCATCCTTTTCTCTCTCTCTTCCCTTTCTCTCTAGTCACTGTCCCTCTTCGTCCCCACTCCAAAGTATGACTTAAACCGTGTATGACGTCACCGAGCCTCAGTGATTCAATCAGGAACTCCTCAAGGACAACCAATGTTAATTTTATATACAGTACACAGACAAGTTGTTCTGCCACGCCAAGCCCTAAACTCCTTCAATTCCCCTTCTACCTTCTGTATGACATGCATTATTCTCTGCTTCATTTATACCCGTGTACATATAGGTTGCCTTTGATTATAAATCAGTTAAGTAGTAAGGCATTGTTATTACAGAGTCTTGCACCCCACTTCTCATTTTTCCTCTTTCCTAGCAGTGAACCCTGCTATGATTTTGAAGAAACGTTTCCTACTTTTTAGTAACCGTGAGTGTGCATGAGTATGTATGTCTCTGTCTGTGCGTATGACAGTCCCGATGGTACAAGGAATCTACCCCGTCTAACAGGAAGCACATTCCGCTCCTTCCTGTTTATGGCCTTCTCTCACTTCCTGCCAAGTGTCTGTGATAACTTACAAAAATACATGCTTTCAGCCACTTAATCACATCCTCTGCCCCGTGCCTCCGAGTCCAGCCCATAAAACAGCTTGGCAAACACCTCGGGTCTCAGGTCTCACAGAGAATTGTCTCATACCACTGCATGCATGATGTTGCTGTAGACTTGTTTTTTTACACTGGGACTGTAACAGAATGATATAAAATGTATGACAGCACAAGATGACGCTTCCACTGATTTAGGTCCAGTTGACACAAACAAAATATCTTGTATTAAACCCTGTGTGCCTCAGCAACGCATCCTATCTTGTCTCACATGAGGGCTCAGTATTAATACATTGGCCATCGTTAAGGTATCAGAAATTTACAAGACCGATTGACCAGTCGATGGGAGTGACAACGGTTGAACGTTCCTCTGCTGGCTCGTCGCCAAACTGAAGCATCAAGAGCAAAACGGCGCAGAAGTAATAGATTAAACAGGAGCCAAGCAAATGCACTGCAGAAATAATTATCTATTTTTGGCCAGCAGTAACTTATATTTTATTATATGTCGTGACGGTCATAATAAACTGAAGCCCCATAGAAATTCCTGCTTTGTGGGGAGCACAAATTAGCACCTTTAAATTGTGCAGGAGTGTCGAAAAATGTTTGGCTTGAGTTTGCAAGTAAATCTGATAAAGAGATCGGTCGATCGGTTGATTTCTGGTCAATTATGTGTCAAAGTTTGCAATTTACAAGTTAGGGCATATTTTTATGTATTTCATTCAAAGCCTTCCAGTCTGTCGATTCAAAATGCCAACGATTCGATTTTCCACGGACTCTCATTGCCATTAACCTTATATTGCATGTCTGGTCATCCATGTCCGTGCATTGATTTAGGTCTGTATTGGCAAGAGGCAGCCGTGTTGTGGTGACAGTGTCAGTAGGACGGGGAGACAGGAGAGCCGCGGCCCGTCCCCAGGCCTGTTTGTCACTTGGGGAATGTTGGAGGAGCTCCAGTGATTGTGAGCGCCAGGCGCTGCATGGCAGCCTGACTTCCCTCGCTCAAGTGGCCAGAGAGATAAACAGGCACGTAGGAGCGTGTGCCAGCCAGGGACCCCACTCAGTTTCCAACCTTAAACAATCGACAAGATTTAACAGCAACTTCAACATTCAAGGTCATGGTAGAGTCTGAGTTACAAATTGTCAGGTTTACTATTTGTGAACACAAGGATGCTTAAAAATATACGAATTTAATCAGCTACCGGTTGACAAATTAAGTCATTTGAAACCCGTACTCTGTTATTGAACATAAACCTCAGCAATTTTTAGCAAAAACTCTTTATCACTACACACAAACACACACACACACACACACGTCGCCGAGAGAGAGATACTATTCGGGCACAGAGGGCCGGTCTGCCAGGACGGTGACCCAAAGTGTTGCAACAGCCATGAGAGCAGATGCCTCGCATTCTCACCAGCGGTCTAGACAGGAAAACATCCACGGAGGTGGGACGCGAAGGGAAGTGGCAATTAGTGCGAGATTAAAGTTATCTCCATTTATCTGAATCAAAGACAGGAGACCCCATGTATGGCCAACTCCCTCTCCCACAAGACTAAACACAGCAAGATGCATCTAATGGGTGTGTATGCTTTAGGCAAGAGCCGCCGGAGAGATTGTGATTGGTCGCCCGCAGGCGCCGTGGCAGCGTGACTCCGACCACCTGGAGGCTCGATTTTGTCTGTATCGCCATGTTTGTAAGTGGTTTATTTATTTGTACCACCGCAGTTTCTCCAGGGGAAGCTGTCCTCAGGAAAAAAATAGAAAAAAAATGGGTTGTCTGTAGCGCGTCGCTATTTAATCTGAGATCACGTGCTCGTGGGGGTTAATCTTCCCCGTTATTTAGTCTGTGGGACGGAGGAGCCGCAGCGAACTTTATAGAGGAAAACCGAGAACGTCTTACGTCTCGCCCTCTGGTTTAATGGATGAGGCGTCTGTCTCTCTCGATCTCTCTCTCTCTCTCGAGCCTTCCTGCGAAATTCGCGGCTTTCGCTCTTCACGTGGGCCTGACCCCCCACCCTCCCCCGTCCGGTCTTTCCATCACTCCACTGTTCTTTCACACGCCTCACCCTTCTCCCGAGTCCTCCACATCATCAAAAGAGCATTTTCATGGTGGACTTGGAGGCCCATGTAATTGCTTATAATTTAACCCACACACGCACTTACTCAAGCACCCCCCCCCCCCCACCGCCACTCCCCAACCCTGCAATCTCCATGTTTGTCTCCCTCGCTTCCTACTACCCCCAGCCCCCTCCGCCTCTCTTTCTTTCATTCTATCTGCCATCCCCATGGGACTTGATTTACTTGTGTC
>NC_137197.1:17571522-17574022 GCF_960531495.2 Zeus faber
GGCAACGGGAACCTGGTGATATCCTTTGCCGGAATGGCATACTGTTATCGCCCGGCGTACTTTAGTATGTGAGTAATGAGATTGATGGTTTTTGGGACAAACTGCTTCGTCACACATCCGTGCCACTGGTCTCACCTAGCCTCACCCATCGTATGTTATTGTCCGTCTAGACTTGACCATGGATGTGATATGACACCCCGGTCCTTTTTAACATACTAACTGCGCATTTGACTTTCTAGATAGTATGCACACTACCGTTAATAATGCTCCTGCCACATTCATTTTTTTGCCTCTTTTACCTCCTAGAGAGTGACACCCAATTATCCATGAAGTTTGGGCCAATATGTCATTCATCCCAAGCATTTAGTATGGCACAAGCTCCAAAAGTCATCTCCATATAATCTTTAGGGACATTCAATGACTTCACTCCACTTCAAAGCAATTTCCACAAACAACGATCGGACGGATAACCAACCAACAGCGATGCCGCTTTAAAAATGAACTTGTTTGCCCGTTTGGACGGGTACGCTCTGAGGCTTCTGACTGGGCATGGGGGAGGAGGAATCAACTCGATTAGATACGTCGTATGCCTTCGATCCGAGGCCATCAGCGGAATGACCGCCCGATCCATTTCCATTTGTCACTCAGGCCCCTACTGATGAAGCATGGGGTGCATAAATCATATTAAGTGTTTGAACATCATTCATTGTTTATTTTGGTCATGTGGAACTTCTCTGCCCTGACTCAATCTGCTCCTGTGATTCAGTGTTCTGTGGAAAATTCAATTTTTGGGAGAGGATCGCAGATGATGCATTGGCAGTGGTCGGGCAGCTTGGGTAGTTTTTCTTACTTTTGTAAACAACACTTAACATTATGATGGTCTTTATCAGCGGGATTTAAGGGTCTGCTGCACTCAATTTCCAAAATGTTATAATAAAATCAATTTACTTACACTACTTTTTTTGTTGTTGTTTTTTTTCTTTTCAGATTTACTTACGTATAGCATCACTCTGGTCCAAACCATTGGATCCTGTGGTTTTCTATCCGTATGTTTTTTTTTTGTTTTCAGAATGTGAAAATGTAAAGAGTTTTCTGTCTTGTTTCTAAATCTATCCATCTGTCACAGCTATCTATCTATCTATCTATCTATCTATCTATCTATCTATCTATCTATCTATCTATCTATCTATCTATCTATCTATCTATCTATCTATCTATCTATACATCTATCTATCTATCTATCTATACATCAAAAGCCAGTGACTCTAAAAGGAATCTTGATTGTTTCCTCTTCCCTCCCAAAAAGACTCATTCCATAGTGTTCATGGAGGGATGTAGTGGTACGGAGGAGGTGAGACTTGGATGCAGAACGGAGGGACAGCTTGTTGAGAGGGTGGAGAGGTATTACTTTAAAAGCTCCTCCACCCCCGTCGGAAGTGGAGCGGACAAGCGGCCAACGGCTTTTCCAGAGAATGGGAAAGCTGGAGGCTGGAATTACTACTCATTTGGAGATGGTTTTGTTACTTGCCATCGCTATGGATACGACTGAGCTACTGGAATAGTTAATAACACGTTAAGATGCCGCCCTTTGCTCCTCTCTACCCATGTTTGCGCACACATTTTTGAGGTAATATTTCAGGGGTTTGGCCGATAGTGAAGAGCGCCACGGGTCAGGGTCACCGAGGAATGTTCAGGGGGCAGACATATAAGACGCTGTCAAGCAGCTTAGGAGCCTCCACTATGAAGCCTTCTCAGAAAGCAACATTTGGATCAGATGATGGTACCGACGCCACTAGGATGACGGCCTTTTTGCACAGCCCACTCGCAGGTCAGGTCAGATGAGAGAGACGCCAGGAAAGCACCTGAACGGCTGGCAGTCTGTCCACCTTTTGCTCGGAGACTTTGGTGGGCGCGCTGTGAGACGCCCGGACGACGGCTCCCCTCCCATCCCGCTGCGCGTCCAATTTCCTTCAGTGTAGTTTGGCACTCCGTCTACATCAGATATTTATGTCAGCGATAAAACGCCAGGATATTGGGCGATGAATGAAAACCGTCACCGCTCTGCGTAAAAAATGTGCGATTAAACCAATTTATCGATGTTAATATAGTGTATTTGCGAATAACCCCCCCATCGCACTGCAGTATGAAATTAGGTCGTTGGAGAATATTTTCCTTATTGAAGATAGACAGAATTCGTTTGGAATCCTTTTTGAATGTACAATATGTGTGAAAGAGCGGAGCAGTTCCGGAGACAGACAATGTGAACGGGTTTTTCTGCCTCTATATGTATTGAGGTGCTCCCAGTGAAGCTGATTTGCCTCAAACAGTACATTTGTGTATACATATATGTCTGTGTGTGTGTGTGTGTGTGTGTGTGTGTGTGTGTGTGTGCGTGTGCGTGGTGCGCGTTCGCGTGCGTGCATGCATGTGTGCTTGTGTGTGTGTTGTGTGTGTGTGTGTGTGTGCGTCTGTGTGCGTGTGTGTGTGTGTGTGCGTGTGT
>NC_137197.1:17579022-17666522 GCF_960531495.2 Zeus faber
AAGTCACCCAGGAGGTGGATTTCTGTAGGTGACGAAAGTACAGGACAGAAGTGCTGTTGTTGCCCTTAATCTGTTTTACGGGCTTTTACAGAATGGGAGAGGCCGTCCAGGAGAGGAGTCTAATCTGTAATTGTCCTGCGCAGCACGGCCCGGGGGTAGAGCCGCCCAGGGCGGGGCCCCTGGGCCTTAATGGATAGCTGACGACTGTCCCACGCTGGGGATTTTCCCAAGAGTGGACTTTGAACTGTGCACGACAACAATTAACATATTCACAAAGCGCAACGACGCACACACACATCTGCGCGCGCGCGCGCACACACACACACACACACACACACACACACACACACGGTAACACCTGTGACCTGCTTTTAACCCCCTTTCTTACACTGTAGCGAGATTAGCGGTCATTACAGCGCCATTATGTATTCGTTCTGCCATAAACACCTCCGTTATCTGGCTGTGAGGACCTGATAGATTCCCTGACCCTTACACGGGTGAGATAAAGAGATAGAGGGGGGAGAGCGCGAGAGAGAGTGAGAGAGAGAGAGAGAGAGAGAGAGAGAGAAGCTTGGTGAATCAAAGACATAACTGCAAACTAAGCGTGTTCCTTCTGAGTAAGTTATAGGTGGCGACTGAGTTCCACCTTCCCTTTTAAAACAGATAGTTTAATTTTGTACTACTATCTTCTATTCTTTTCTCTTCTATCGTACTCCATCACTTATACCAGCCCTTTGAAGCCAAATGGTCAACCGGGCCGGTCAGTGTGACAACCTTCCCCTGACCCTTCACACTTCACCTCTGCCACCACAAGTCTTACTCCTCTAACTTACTCCCTTATAATTACCAGCTCAATCATTAACATGTGTATTACAGAGGCGTGGGGTGTCAGGGCAGGCTGTAAAGGGTTATGACCCTCGTCTCGTCCTGCGTTTCCCGCGCTGAGCAGCTTTCAGGGAGGTCAGGAGGCCGAGCCATTGTTTGGGTCGACCAGGTGAAGAGCTGTGATATCAGGCAACATCGAAAGCGGACGATTCCGTGCCATGATCATGAGCTGAATTCGTAGTGGAAACCTTTTCTAGCTATATAGATACTTTTGGTGGCCTTTATTCTTTTTTTTTTACCTCTTTAACCGTTTAACCCCCCACACCTGGCTTATCTGCTACTATCCTCATTTATTTTTATTTTTTTACCAAACAGATGCTGGTAGAATAGACTCTCCTATTTGGGACAAATTTCACCCGATTGCACAACTTACACATTTGGAAGAGGTCTAACGTCAATATTTGACTGTTAAATGCATGAAACCAATGTGAAGAGCAAGCATATGGTTATCTCTCATGGTGCTGGAGTTGAAACTTTGTGATTACAAAGTCAAAGACTTGAGTGTTTTCAAAATGAAATGTATTTTTACCACTATTTCCACTTGGGTCAACACAATTGTGTGAACTCTAAATGTCTGGGATTTTTGTTTCTCTTGTTGATCCATAAACATGAATACGTTTTTAAAACACATGCATGCACAAGCGCACACATAAACACACATGACATGCAGCAAAGAGATAAAAGCTCCTACAAACTTTAATTACTCCTATTCTCTGGTGCTTGGGTATTCTAGGAGATATATGGGCTTTGGGAGAAAGTGGCCTGCCATAAATTAGCGATGGGAAAACAAAGTAGCACTGTTTCTATGGCCATGTGCAAGAAGCAAACAACTTCACATGGTTATGCGGACAGTAAATTTCTTGAACACATGCCACATGAAGGCTAAAGACTAATGAGAAACTAGTGTGTACAGGAAAGAGAGGACGTAAGCATGATATACAGAGTCCCAGAGAATCTCATAGGAATTATCTGTAAAGCAGAGCCTCTCATCCAGTACTGTATATTACTGTACAGTATATCATAATGTCAAATGGGATTTAGATGGTTGCTATATGAATCACATCTGGCACACGAACATACACTCAAGAAGGGTTTTGTTTCAAAAGGGTGAAATACCAACTGTTAACTTTCACTCAAATCTATGGACTTTTCCTGTTTGTGAATTATATGTCGACCATTTTCTCTCTTTTCTCAACCCCCCGTTTTGTGATATCTTCTCCTCCTTTGTGTCCCTCTGCATCTCCACCACATACCAGGTCCACCATGTTCCCTGCTAACCTCCTGCTCCTCATGGTCCTGCTGCTACCTCAAGCTTCGTCTGGTCGCCAGAGTAGGGACGCCAGCGAGATCAGCCATGGCAGGTTGTCCTACCCGCCGTCCTCCCCGCCGACCCCCCTCACCCTAGAACCTAGTCCGTCCCAGACCATCCAGAACCTCCTCCTGAAACGTCTGGGCCTCCAATCCCAACCTGATCCCCGGCCTGGGGTGCCCGTCCCCCAGTACCTTTTGGACCTGTACCGCTACCACCAGCAGCAGTACCATTTGGTGGAGGACCCCTCCTTCAGCTTCCCCAGCCAGCATGCCCAGCAGGCCAACACCATACGCAGCTTCCACCACACTGGTAGGAGAGATCAGCGATTTCTGTCATATTACAGCACAATTTGTGACACTAGTAGATATCTGTTATGACTCGCAATGCAACAACACAGAACTATGTAGAGCCTATCTATCTTTGTTTGATAGTGGGTTGCCATACCACCCAACACAACACTTATTTTAAAGGATTGTTCAAATGCACGTGTAAATGCATGCTGGAGGCCTTATCTTTGTGTTTATGGCACTAGATGTGTCTGACATTGAAAAGATGAGGGTTAAAAGGGTAATTTTCTTTTGTTTATAGGCCATCATTTGACATTGGTAGATAGTGTTAGAGATCCAAAAAAGGATATTGGAAGAAGATTTGTATGTGTGTGTGTGTGTGTGTGTGTGTGTGTGTGTGTGTGTGTGTGTGTGTGTGTGTGTGTGTGTGTGTGTGTGTCTGTGTGTTTGTTTTGCTATACTTGTGAGGACCGGTCTCCAAATGTTACTTACTACAGTACTATAGTATCTGCTACAAACCTGTTACTTACTCAAACCTATAACATGTATTTTCTTAATTATTAATTTGAAAAATCCCCCAAACCCCTCGTACTTGTTTTCCCAGACCCCAGCGAGAAGAGTACCAAAACAGATGATCCAAAGAAGGTGCACATCTCCTTCAACGTGTCGTCTATTCCTCAGGATGAGAGAGTGGTCTCTGCTGAGCTGCGTCTTCTTTGTAATGGTAGAGCGTCTCTCCGCCCTGGGGCTCACAGACTTAGCTTGTACATTTCTGAAAACCAGGGGGACCCTGAAGCCACTCTGCTTGAGACCAGGTTACTCAGTCCTGGCCCCCGCAGCAATAAAGCAGGCGGTTCCTGGGAAACCTTCAGCCTGAAAGCCGAGCTCCTGCATGAGGCCCTCACTGGGGGGCGCAGCCTAGGTTTTCTTCTGGAGGTAAGCCCAGAGAACAGCACCAGCTTACAACACGATCCCGGTTTCTATTACGCTGCGGACAAGGAGGAGAGGGAGACATCCAGAGAGGGACACCTGAGGGTGCGCAGGTCAGTGGGACAGGGGGAACGCAGCTGGGCCCAGGAGAGACCCCTGTTGGTGACTTACAGCCACGATGGTCGCGGAGAGCCCCTTGTCACACACAGCAGGAGGACCCCCAGCACCGGCCAGAGGAGGAGGAGCCGGACAGGTGCTAAAGACAGGTCCAGAAGTAGCAGTAAGGATCGCATGAGAAACTCAGACTGGGGGAGGGCCAGGAAAAGGGTTAATTCCGGACCGGGTTGGGGGGGTGACGAGGGAGGGATGGGCTGGGGTGATCGCGGGAGGGTGAAAAGAAACGGAGGCCGCGCCGCAAAGCTGAAACGCCTGTCCCGTGCCCGATGCCGCCGGCACCCTCTCTATGTGGACTTCAACGATGTGGGATGGCACAAGTGGATCATCGCCCCCAGCGGCTATGACGCGTTCTTCTGCCTGGGAGAGTGTCGCTTCCCCCTCGCTGACCACATGAACTCGTCCAGCCACGCCATGGTGCAGACATTGGTGAACTCAGTGAATGGGGCGGTGCCTCGGGCTTGCTGCGTGCCCACCTCCCTCAGCCCCATAGCTCTCCTCTACCTGGATCCCCAAGACCGAGTAGTGCTCAAGAACTACCAGGACATGGTGGTGGAGGGCTGCGGCTGCCGGTAGTAGGCGACGGGACATCCCGGGGACAGAGAGACACAGAGAGAGACAGGATGGAACCAGAACGATGAGAGGCAGGCGGGGGCAGCTGAACAGAACATAAACCCTGGCTACTAAGAGACATATTTGGGGATATTTGTTTTGTGGCAAAATAAAATAAACGGCAAAGGGGGATAGGTGAGGAAAGGGGAAGATGAGGAATTGATGTAGCAGGAAGAATCAGGCAGAGTTGTAAAGAGAGCAATTATTTTGAAATGTTTGATTTGGGTAAGGGAAAAAAAATGAAAGATTATTTTGATTATCAGAGTCAAAGAAATAAAGAAATTGAGAGAGAGAGAGTGAGAGAGAGAGAGCGAGAGAGCGAGAGAGAGAATTACCCTTGCCACAGGGAAACAAGGAAATGGAGGAGTATAGGCTAGATGAACTTTGGCCACATGAGGAAACTGCTGGCGTTTACAGGATAAATTATTTTTTCCCCACTCTGATGCGGATGCTTCTGAATCATTTGGCAGCCTACGAATTCCATGTGCAGGAACCGGCTCCTTAACATCCACAGCCGGCGTCTGTGTGCGAAATTGTTTGCTTCGCCAGTCATCTAAGTGTTACGTCAAACCGGCGAAAGGGATCTGAGTTGTGTAGCTTTGGAGTAAGATGCCCTGAGTGTCGAGTGTGACTGCACATGTCCTTAGAGAGGACACTCAACAGCAACTAAGCAGGAAAGACGCGGCTCTAAATGTTTTGGTGAAGTGAGGATCAGCAATTGGAGATAACAGAGAGGGATTTTGATAACAGTACCAGAGATATAATCTAGTGTATTTGCAGGACTCGAGCGGAGGGACAGGGACGGAACGAGTGAAACCGGTTGTCTCTGCCGTGCGCCCCTGCATCACAGTATATTTAAGATCACAGCAATAATACTGATAAACTATTATGCTATTTTTTGAATGTATGTATCACTATTATTTAAATAGAGACTCTGTACATTTTGTTTTGCAGATATAAAGATAATCCAAGTGACATTTGTGTTGATATGCATAATTCCATTAAATGACAAATTTAACTTATACAACACTTTATGTATTTAAATAGTGACTGTATGGTGTATTTAATCTTGAACTTATTTAAGATACCTGCACTCTACAGAGCAAAAACCTTTTCACAGCTGCAGTCGATGCAAATACTTTACAATATGTATTTGTAAGCTATGGTAGCTTTTGCCTGTGTACTTATGGTCAGTGTATTAAATTAACCGTCAGTGTTACTTTAAATGTCTACAAGTAATTTGTGTACAACAATAAAAATAACAAGGTTAGGTGGTGTGGCTTTTCTAAGCTCAACTAATCATTCAACTCAAACCATGTATGTATTATAGCTACTGAGCTGTGTAAAAACAGGTATCTTTGCTCACTGTGTCCGCATGTGTTATAAAACAGACGACTTGGACTCTCACGCCTTCCAGACTGGGCTTTGCAATTTGTTTGTTTCTTTTGAGCCGAACACCCAAAGTGAACGTCTTTTCAGTGATGCATTTCCCATCTAAATGGAAACATTTAAGCGACAGCCTGTAAACATACTGTATATGACATTGTCTCAAAATGTTATACCTGTAATAAACAGAGCAAGCAGACAAACTGTCATATGACTTTTTAATTAACTCGGCCTATTTTGGGGGGTGGGGAGGGGGGGGCCAATAAGTCATGTGCAGAGGGAAGCGTCTCCATCTCTCAATCCTCAGTCTTGACATTGACCAGTAGGCGTCGTGCCCACGGCGCGCACACAGGAAGAAGGAAGGAAGGAAGTGAGAATTCCTCGGGTGAGGGCAAAACGGGCTTTAACTGTTTGGAACAGTGAGCAAAACGTCTCTTTTGACCCTCAAGCTCATCATTCACGGGAGATCGGGCGGTAGGTTGCAGGTTGCCGTTCAGAAAAGATTTACAATGCCTCTATTCTCTGCACAACTTGTTTTTTTTCGCCCGACGAGCGAGAGAAAAAGATGCTGAGAGAGAGACAGAGAGAGAGAGAGAGAGAGCGCCTGGAGTGCAGACTGACAGGGAAAGTGAGTCCACCGTCATGCTGTGAGTAAAGGCTCCACTCTCTGACCACTGTAGGTTTGAAATGAATCTCCCAGCCCTCACCCCTTCCCCAACCCCTGCCTCCCTGCTCACGGGAGAGGTGAACGGTGTGACGCCCACAGCCGGTTTACTTCATTCCGGGGGGGGGGGGGGGGTTACCCTGGTCCTGTTGAAGACTGGACGTGGCCCAGCAGCTGGAAGTGACTTGATTTCCTGCACCGACATACCTCACCTCTCACCACCTGTCAGTGGTGAACTGGGAGCTTGTGTGTGTCTGTGTGTGTGCATGTGTGTGTGTGTGTGTGTGTGTGTGTGTGTGTGTGTGTGTGTGTGTGTGTGTGTGTGTGTGTGTGTGTAGTGGAAAGGGGGGTGCATTAGCGACTCCATAACTTTTCACAGGTAACAGAGGGAAGGAGACAGAGAGCAAGGGAGCAAGGAAGAGTAATACATTTCAAAATGGCCATTTTTCATTCATCATCATCGTCATCATCATCATCATCATCATCAATATCACGCTGAGAGACATTCTTTGCGTGAAGTTTCTCTTCTATATTCTTGTAGACATAGGCTTGTGCTGTTGCGCTGATACGTCTCGCGGGATGATGCGCGTGATGGGTCGCATTGTAATTTGGGCGATAACCCCTGGCCCTTCGCGGGCTCATACCCACCAGTGACCCCTCATCACTCCCTTCCCCTCTGCCTCCCCTTTATCTTATCCTTTGCCACCTCATCTATCTCGCTCATCCCTCAGCATCTCCTCTGTTGTTCACCCGACCCCAACCTCCTTTTTCTTCTTTGGACTCCCATTCGCCTATCACCCGGTCCATCTCAACCCCATCCCCAGCTTTCATTCCTCAATCTAAATCTGTGTCTACCGAGCAGCTCTCCTCCGGGCACCGCCATCACGCTTGGAGGTAGCGTTCTCCTCTCGCCTTCACCCGAACCACTACCGACTTGACTTCTGCCTCACATCGCTCGTCTCTCGAAAACACATCCCACATCCCCGAAAACCTGGCGTAGACCTTCTTTTGCCCGGGTTCCGGGGGGTTATAAACCCTTCGGAGTGAGGTTTCAGAGAGCCGTGAACCAGAATGACAGGATATAGCCAGGCTTATCTTCTCAGGTGTGGAGTCGCTCTGAGGAAAGAAGCTGCCTTGACCCAGTCAACCCCAGAGAAACACCTTCCTCTCAGCCATAAATCTTTCAAGGAGGCTTCGGAGGCGCTGTGTGTGTGTGTGTGTGTGTGTGTGTGTGTGTTGTGGTTGGGGATGGGCTGGGGCGGGTGGGGGGGGGGTGTCTACCATCAGCATCAGGGCTGCATGGACAACTCAGCAACAGCTCAGTCCAGGTGCCTGGATTTATCTGTGATGGCTTCCAGATAGGCGGGTGCCGGGAGCTCTTCAACAAAGGACTGGAGATATTATACGAGCGTTCTGCAGGGATCAGTCATAACTAAGACCAGAGAGCTCTGCTCGTGGAGGATGCGTAGCTTCAGCCACCTGTGTCTCAATCCTTAAAATACATAAATATGGTAGTTATTGGCGGTTAATTATATCCTAATTATGTAAAATTGCTAAGACTAAGACTTATTTGTAGTTCAGTCACCGACATTCAAGAAGAGAAAAGCAGAGCCAGTCTCACAACCTCTACCTTCAGCAGTTCCTGAGGGAAGACACAGGCCTTGAACAGATGAGGCTTCGAACCCCCCTGGTCCCCTTCTCCAGTCTGTCGAAAACAGAAAACTGGAGAAAACTATACGGTTCACTCACTGAAAATACAGGTACAAATATTTTATAACCCACTTTGAGTGGAAATAATGGCAAAAAAACCAAAACACTTTATTGATTCTTGCAGTCATGAAAGTTAAAAAAAATAATAAAGCATGTGTAACCTATAGATAGGTCATCTATAGGTCATCTTGAAACATTTCCACAAAATAAATCACACACACAATGAATTTGAATAAAATCAGTGGAAATGTTTAAGTATCGACACTCAAGCTGTCACCCACTGCTGGGTGTACTGTATATTATTTAGTGGAACTGACGACAGTAAACTAAGTGGAGAGCTACACGGCCCGTAGATACACACATCTCTGGGACATATTTATGGATGGAGGGCAAGATGACAGCGATATACCACTTATACAGCTCAGGCCAGACACAGCTTACCGTTACAGAATATCCCAGTTTGAACAACAGACCCAGTTTTCAATCATCACGAGCCCAAACGTATAGTAAATTGCCGTATGATACATATTGTGTGTCATACAATAAAATTATGCAGCTCCAAATCATCGTAGCAGATGTGTGGCTTCCAGCTCTACGGCGCTGCTGAGTTGGTGGTTTCCGTCTGGAACTCATAAAACAGATAGCGAGAGGTTTTGGGTTTCTGCGCCGACCTTCAAAGAGAGACCCATGCTGAATTTAAACGACAATAAATGGACCTCTGGGTAGCGGAGTGAGGCAGGTGCAGCAAATTGTTGAGCAGGACGACCGGAAGCAGGCCTGTCTTGAGCCGCAATGGTAACCACGAGCCAGGGTGTGTGTGTGTGTGTGTGTGTGTGTGTGTGTGTGTGTGTGTGTGTGTGTGTGTGTGTGTGTGTGTGTGTGTGTGTGTGTGTGTGTGTGTGTGTGTGTGTGCGTGTAGGTGTGTGTGTAGGTGTGTGCATAGGTCTCTCTGTGTCTCTCTCTGTCCTACTTGTGTCCATGTGTATTTTTAAAAGTACATATACAATGACACAAAGTTACTCTTGTAAATGAAGTATTACAGTGTCCTCTTAAGTAAAAATAAAAAAAGACTTTCTCTCAAATGTACTTAAAGTATTAAAAGTAAAAGTTCTTGATGCCCTCATAAATCAAAGCCTACAATTCAGTGTAAAGTGCCACCGTAGCTTTTTTTCCGCAGATGACGATCATGCAGATCCTGATTACAAATAACAAGATAAAAAGTATGTAAGTAAGTTGTGTAAAAGTCATCCGCAAAGTATATGGACCGAATTAATCATTGCTGGGCAATTCTAAATTAGCAGTCTGATGAATCCAGTCCAAAAATGATAAAAAAAAATAAAAAAAGTTATTTGACTTATACAGTAGAAGAGTAAAAAGTATAGATATTTGCTTGTAAACGTAGTGGATTAAAAGTAAACTCAAGAAAATACATGAAAAACACGAGATGGCAGATACTTGAAAAACGTACTTAAGTACAGAAATAAAGTACTTAGATACTTTCCTGCACTGCAGTTTGCTGTACAGGGGTTGCATAAAGAGCAACTGTTGTTCTCCCTCTGTCTGAGTCTATGGAGATTCCCACTGTAAGCTGCGAGACTACGGCCAAAGAGATGAAAGTTAAACAGGGGGATCAACCGAAATCCCCTTACTACCAACAACCGTCAAACAAAGTAAATATTTTTTGTCCCTTGCTCTCTGTCCGTCATCTTGTGCATTTAATGTACCGCTCTTCATTCGTCCAATTTTGTCCCTCCCCCGCTTACCCTCCCCCCCCTTTCCCGCACGGATCACGGATGAAAAATGATGTTTTTACAGGTGTCTCGCGATGCAGATGCCGGGATGGAAATCGCATTCATTCCTTTCCTCCTCTCCGCCGTTCCTTCCTCCTCTCACGGCTTTTCATTTGCTTTGATTCTCGAGGAATTCATCAGCGGGATGCGCAGTATATCACCGGAGATGAGAGGAGAGGGGTGGACGTCGTTTTTCTCGAAGGCTTTTTTTGCGGAGCAGCGCCATTGAGGAAGCGATGGGGATATTGAGACGTACGGAGGGGGGCTGCTGCCTCCCCCCCCGAAGCCCCTCGCCTAACTCTCTCTCGCAGGGAAGTACTGAGAGGCAGTCGAGAAAAATCCACCTTCACTCCAGCTATCAACCATTTTCTGAGAGCACTAGTCAGTGTGTGTCCTTAATGTCCTAAACGCTCGCTCCCATCATGGGGCCCGGCCTGGCTCAGCATGTAGAGACATCCATCACAGTTGGGCCACTTGTTAATAATAAGCCAACAAGGGGGGGGTGTGGGGCGTGGGGGAAGCAAGAGGGACAAGGACAGAACGAGTGGACTGAGAAGGCGTCAGAGAGAGGTAGGGCGGAGGAGGAAAAACGCATAACTTAGGGGCAAAAAAAAAAAAAAAAAAAGGAGATATAGCGTAAATAAAGGAAAAAAAACTACAAGGAGCCGGCGGACAGCTGCTGGTCTGTTCACCCCCAGGCTGTCGCTGTTCTCCAGATGTTTAGGAGCAGAGGAAGAGCAGAAGGGGAGAAGAGCAGAGGGGGAAGAGGACGGATAGAAGGACGTGACCGGGGTGTTTGCAGGTGGTTACCGGGACGGAATCATCCCAGACAGGCTGTATTGCTTTCACACTCAGGGGGGGTCCTCGGCAGCGGGAACGTCCCTGGTACAGTCACACAGGAAGCGAACTGGACGGCTGGGAGCCGACGCCCGTGAGCGCTGCGGCGCTCCTGGGATCGTCCAAAGGAGAAAAAAAAAGGGAATAATGAGGAACAAGAACGGAATTAAAAAATGAAATAATGACCTTTTCCCCCCTCACCAATACACCTCCTTCGCCCAAACCAGCCTCTGGCTACGGAGCCGGGCACGTCCCTGCTCTGCTCAGCCTTGTCGGCAGGCGGCGCGGCGAGGGGAACCCACACCGTTCGGGTCTGCCGCGAAACTGCGACGAGTGATAACAAGTCTGGTACACGCACATCCGCCAAGTCCGAGGGAGTTGTCGCTATATTTCAATGTGGCTTCTGTGGAGTGCAGAACCTCCCCCCCCTTCCTCTCTGGCGAGAGATGGAAGGAGGGAGGAAGGAAGGAAGGAAGGGAGAGAAGGCAAGAGAGGGGGGGGGGGCGTTGAGGAAGAGCGTGACACGGAGAGGAGCGGAGCGCTCGAGGACTTTTCGCTTTGCGTCCGCGCAAACGGGAAATAATACGATCCGCCCTCACCTTCATCGGAGCCGCGCGGCGGCTAAAGTTATTTCGATGGTTAGGGTCAGAGGTGCGAGGGGGAAGGAAACGAAAGAAGGGAAGAAAGAGAGAAAGAAAGAAAGAAAGAAAGAAGGAAAAAAGGAATAAAATATTATAATTGAGGGTAATTGATCCAATGGTGGTGTTCGTGGTCATGGATGGTCATGGATGGTCATGCGGGCATTCAAAAAAAAGGAAAACGACGCCCTCCATCCATCCTTTCCCGGCGTCCCAGGACGCTTTTCATTTTTATCCAAGCAAATTATTTTCCATTATTCTTTTTCCCCCAATTCCAGACTTCCTCATTGCAATTGCACATGTGTCTGATTCTGAGAACAGGGTTGATGAATAACTAGGGCCCGTATCGAGGCAGCGGTACATGCGGTACATGGTGCTCCTGAGGTACATTACCATCGGCCACAGCCTCCCCAAACCCTCCGAAAAAAAAAAAGGAGAAAAAACACCAGAGGAGGAAAGAGAAAACCTGAGTGAGGGAGAAGGGGAGAAATGGAGAGTGGAGGGGAGAGGCCTGGCATAAACATTAGATTAGCACTTTAAAACATCTGTGCACTCGTCCGGCCCGAGCTACCGCTTCCCCACAGATTTTTGGGCCTGATCTCACATTCTCTCTCTTTTTCGTTCTCTCCCCTCCCTTTCCCCCTCCCCCTCCCCCCCTCCTCCTCCATTCTCCTCACCCTTTTTCCGGCTTTCCTCCCTCCATCTTTTTGTCTCGTTTGTCTGCCTCCAGGTCTTCTCTCGTGGTGTTGGCCTCGTCTCCTGCTATTACTGAATATTTCCCTGCGGGTATGAAATAGAAGTTAACGCCCGATGCATACATGATTCAACGTCAGAGAAATATTTGGAAATTAATAAATTCACGATCAATAAATCCTCCCTTTAAATTCGCTCCTTGTCACCATTGTGAAATTCATATAAGTATTTTGGTCATTCAAAATGTACCTACATATTTTGTGTATTCATGCAAAATACTCAAATTCATTTAAATGCCTTTACCGAGCAAAATAAAATGAGCAATTTATAAAAGTTTTCATTTTTTTATTGTCTAAATGTGGATTGTGTTAACCATGACAACAACTTTTTTAATAGCATACTAATTAAAATGATGTCTACAAATGAGTTAATAATTCTATAATTGGTAAATACGTGAATAGGTCATTTAAAATGGACCACGTTGTTTCTTGGCTACTCCTATTTTCCAGCACAACACCATTTCCTCTTCTGTTTTGTAACGTTTTGAGAAATTCCCAGCACAAACGTGGTTATTTCAGACGCTCCCTGTCAGCCAAATGTATTGACAGGAAGTGCCCTGGGTAGACGAAGACCGAACTCTATTTCCTACGACTTGGCGTGAGTCAAGCTCAGGTGTTTCTGGCTACAGTGTACCCCACATTTGGCAAAAAAGGACCAAGGCTAGGAAGGAAAAGAAGGAGCCGGCCAACGGGCCGTGGAGCAGTTCCATCCCGGCGCTTGTGGGACATCAACAAAAGCTTTTGTAATAACAATGAGCACTCTAGCAGATTTCCATATCTCTTAAAAACAGCAGATGTTGATGGAGTCCAGCGAAAGAAAAACACATTATTGAGGGAATATCTGCTTAATATGAAGGGGGGTATTGAGTGTTATTGAGCTGTGCCGTGACCGGGATCGTGGCTATGTCACAGAAATGAAACACCAAAACAAGTTGTGATAGCGTCTCCATGAGAAACAACCTCCGGCCATAGTGACAAGGTCAGGAGGGCGAAGCCAGGAAGGGTCCATCAAACTATAAAAAATAGGGGTCATTCGGAGAGAAAAAAATAGAAAATAAAAAAAATATATATAATTATACATTATATATAATTGATATACATAATTTATATCTAAATGCAAAGGTTACAGATATGGAAAACAAATTATAATGCTGCTGATTATTAGAACAAGCATCTGCAATAGCCCCAGCAGCAATGAATCATGCAATAAAAATTATGGTTTTTACAACCCACAAGAACCCATGTTATTTTCCAACAAAAGTCTGCTTATGGCGATTAAGTTGTCGACCAACGACGATGTTAAGTTCGAACAGCACACGTCACATTGCAGTTCTCAGGCAGGGGCAGGACATCTTACTTAAAAAAATAACGGGCAAAAAAAAAATTGCCAAATACAATTACATTTAGATTATTTGAATGGTCTTATTTTAACGGCCTCAAGCATCACCTGGGAGTCAAATACAGCCTAATGAACTCTTCATAAACAAAAATTGTTTTTCTCTCTGTACGTTTACTCTTTGATACATTATTCTACAACACACACAAAAAAAAACCCCAAAAAAACAAACCCTGAGTTATTATCTGACCCTGTGTACGTCCAGCGCAGCGGTCGACAAATCACCATTCCCCCCAAGGTGAAATTGAGTAATCGACACCTGTCCCGGTCCAGCTTTCCTTCCAGGTCGCTCTATTCCATTTATAATCGTGTTTTCACCAACGCAACAGCGCAATAATATAAATCACGTCTGTTTGTTGTTGCCTGAATGAGAAAACCAAGTGCAAACTTTGAGGGGCATCTGTTCTTTCCTTTAAGATTGCAACACAAACAGACACGCACGGACGCACGCGCGCTCGCGAACGCACACACACAAACACACACACACACACACACACACACACACACACACACACACACACACACACACACACACACACACACACAGAACAAACAGGTCTGAGAAGGCCTTGGACTGTCAGAAGGGCCTGTATCCTGCACTGTGTTATTTTTATACATATTGACAGGCAGGTAGGATGTGGACCCCGAGCCCCATTCCCAGACCAAGATGGGATGTGGATAGAGGGAAAGAGCGTGACGTGATGGCAGCGGAGGGAAAGCCCGACAGTCAACATAACGCACAGAAACGTGGGAAAAAAAGAAGAAGAAAACCGACACGCAGCACGGGTCGCTGGGAAAAGGCGGGGAAAAGCAGAGGAGTGGAAAAGGCTGGTATCGCTCTTTGCCACCTTCCCTCTATCAAGGAAGGGTGGAAGGGATCAACTGAACGACTCAATCATTTTCACAGATCCCCCCCCACCTCCCGTCCCCGTCCCCCACATGGGCCACCTTCAGAGTACCTTACATCCTACCAACTACTCCGGACCACCAGCGAGACGCAGCAGGTTCTCTGGAGCGAGTTCTGCGAACGCCGTGAAGCGATGCTCTGCAGGAGGCTCGGTGCCTTCAGTGTATATGGAACTGATGATGGAAAATAGAGATAAATATTTACTAGTTTGTCCAGGTCGTTTTTTCTGGATCGACGAAACAAGCTGTTCCACTATGGGATAAAATGCATGGATTAAATAGTAACAAGCACGGGCTTCAGGTTAGTGGTGTCAGTTACGAATTACAGTTTTCCGAGTTCCTGCGGAACACCGCATCTTTTTGTGCTCTCGCTCGTCTTTATCCCACACAGCTCCTGTGCGAAGCAGCCAATACAAACCTGTGGAGTGTGGAACGCAGAGCACCGCCCAACTTTTTTTAAGTTAGTTAAATTATATTTGGATTTTATTGTATTCTATTTTTTATTAAGAGCTTATATAAAGGGCAATTAAAGTAACTTTCACATTTGGCAGTGTTGGGAAAGGTACATTTATAATTGAATAATTAAGTACAGTGTAAATTACAGTTTAATTTAGAAAATATGTCTGTAGATGCTCTACTTCGTTCCAAAGCTACTTATTAAGCTCAGTCCACCAGTGTTTTGTCATCGAACATTGCATTTAAAAAAAATGGAGAGCCATAATTCAGAAACTAGTGATCGTTTTGAGGTCAAATGCGGCCATGTGACCAGGTTTTAATCCTTGAGGAAGACTCTGACGCCGGACCGAGTTTGTGTCATAAAAGGGCCGTGCATCTCCCTCAACCAGAATCCTGATCATCTGTGCAGGATCATGTGGTGAGTGTGTGCAAAAGTAATTGGTGTTAGAGCGCTTCAGGGACCAAGTCCTCACAAAAAAAGAATTGTGAGGCCTATATTTGGCTGTAACTTTATTGAACCTGTTATTACTTTAAGTTAAATTCTCCCTCATGGTCAGCAGATGACAACTATTGTGGAGGTGCGCCTCGCCATAATGATAATGTAAAATGTGTGTTGTTCCTAAAAGTTGACAAAATTATTGTGTTATTTTATTTCAGTCGGACCTACCCATCTGTTAATGTCTAACTTGCCTCCTGATGATCACTGAATTTTCAACCAAGGCTATTAGTTTTGTGTTTGGTTGTTTTTTTCTTCCCACAAAATGCCTATGTATGTCCATAGCACAGATAGTACACATAGTATCTAACAATGCTGTGGCTGTCAGCAAATAACTACATTTATGATGACTACAGTACATGATATCTATGAAACACAAGTGTGTAGGCTGTAGAACATGGGTGAAAATAAACAGTGGGGCATCGCATCTGTGATACGGTTTGTCCTTGCTGAAGGTGGAAAGGATTACCCCGTTGGATTGTTTCCAAGCCAAGTGACAAGATTCTGCATAGTGCTGCATTTATTATCCCAAACGCTAATGGTTAAAGTAACCTCTCTGTTTAGTTTGAAAGATCAGCGATCAGCCACAACATTAAAACCATCACTAATAACCACTAATATCGTGGTTATTATTGGTTATAAACAGCCAAAACAGCTCTGACCTGTGGAGGCGTGGACTCCACAAGACCTCTGAAGGTGTCCTGCGGTATCCGGAACCAAGGCGTTAGCAGCAGAGTGAATGCTGTTGTGGCCGGGTTTTGTTACCACCAGTCCGGTGATAGTGATTGTTTTAAACGTAATTGTTATTACTGTACAGTTCTCTGCAAATTTGAATTGTATTATTCTATGTGTTCATGTAAAATATATTGTTAAAAACAATGGCACATTTAAGGTGAATTGCGTTTTATGGATGCAGTCTCTGATTCAACAAACATTCAAGATTTCTTTTGCATATTCCTTTGCACAAAACCACTGTCTGTCAGTAGTTCTCCCACCAAACAAGTCAACCAGCTCTTGGTGTGTCTTCTTTCATAAAATTATGTCTAGTATATCATCTTCACAGGCCCCCTTTTGAACTTGGGTAAACGTATACAATAGCGAGTCTGTACAATTCTTTGGCTGTTTCACTTGTTTCACTGTTCTACTTGTACTTAAACATGCTTTTACTGGAGAGGAATAGAGAAATAATTGAATTACAGAACTTTATTTTAAATAAATAATTGTGTTTTTGAATGCAAGTGAAGAGGTTGCCCAATTTATGTATATTCTGAAAATACAGCAGAATCAAGATTGTCTTTTAGGATTTATAATTTAAGAAGTATTGAATGATGAAAATTATCATTGAACATTTGTTATTCCAACTGTTTACAACCTGAACGAACTGAACCTGTTGTATGCTTAACATCCAAACAGATGGTGATAGTAAGCTCGGCCTTACATCCAGTTTGTGGAATAAAGGTTTAAAATATAACTGTCTCATAGGGTTTTATGAAAATTAAAGTGGTTAGAGGTTAAAATGATCACAAAACAGTCAATTGAAATGTATTAGACAACAATACTATTGAGTAATTGCTTAATCCCTCATTTTAATTTCTTCTATATATATTGAAAATGTGATACAGTATATGTTTCTTCATATTTATATATAGATTTATAACTTCATAAAATTATATTTATAATTGAATTTCATGTAATTGAAATATTGTTAAAATAATTGAGTTGTGTTGGGTAAAGTGGTAAAATGGTTTAATTTACTTTATTAAATCACATTCTGTTAACTTTGTATCAATATATATTACTTGTGTTGATTGAACATAAATAGTTTGTGTTGATTCAACACAATTGTGGAAGTTGCTACCAAAGCAAGCAATTTGTATGCACCCAGAGACAGAACCTGGACTAAAACAAACTAATCAAGGTACACCAAAATTCTTCAACCTCCGGTTAATTTTAATCGGTTTTTCACTAATTCCTGTTCCAAATGTAGATCGATATGGATCAAACTTAAACCACGAGATGCCTAAGACGTCCTGGTCCTAAAGAGACCTCATCCATGTCCATGGTTTTAGCGATTGTCGTGTTCTGTTTTTGAATTTTGGAAGAATGAGGAGGAATAAACACGTCAGATAATTGTTTTATTGAAAAGTTGGCCAAAACATCTGGACAAAACATCAAAACAAATTATCCCAGTATTTATAAAGATCACAGGACATGTAATATCTTTTTAGTCCAAAAACAAGGCAATCTTCAGAAATTAAACAAAACATTTTTTTACAACTGAAACAAAGTGGTCAGAAAAAACAATATTTATAAAGATGGCCTGATATGTAATCTTTTCAGTACAAAAACAAGGCAATCTTCAGAAATAATAAAAGAAAAAAAAGGTATAACTTAAACAAAGCAGTCAAATAAAACAACATTTATAAAGATCGCCTGATATGTAATCTTTTTATTACAAAAACAAGGCCATCTTCAGGAAGGTCATTTTTATAATGACAGCATGACATTTGTAATGGTTTTTATTACAAAAACATGGCCATCGTCAGAACGGTAAATAAATCAATTATTCACTCCTTTCAGGCTCATGTGTTTGACCAATCACCGTGCACTTACGTCACCGAATGTTCCTCTTGTGTCTTTTAGTTTAAATGTCATTTAGGAACGGTGTTTTACAAACGACGATCGTTCTTGGATCATGCAATGCGGACACAAAAGAAAGGGACGGTTCCTCCAAAGAATCTTAGAACTTCCTGCAGTGCGAAAATGCCTTCTGTGACCGATAGTTTTCGGGGTTTTGTGAAACGCAGCACATGTTACAGTTTTCAGAGTTTTCATTATACGCTATGAAGTTCACAGGCCGCATGCCACTATGCTTTTGAGAGTCGAAGCTTGGACTTACATAAACTTGATGATGATGTCACAAAGCGCCCCACTCCTAAAACTACAGTTATCAAATTGCATAAATCGCAATAATAATAATAATAATCATAACAACAACAACAATAATTATAATAATAATAATAATAATAAATATAGCTGCAGGCAGCAATATGCCAGGTCCAGGGTAGTCGGCCCTTCGTTAGTCGGCCCTTCGTTAAAGTTCAGTGGACGAGTGTGTTTAGCTCTCTGCAAAGCTGATGGGTGAGTCATACTGCAAATGTCCAACTGTACAGCGTGCGTGTGAATCTACAACTGCATAACCTGATCCCTGCTTAATAATTGCACGTGTATTGGCAGTAATTGATAATAAGCGTGCGTCATTATTTACCAGCCATTTCTGAATAGCTTTACCAACTGGCATGGCTATATTCCGAAATGCAAAGTCATAATTTTCGACACCAAATCAGCCAGTAACCGCTTCAGAGGAGAGTGTCTGACATCTAAAGCAGTATGTTCTGCCCATCGTTTCTTTGCCACCTTGGAAAAAACCTAAAAAGCATAAAAATAATGAAAATATTTCAAAATACATACACAGTAAATATATGTTCCTTGTATGATGTAATTGCTTATAGTTATTGTTACCAGTTATTATATTTCAGGAGATTTGTATACATTGATATCTCTGGAATGTCTATAAATTCTGTCAGTGATGTTATTGTGTTTTCAGTTTGTGGAACTTACTCTGGTGCGTGTCAGTTCTCCTCAGCAGCGTATATATTTATGACTTTTAATACGCTGTGCTTTGTTTAATCCAAATTTCTTCTGGTATTAATTGAACTTAATTTCTTTCAAACATAATAAAGGTTAATAATAATAAAATAATACCTGTCATTTTATACCTTTGTATGGTTAAGAGTTTGTATCTTATATTCCTTTAGTCAAAGTCCAATCGCGACTATATCTGGTGAGGTTTCAATTACTGACTGATGTGATCTGTGTACTGCGTAAACTTGAGCATGCTTGCAAGGATTTCTCTCTTCTTCCGCAATACTCATCCGCCGATCTGGATGAAACTCGACAGCGCCATGTTTGAACTGTCCCGAATTCATATCTTATTCATTTTGTTTGTGGGTTGTTAGATCTCTGACATCCACACACCACTGACGTCAGTTTTTCATTAACAAAAAATAAATTTCCCGCCCCTTCGGAGCTTGACTCCTAATAATAATAATAATAATAATAATAATAATACAACGGCTGGCAGCATATTGCTGCCAGCGGTTGTATTATGGGGTCTGTATTATGGGGTCTAGTTTAGTCAAGTTAGGTACGTATTACAGTTTTCTTGGTTCTGTGAAACGCAAAAGTTACACAAATGCGCAAGTTACAATTTTCCGAGTTTACAATGAACGGCTCATTGGCTCCTCCGGTCTATCATCTTAACAAGCGTAGCTAGTAAGCAAAGCAACCAGGTTTAAACAGCGCAACTCTCCGAATGCAAATGAGCACCCAGAGACGAAGCCTGGACTTAAATAACACTGGTTCATGTCACAAAGCACCCTGCTCCACAAACTAATTAAGGAATGCCAACGTTCTTCAGCTTACGGTAAATCTGGACGGTTTTTCATTATTCCTGCTGAAAAAGGTAGATCGATATGGATAACCACAAGAAACGTCGGAAACGTCCCAGTTCTAACAAGACCTCAACATTGAGGTCTTGTTAGGTAGGTTTGGCGACACTTTTGGCCAGAAGAATGCCAAAAAGATTAATAACAATAAAAATCTGAGAAGTAAAAATGGAAAACGTTTACTTACTTTCTAAACTCAACATGCAATGAAATATATTTCACATTAAAATATTGCAATCAAAAATAATTCAAAAAAGCAAGCAAACTGAAAGTGATTGTAAAATAAGAGTTATGGTAGTTTAAGTTATTATTATATAATACTAATAATACTAATAATACTAATACTACTACTACTACTACTACTACTACTACTATTACTACTACTACTACTACTAATAATAATAATAATTAAAGGCTAAGCTAAAAACCACACACACAGACATAGCTTGCCTTGAGCTCATGCTATATTTGTATTTTGGGGGAAAATTAATGAAAAAATGTTGAACATCCTGAATTGCAACTTGGGAATTGGTTCTGTCAAAATAATTGAACAAATGATTGGAAGTTTCAAGCTGTGAAAAGAAAAAGTTAGGAATTGAATTTATATAAAATGGGAGTTTTGGAGGCCGTCCTATAAAAACAACAATCTGGTCTGGGAAACGGTTCCTGAGAAAACAGTTTTTGTAACAGAATCCAGAGACCTGTAATATTAAATGGACAGCAACATTTATGGACGGGGCCCATCAATGCTCTTTCCCCTCTCTCTCTCTCTCTCTCTCTCTCTCTCTCTCTCTCTCTCTCTGTCTCGCTCTCTCTCTTGCATTCCATTCTTATTTCTCTCTTTTCTCCCCTCACTTCCTGTCCCCGTGCGCCGACACCACCCACCAACCCGCCCGCCTGCCCGCCCCACTCTCCCATAATAAGGTGGGAACGAGGCTGGACAGAGAGGGACTTGGAACAAGTACCAGGCCTGCCACTTCCTACACAGTGGTTCTCAGGGAAACAGGAGGGCGAGGAACAGGAAGCCTCCCAAAACACATCAGAGACACACGGAAATGAAATATTTAAAGAAGCGGAGTTTCACGTGCACGTCCGTGTGTGCGTGTGTGCCTGTGTGCCTGTGTGCCTGTGTGCCTGTGTGCGTGTGTGTGTGTGTGTGTGTATGTGTGTGTGTGTGGGTGTGTGTGTGTCGAGGTAGCGAGCGCAAGGGGAAGCGGAAGAAAGGAGGCAAGAGGGAAAGAATTAATGTTAGACAAAAGGAGGTTACGGTTGAACAGAAAAAGAGACGGAAGGGACAGAGAGAAAACCAGATGGAGAAATAAAGAAAAAAGCACAGGTGGGATAGATAGACGAATGGGCGGCCGGATGGGTGAATGAAACACAGTAGCGGAAAATCTCTTTGTCTTCCTTTTTTCCCCCCTCATCCTTTAATGACGTGGCGGGTCTGCTTCTGCTCCCTCCCCACACACAGGTGCTCAGTGACAGATCAAATGGCCCAGTGACTTTATACCTCCCAAAGTCACCCTGCAGCCTTTTTTTTTTTTATCGTGCAGAAAAGAAGGAAGCGCTTTGACTGGGTAAACTGGTTAACATATGGCGTCAACACACAGTGACAAGCAGTGGGAGCCGAGGACTTTGGAAGGACAGCAGATGAGCAAGAGGAAAAGAGACGGGCGGAGATACATTATTTACCAGTACACGCGATGTGATGCGACTGCCCGCTGTGTTGCCGGGGTGATTACGAGCAGAAAAGCCCAAATTCTACCTCCTGAATGTGTGTCAGGGAAGGCGAGGAAGTTCTTGGGCATCTGGGAGTCTTCCCTCGGTGTTGTTTAATTTAGTTACGGCCACATCGTTTCGATAAGTCCCCGCAGTGGTTCCAACGGCCTCTGTTCCGCACACTGACAATAAAGTCAAACCACACTTCCAGTTTGCAACTTTCGGCTTTAAGATTAGGTTTAGGCAGACCGAAAAGCAAGACAAGACAAGTATCCCGCCTGTCTGCCTGTGCCCCTACCTTCCTGGTTATGGACTTCTTTTTTTGTTTTCCACATCGTTAAAAAATGCATCGTTACAAATTTTGTAAAGAAAAAAATTAAATTTGGGCTTTTATTTCCTCGCGTCTCTCAATTCAGTCGACCCGATCACCCGTCAGACATTAATCCCAGTAAGCTGGACTCCAGAGGACACGCATGGAGATGAGGGCACAGGAGGAGGAGGAGGTGAAAGGTGAGGGGGTCAGGCCCTGAGAGGAAAAGGCGACCCGCTGCTGTGGAAAACCAACATTAGGGAGAACAGAACTCTCATGCTCCTCTATTGATTCTCCCAAAGTTGAGAATGTCCAGGAATAGTCTGCGCAGGACAGATTAGCGCTGGAAACACAGCTCTCATGACATTATTGCTTTTCCAGAACAGAACAAGGCCTATTTTCGGGGTGAATATGTTTCAACGGAACGGCCGTGTTGTCGCAGCCAAGTGAGCTTGAGAATACCCTCAATCGCATCAATCACATGGGAAGTATTTTGAGAAATATTACAGGAGGATCGTTTGGTAGAGGGTGTAACAAGGTGACTTACGTTGCGATTTGAAGTAGACTGCCTGACGAACACAAAACTTGAGCAATACCTTCTTAGCAGGCTTTTATTTCACTACATTGCATTTTTTTTAAAAATCTACATTTTTACTCCATAACATCTGGAACACCTGCAAGAAATAACATTTTATAGTAAAAGGATTTTCCATGCAAAGCATCCACTCAGCTTCTGAAAAAGAGGTTTGATTTGAAGCTTGAGCCAGGCCAACAAACAGGGGACGCCGCTGAAGCAACCAAAACGGAACTATTTAATGCGTTGTTTTATTCTTATTTTTTTTATTCAAACTTTAGTTGGCCAGGAACGTCCCGCTGAGATTGAGAATCTCCTTTTCAAGAGACACCTTGCCAAGATAGGAAGCGTAGAAGTGGCTCTTAAGGATTTAATTGTTTACCGTATACATCCAGGAAATCCAATCACGTTGAGGCGACACACTGGTTGACCTTGACACAGAGAGAATCCTCCCTGTACATCAAGCACAGGGATACGGGGAATGCACCTTTAGCAAACTGTGTGTGTGTGTGTGTGTGTGGATTTGCAGGAGTAATTACATTTGTTTGCTTTGAATATCTATCTGTCTTTCTTTCTATCTATCTATCTATCTATCTATCTATCTATCTATCTATCTATCTATCTATCTATCTATCTATCTATCTATCTATCTATCTATCTATCTATCTATCTATCTGTCTATCTATCTATCTGTCTATCTATCTATCTATCTATCTATCTATCTATCTATCTATCTATCTATCTATCTCGGTCAATTGTCTCAGCAGCAGTAACATCTGCGACCTGGTTGCTTAAAGGGGAGCAGGTGGGAGTTACTGAATAGGTACATAAGAACTATTAGGAGAGCAATATTCCACTCTAGGTGGTAGCGTAGTTTCACACGGAGTGGGTCATGGCCGTGACAGCTCCTGAGTCATTCTCCAACTGTGAAACCCCACAGCAATTACCTTCAAATTGCATGTGGCCCAGACACATTTTTCACTTAGTCTGCTGTCAAGTTACCTTTCAATACAGTATCTGCTGTTGTCTGGGAATTTCTTCAGCAGGAAAGTGCCTGTTAGTCATCCATTGTAAGCCGCTGACATTTACAAATTATATTCGGTATTAAATTAGTTTTAATTGAGCTATTATTCTTTGATTATTATGTCCGCCAATACTATTTTCCATGTATATGTGTCTGCACACCTGGCTTTGACCGTGTGTCTGTGTTTGTATTTCTTCCATTGTGTATATTTTTGTAGGTGCATGCTAGTGTGTGTGTGTGTGTGTGTGTGTGTGTGTGTGTGTGTGTGTGTGTGTGTGTGTGTGTGTCAGTACATGAACAGGTCAAATGTTTTTACACCTGGATGTTATTTATTTATTTATTGAATTGTTGGATACCATTGCTGGCGTGGAGGAGACAGTAGAGGGCAAAATTGCAGCCCTTGTGTTTCTACATTTCTCACCATTATCCAGGGATAGAATGAAGACAATAGCCTCCCTAGATCTTCTGACATTACATTTACGTTCATTCACTAATTTAGCAGATGCAGCGAGCGGTAGCCGACCTGCCTGCACATCACAGTCATTGTCAGCAGACTTAATAAAAACTAAGAAACATCACTAGAGTAATAGAGATATTCAAGGTAATACATACAGTAGATTGAGCACGCACTTCTGACCTGGCTGCAGGCAAGCAGGCTGCTGACTTATAGGCCGCCATAACTTCCCGAGCGCAAATCTCTGAAATGTTACCTGGTACATTTTGATTGTTTCGCTGTGTTCCCCCTGGTGTCCCTTTCATCTCGCTTCACCCGGCAGCAGACTTAAAGATTCATTGTTACGAGCTACCGTTGCTAATAAATACCGAGGCCCCTCCGCCTTCCGTCCAGACGGACGCTCTCAAGAGAACCAGACAAAACAAATTACTTTCGCGACAAAAACCTGAAATCGACGTGTTCTCATTCACCGATCCATTTCCACCGCTGAGTCTGAATACATTATTTTATGAACTCGCACAATTCACTTCACGTGGCCCCTCAGCTGAAAGCATATGAAGGGGTGGTTCAACTGTATGGCGGCTTTTGAACATGTCCTCCTTAAACCAAGAGGATGTTGAGAGCTTGCACAGCATCGCATCCAATCTGTCCAAGGACGACCCGCTGGGACGGACCCTTCTTAATTTGTCTTCCCGCCGTGCCTCAATTGGGCCCCTGCCAAGCTTTAAAGTGAATCTGAACTTTCACTCAAATTGTCCCCCCACCCACACACACACACACACACACACACACACACACACACACACACACAACCTATTCTAATCTCTTTTTTTATACCATGGACTTTTCTTTGCACAGGCTTTTTATATTAGTAGAAAGGGATAGAAATAGCCAGAAAGCATGTAGGTAGTTGTCATTGGATTCAGCCAGAGACAAAACATTAGTACCCAACAATTTTAGCAAGGCCAAAAAAAATAGACATCAACACACATATAATAATAATACAATATACATACATACACAATATAAAAAGCTTATTTTTATTTTATTTTATTTATGACATTTATTTAAAGAGAGATGTCACTAAATAATGGAAACATCAAGGTTTTTTTTCCCATCTATTATAAATGACAAAGGATTTATAAAACCAACCAGTTGGGAAAAATAAATTGCAAATACTGTGCACTATAATTTTCCCCAGAAAACGTGGTTAATTTACCATTTTACCTTGCAATCTGCACACTGATAGTGTATGAGTCATCATCATCATCATCATCATCATCATCATCATCCCTGTATGCAAGTAGCACAGCACACACTCCTGGCAAACGCACACTAGTTGGAAAGCAGCAACAGTGTTTTGGAGTAAATCGATGTAGTGTGCTGCCATCTGCTGTTTGCCAGCTCATGCACACAACATGAGATGTCAATACGATAAAACGTACGTCAAATGCAAATGTTACACAAACACCTCAAAACAAAAATAAAAACCACATTCAAAACATCTTTATTTTAGGTATAAAGACTTGCATGTCGGGTTATACACACAGGCTCTATCGGGAGAGTGTTCCTTCCTGTGCATGATATTTTGCCGCAGTGACAACGCCCTTTCTTTATTACTTTATCTAAGAAAAAGTGACGCGCCATAAGAAAAATAGGGTTTATGTGATTTGGACGCGTCACTTTCTGTTGTTTATTGGCCCCTTCTCTTCCCCCTCTACAACCCATAAGACTGAAAGAACGCGATGCATTATTATTATTATTATTATTATTATTATTATTATTATTATTATTATTCATACAGAGGCTACGCATATCCCAAACGCAGCTTTATTTTGAGAGCGCGCACGTTGGATGTTTGTCTTGTCAGTTCATATACAAACCAGACGGAAGTTGACCGGAGGTATTCCGTAATGGTGACGCGGGGCTCCCGAGCGATTCGTTCGGAGCGAACGGCTCCCCGTAACGACCCGGGCGTCGGGAGTCATTCCGGCAAAACGAGCCAGCGAATCTTCGACTCACATCCAAAAAAAAAAATGATCACCGAGGACTAAGACAAAGCCCGAGGCCAACGAAAAAGGACATTTGGTATAAATCGCATTGAATGTGAACGATTTACACTTTACAGTCCACATAGATAAATCATTTCAACACACGTCCTTCTGCCATGGACACTGTGTAATCCCCTGACAAAATAAATTATTATTATTTTTTTTTTTTTGTGAGGGGAGAATTTGGCTCCGAAACATCATCTGGCGTCCAACCGATGGCATTCGCCGGCCTGAATAAATAACTTGAGATCGAATTGAGGGTGAGAATTCGTTCGCTGTTTCAGCGGGAGTCTTCCCTCGCTCAGCCCGTGCATGGGGACCAACTCGAACCGCTCTTTTTTTTTTTTTTGTCGGTTTTTTATTTTTGACGGAGTGACCCGTCGAGGGCCGAATCCCGAAAGGGGGGTCGAGCCGCTCAACGCATTTCTGCAACGTTGCGTCCTGCTGAACGTGCCCCTAACCAGTGACGTGTCGGTGACGTCGGCACGCACGGACAACAAACAGCGTCGGATCTCCGGTTAGCTAGCAGCCGAGGTAACGCTCCGTTCAATTACCATCGACTTATACGATACGGTTTTTTGTTTTTTTTGCGTGCGTCGGAATATTTTATTATTCCAGTTCAAAAAAAATCAACATAAATAGTGGCGGTTGCTCGGCGTCTTTTGCAACAGAACCCTAGCTCCAACGCTAGCCACCGAAACATGCTCGTCGCTCGGTCGGCTGTTTTTCTCCCTTGCCCCCGGTCGAGCGCTCTGATGTGAGCCGAGTCGGACTTGGGATTTTTTTTTCCCCCTCTCCCCCCCCCCCACCACCCCCTCCCCCTCCCTCTCCCCCTCACCGCCACTTCGTCAAACGGAAGAATGGACGCCGTAGGAGGGAAAGACGGTTCGGGGTTTACGTGGAAAAGGCAGGCGTGAGACCCGCGCCTCGACCTTAATGTCATTGCGAGGCAACTTTAACAAGCTAGCTAATGCGAAGTGAACGAGTCTCGTCGCGGGGTCTTGTCGTAATGGAGGCTCCCTGAGTGATCCGCTGTAGGAACGGTCTTCATGCGACTTCCCAGTCCCGGTGGTAGGTTTGCAGGCGTTTGACAACAGCAATTACCCACAAAACACCCCCGTGTGGTTTTATGTCTGGGTCCCAGTTCACCTGGGTGAAGTTACACAATTTGCCAAACAAAGAATTACCTTTATAAAGACAACAGATTTTCTCTAACATATGTAGTAATCTTTCAGTTTCAGAACATATTTTACTTTACGCCTAAATGATAATGAGAAATAAGTCACCTGTATAAATTATCCATTGTATAATGACGGTTTGCAATACCTCGTACTAACTAACCGTCATATATATGTATATATAAACATAAACATATTATTTCTTAAGCACTTTCACCATATATATTTAGTTTTTTTTATCCTTGCCCTGGAGTCAGGACAGGTAGAGAGTGTCACAGCTGTCACTTGCTTAATTGTCTGTGTTTGAGCTATTACTCAGCCTACCTGTCACTGTATAAGGTTCGTCATCTACTAGAAATGAAAACATGAATATCGAGGAGCAATCCCTAGATTTGTGCAATGTTAAAACAAAGAGCAATGTGGACCACGATCGCACCACGACCAACACGGAGGGGGTCATTCCTCGGATTACCGAACTGATGATGGATGGTGGCCTGGGCAAACAAAACAACGTCACCACTGAGGCCTCAGAGACTTACCTACTGCCCCAGCTCACGGACAACCTCGGAGGTGCTGAGGAGGACAACCATCAGGCACAAGAGACACTGGAAATCGATGAGGTTAATGGGAATAAAAACAGTGTCCAAGACTGCACCGTAGCTGTAAACCCGAAGGACTTAAAGGTGTCTGGTAATGAGCAGAATAAGGGGAACATTGGGGTGGAGATTATTAAGGAGGATGAAGACACTGGACCTGCAAAATTTGTCATGGAGGACGGGGATGATGGTGGGGACATGGACATTGGTGTCGATCTAAGTCTGGATGAGAGCGGCGTGTTGGAGGCTGAACCAGAAAGTGTCAGTTCTGCTGTGTCCATCAACACACCGGCCTCCACCTGTACAAAGTCAGAGGCTGCATCCCAGGATGTCCTCACTGACCAGGAAGGAGAGAGCATTTCAGAAATAATCCAGGAAAGTGGCACAGTACCCCCTGTCCAAGACCAGGCCCTACTGTCCCCCAATTTGGAGGACGGAGATGATGCACATAAACAAGGTGGCAAGAGGGTGACGTTTCCGTCAGATGAGGACATAGTCTCTGGAGCAGTGGAGCCAAAGGACCCCTGGAGACACGGTAATTTGTTATGTTTCTGTTTCTTTCCTATTTGTCTATGCAAGTGATGTTTTATTCTTGTGTATTATATGGTCTATCTTCAAGAACAAATTAATTCAACATGGACATAATAAGCACATTTTTTATTGGGGACTGACAGCTTTAACTCTTGTTGTTTCTGCACTCCCCAAGTAAAGCCCCAGTTTTTCCATTCGTACTAGAAAAGCTAAAAGGTGTTTTCTATTTCAAAGTGCAGTCCCTAATAGCAAGTAGATGGTGGAACGTCAGCTCTGATATCTGAGATGTGTGATGATATGCCATTGTTCCAATGGAATGTTCTATTGTTATGTCTTCCCTAAAAGCTCTTTAGGGTCCATCCCTGGCTTGTAAGATGGCTTACCTGCATTCTTATTCTTATTAAATAATGTCCTCTTTTTCATGTGCGCCATTCTTGCAAAAGATGTTTATTCCTTACTAGGTGTAGTTGCATCTGTATAAGGTGTAAAGGTATATAGTTTGTTAAAAAGGCAGCAGGCTTTTGTATTTTGAGTACAATGTGCAACACCTTTCTTCAAGTTTTTCCCTCTGGTCCATGGCGAAGACAGTATTTCTTCAAGCAGATCCCAACCCTCCTGGAGGTGTGCCATTTTAGTTCAGTAGGGTTCTGTTTGTTCAGTGAAAATGCACCTCTAGGAAGTGCATACAGGATATGGCGTTGCTATATTATAATACTGATACAGAGTACCGGTAATAAGCATTCCTAAAAATAATGGCTATTAGTGGTTAGTATCTGCATCTCTATCACAATCTCTATTGTTATAATAGGAAAAGTCTCTTGTTGATGGGTCTAAATGTGGCCCTTTGTTTTTACCTTTTTTTGCCAATCAGCTTCTGTTTAAAAGTTGTGGCTTTCATCTGTATTATTTTATTGCTTAGTGTACAAAACCACAAATGTAGGGCAGTCCAAGCCAAGGGTCATTAGTGCCCAGGTGGGGGATGGGGTTAGGGTTAAGCGCAAAGAAGCAGCAAGGTTAATGTGTATATACAATTCTGGGCTATATTCCCTGTAATTCTTCAGACAGCCAGAATTAAGACACTGCTCTTGCCTCTAGTCAGACTAATTTTAGCTTTCACTTACATTTCAACGAAAAAATTCTCACACCTTTCCTTTTCATATTATTTAAATGAGCAGTGATTTGTGCATTTTGTGTTGTGATTTACTGTTGCTTCCTCACATTTGAATTAGAATCATTGAAATCAACTCGCCAATCAGGTGGAATCTCAGAATTATTCTAGTAGTAGTAGTAGTAGTACTAATTATAAAAATATTGTCTTTTTATTTTTGGCCGGACATCACATGACTTACATCCTTCTTAATTGCCTTGAAACACTTCAACCTAAAAGGCAAATGTGGCACTCAGAGGATCCAGATTAAAGGAATTTCTACAGAGTTTATCACTAGTCTTATTTGAGTTCCAAAAGTCCAACTGATAGTGTCAAAAAGAGAGCCAGAGTCAATGTCTGAGACAACCAGGGCCTGAAATGAACCTTTTCTTCACCATCTGATATTGTGCTAGGTGGATAACATTTTTTACCGGCCACTCAGGTTTTCTACCGACACATTATTTGACAAGAGATTTGAGGATGTTTATTATTCCTTCGATAATAACCGTCCTATACCGATGTCATTTAGCTATGTCTATGTACTGTCTCAATTTGTATTCATGAATATGTATCCCAATGTCCATTGAGCACTGTCTCTGAAAAAATGGCTTTGTCCATGTATGCTCCATTTATATTTTCTAATGTATTTTCTCATTTGTAGCCTGATGGTTTTTCTCGTCTTTCGTCACAATTGTGTAGATGCATGACAGGCAGGCAGTGCACGCTTATGTCAGCACCGTGCCAGGCATAGTAAATAACAGAGGCTGGTATTTAGCAATCGTCTGCTGTGTAAAGTGGACTTAACAGCACATAGGAAGAAAATGCAATATCCCTAAGGAGATATCTATTGGAGTTTAAAAACGACACATGCATGGCACTACTTATGAGGGTTGAGGGTTGTGCTTCAGTTTATTTTAAACAATACAGTCTGTGTAGCTATGTAACATTAAACAACCGATGACTGTTGTATTTAAGAATTTGTGGTTGCTGATACCAGTGTACTGGTACTAGCACTAGCATAATAATGCTCCAATACCTAAATCCAATACAAACTTGATGTGATGTAGTTGCATTATGTTCCTGTTTGATGTTTTAATTTTGGAACCAGGGCTGTGGCAATCTTAACATTTTAACTCATACGAACAATAACTAGCAATTGGATTGTTGTTGTTTTTTGTTCATGTTATGTCACATTATGATATACGCCTATGATTAAGTAATGGAAAAGGATTTATTGATATAGCATATTGGAACATAAAAATAAATGAACATTTAGTTTGCCTCATGCTTTAAACAAAAGTGCACCAATTTCAGTAATAACAAGCAAACAAAGCACCAATACTGAAACACTTTATATGTTTCAGTAAAAAAAACAACCTTGTAATTACATAACTTATAATCAAAAAAAGAGAACCATAATAAAAATTAAAAAAACACAATTTTTTTAAGAACCTTTTCTAAAAATATTTTCTAGGCTTCT
Organism: Zeus faber; assembly: GCF_960531495.2. Taxonomy (NCBI): domain Eukaryota; kingdom Metazoa; phylum Chordata; class Actinopteri; order Zeiformes; family Zeidae; genus Zeus; species Zeus faber. The sequence goes on from NC_137197.1 coordinate 17,609,826, forward strand.
TCATGCCTAACATAACAAAAAAGTGGTTCCAGACACTTTTAAAGACAAATGAATAGGACTGCCCCACTGAAAGTCCACTAGTCGAATCATCAGTTGGAAACCCGCCAGTCTATTTGAGTTTCTTAAAGCAGTTTTATTTATTTTTTTTGTTTTGTTTTTTTCAGTCTGTGTGCATTAAAATAACAGGATAAAACAGATAGAAGCTTAAAAAATGCACAGGGATAACATTTCAATGAGGAATTATAAATAATGGCAATCATAAATATAGATTTTAACGGTACAACTACTCTTACCGATAATGCTTATTTATCCGGTCGGTTGTTTTCTTATTTAAGTGTGCTCCAGTGCTGCGTTGTGCGTGCCTCGCTGGTTCCCGTGTCGGTTTTCCTGTGTTTTTATTTTATGTCTATTTGTTTTCATAATTTTCTATTTGTATGAAACAAACATTTTAAACCCAAATAAGGGATTGTCCCGCTCCGCCTAGGATCAGGCCAGTGGATTGGGTAATTCGACAGAGAGCGATCTCCTGTACTTTGTGTCCCTGTTCCCTGTGTCTCCGAACAGTGTTTTTATTTTATATGTTTTTATTTTCCTCCATTTCCTAACTGAACAAAACAGAAAAAGCCTGTGCATCCCTTGACGCATCACTCACGTCTCCCTATTGCTTTCCACTATGGGACTTTGGTAAAAATCTGTAGTTCCACTTGGGCAGAGGATGTTAGTTGAGTAGTCCTTCAGTGTCGTCCAGGACATATTACCCTTTACACTGCTAAAAGAATGTGGCCCAGACCACCTCCGAATGTGGTCTGAGTGATCGGATCCCAAATGCGCAGTATTTATACACACAGTATCTAAATATCGCCCCCTGTCCGTCCGCGGGACCTTGGGGAGCAACGGACGGGGCAGCAGCAATTTTGGAGTTATAATTGTGACTTCTCTATTTGGAACTCAGTGAGAGTTTGAAGGTATATCTGATTTTTGTTCAAACAAAGCAACTACGAAAGAAAATTAACACACTAGGTCTTCAAAATCAGCAATTTCAAAATTACTGTGACTGAAAACTTCAGCGATCGTATCTGTGCTTGGTATCGTCAACAGTGCACAGGCGTGAGAGTTCTCACTGGCTTGAATTACCTTTCCATGCCATATTGACTATCTATAATTGCAATTTAAATTACAAACGTTTTGCCCCAGACACATTTGATCATGCATTAGTGATGGCTTCTTTGACAATGTAAAGGCTGCATGCTTCTTCGTCTGCACGTAAGGGAACATGCACAGGTGTCTTTCGGAGACACACCAGGCTGTTTGCGTTTGTACTGATTTTGTGTATAACGTTAATGTGTCCACTTGGAGGCAGTGCCATATTTAGTGCGCCACAATGTACAGAAAACAGAAGAAAACTTTATTTGAAAAGTTTAGAACTCAAAAATATGGATATGTAAATAGAAATTCACTTTAGATTCACTTTAGTCATCCACATGACGCGCTTCTGCTACATTTTCTTTTCCGTTTCAAACCTTCCCACTGATAGGATGTTGGACATTTCAACCACTCAGCTTGTTTGACGCACGGGGCCGCACAACGTGATTTGGAAGGTGGGCGCATTTGCTCCTCTGTGAGCCTTTGCGACCTATGGTTACCCATAACACCTTGCATTGTGAAGGTCTTCAGACATGTTTACATTTACCTTTGCAGAAGCATAAACCAGGCTTAATTGCTGTCTATCAGCTGTCCATCTGTCATCATGATTTTCAAAATCACATTTAACGTAAGGTTAAGTGATTTAGTAAATGTGCCAGTCAACAAGTCGTGCTTGGCAGTGTGTGGACACGTGGTGGCAAAGTGGTCAATGAAAAATAACAGGAGATGGGCTGAGATGCAAAACAGGGGGTAAAAGATGACAACCTATTTTTATTGGCCCTTGTTAAGTAATAATCCGAAGGGTACAAAAACTGTACTGTACAAAAAACAGACACACTACTTCTGTGTACACAGTCAAATCCCAGCTGTTTACCAAGTCAGCAGCAATATCCAGTGATCTGGTTTAACTTGTATGATAATGAAGACCTATAACCGGCTCCTAGGATTGTTGGGTAAAATAGATTTTTCTGCATATGTTGCTCCTTTTAGTGTGTGTCGAAATTGGTATGTTTTAGTTCTTTAGCTTGTGATTGGATGGAACTTTTATTAATCCCCTCAGGGGAAATGGAGCTATTCCTCACCTTTTCGAAGAGATATTGAATTCCATTAAAGGTCACCTGATTTCCTTTTGGGATTGGCAATATTTTGGAATTCATAGCCTAGTGCAATACAAAAAAATACCCTGTGAAATTCACAGCTTTCTTTCCTCAGGACATGCTCGCACATGGTGAGTCTGTCTGAGTATGTCTAAGGTTGTTCAGTTGCTGAGACAAAGCTCAGGAAATGAATTGTAGCTGAATTTCTATCTCTGAGACTTGTCACGCTCTGCTAGGAGCACTGAGAACTACCACAATCCAACCTGTATCTGCAGATCTTGTATCCTGATCTTGAAGTGCCACTTCAATCTCATCCAACAGGAAAATAGCAGACCTAGGTCTCAACACTAACTTTTAAAAGTCCTTACCAGGCTGGCAAACAGTCGTCAGCTTTTGGTTGTCGAAACGGAAAGTGTGTGTGTGTGTGTGTGTGTGTGTGTGTGTGTGTGTGTGTGTGTGTGTGTGTGTGTGTGTGTGTGTGTGTGTGTATGTGTATGTGTGTGTGTGTGTGTGTGTGTGATTAAGATACTATGCAGTTATATGTCAGCTTTATAATGAAAATGTGACATAAAATAATTTTTCAAAGTTTATTACAGTAACCAAACAAATTTCTTTGTAGTTTGTGTTTATCTGATACTTTACAGAATTTGAATCTTCAGAGGTGAAGAAACACAAGCAAGACAGACAAGAGCTATGATAACACTAACTCTTCTGGTCACACTTGGCCTGATCACACTTAGCCTGTGTCTCTGTCTCTCTCTTACACACACATACAGCATATGCTCACCACACAGACAATAAGAATCTCAACAGTTTGTTTGTCCCCTCATTGCAAACAATGGTCATTTCTCATTTGTTTCTTTCCATATAAAATTAGCTTTCCACCAGATGAGATCTGAGCCACGCTCATTATTAATGCTGTCTGTCAACAAAGATAGTAACTGGTCATTGTATAACCAAATTTGACCAAATTCACAGACTAAAACTAGAAACATTTCCTGTATAATGTTTTAGTTTATTATTATAATTGTTATTATTAATAATATTTTTTTTTTTAACTAAAACATTTTTTTACACCTAGTTTTAGTTTTAATTAACTATACAGGGCTGCAAACACATGTATTGTGAAAAAAGAGCTACCCAAAGGCTGCATACATCCCCAGTGTTTCCCACAGATATTCTATATTTCTGGTGGTAGCCTACAGTTTTCAGAGTTACCATGAATACATCACTTCCGGCATGCGTGACAGTTTTTCTGTGTCCGTGAACACAGCATCGCTTCCTGCTGAGACTAGAGCCGTGTCGTCATTCTTTTGGACGGATAAAAAATATAAATGCTAAAATGGCTCGCAACTCCTCATTTTGGAGCCATTTTGGACCATTCACACAGGTAAACCAAATTGACTTAAAAAAGCGATATTTGTCGAGAAGCGAGTAGTTTGCATCCCTGACTGTAATAACCTTTCTCCACTGCCGTCCACTGTAACTGATTCTTCGGCTGACAGCGCTGTCAGAATCCCGTCAGGAGATGCTCTGTGGTGCACTGGGATTTTCTAATTGAACTATGAGCAGGATGCACACTTTTACTTTCTCAGACTGTGTGGAAATCGGATGTTTTCACATCACTGATGACGAAGAAAGGCATTAGAACGTGAGTCTTACAGGTAAAACACGACTCATGTAGGGTGATATAGGAGTTGAGTGTGGGCGCTGAACTAAAAGAAAAAAGTAAAAAGGAACGAATAGTCATCTTTATATAGAACAGACAAATCCGATTAGACTGAAAAAATCAGGTCGGGTCAGGTACAGCTCTTCCATATAACATACTAAGATCGGACATAAATCTCCAAAGTTGTACTGTAAATTCGCTTATAATAAGTTAATAGAGCAAATGTTACCTCCTCCTTGCCTGATCTTTCCTCTAGCTTGCAGTCACGCCAAATCAATCACAAATTTCCTTTTGTGTTCACGTTCATCTGGTTCTGTCAGTTGAAATAATATGCACATTCGTTTGTGGTGTTGACAGGTTTGTCTTAAACTTTTCACCCCACAGTCAAACAACTTAAATGACTTGTTTGAGAGACAATGGCATCTCTAAAACGTGTACACCACACCTGTGCTAGAGATGCCACCGCAGAGTTCTGGTTCCCACTGTAACATAAATATTTCAATATCTCTAATGCAACAAATGTATCCCTATTTTTTATGTTAAAAAGTGGTTACCAAAGGGGACAACCAGAGGCCGCAAAATGGTTGCCAACTGACTTAATCTGGTTGCAGAGGGCAACCGTTACTTTCAAGTGTCCTTCACTGCTATAGGAAAATACACAATATTATTACCATTGTTTTGTTAATATTTCTTTGCTAGTTCTATAACTAAAATCTATAACTTCTATTGTTACTTTCTTAACAAAGTTCTTGAGCAAAAATTTTAATTTGATTTGTTGTTATTGAACATCTCTGGGGAACTTGTTTTTTGCAGTAGCCTAGATACACAAATATGAGAATAAAGAATAAAATAAAATACTTATCTTCATGGACGCACAATTAATTGCCCTAAAATTGTGATCTTCATCTACGTCTTTATGCACGTAATACCTTGAAGGCAATGATTCTTAAGCATTTACATTTGAACGATATTCCCTGATTTTGCGTAGACTAATATACTGTTCCACGTGACTACAAGCAAGCCGAAAAAAAAGGTTAGCAACAATTAGTCATGCTTGTAGAGCATGGAGCAATTACCGGAAGTCTGAAGATAAGAGTTGCTAAGCAGGCCAGAGTAATACCCAGCATTAAAACGAAGACGCCGTTGAAATACATTGACTTCAGTTGTGTGGAACGATTTAGTAGCCCTATGCCAGGACAAATTCTTGTAGGCATTGGGAATATAAAGGAACCGTTGTTTAATATTTAGCGGAGAATTTACTGCAGTGCCTGAGCTATATGCGAAATGGAACTGAAGTTGTTAAACATGCTCTTTGTATTCTAAATGAGACATTTCTAGTCAAGAGGTCATGGTGAAGAAGTTTTTCTCAAGTTGTTTCTACTTCATATAAAAATTGTTAGGCCTTATCTATAAAATACCTTAACTATGAAATTGTGGTGCTGTCATAACCCTTAATGTTTTATACCAATAAGTATTGTTATATCAATTGTCATTATTCGGATGCGGTTTAAAAAAATCAATGCTCTGATATAATTCCATTTTATTGTTTCAAATTAGACAAATTCTTTCAATACTTAAGTATTTCAATACTCAATTCTTTGTTTGGGTGTTATTTTAGAACAAATGCAACCAACTGTCATTTTAGAACAAATGCAGCCAACTGTCATGTTCTGCTTAAATAAAATACTCCAGTGCTCTAGGTGTCACCAGAGCTGGGCTAAATCTACAGCTCACATGCAGCCTGTGCTGACATTAGTAGCACAATGGCTAGTGATATCAGCTCAGCACTTGCTAGACACATTTCAGGTTAAAAACTGTAAAGGTGCGACAGGAAGTCGATAAATATTATTTGCAGGTTGTTTCAGATTTGGAAATAATGATGTGAGACCCTTTAGAACAATATAATCAATTTTATTTTATAATCACCAATTATTTTTTATTCAGGAAGTTTAAACTACAACAGAGTCAGTACCTCTCAGGGCAAGTATTTGCTGTACTTACCTTTTAGTGACATCATGTCTCAAATTCACATTTCCTATCTATACAGGCCTGGATAAATATTGCATCACACCCTGAGATTCCAGGCTTCCAACCATACCGACTTCCATCCTCTACTGCTTCCTCTTTTCCTTCATACATTTTCTTTCTCTTCTTTCTTCTCCATGTCTCCCTTTTAGGGTAGTTCTAAGTGCCTATTCCCAGTTGCTTCTGGGTACAAGGGACAGGACACAGCAAGGTTTGAGCAAGAACGTGTGTGTGTGGAGGGTCCAATTATAATAGCCATTAGTCCCCTGCGCTCCACCACTGCAGAACAAGTCAGATTTCTTAATTTAGAAGGAATCTCTAACACTTTGGTCCTCCAGAGATGTTTGTGTCAAGTCCTAGTTGGAGAGCAGTCCTTCATTACATTACATTACATTACATTTAGCAGACGCTTTTATCCAAAGCGACTTACAATTATTCAAACACCGATGGACCAGCCATCAGGAGCAATTAGGGGTTAAGTGTCTTGCTCAAGGACACTACAGCATGCTAGCAGGAGGAGCCTGGGATTGAACCAGCAACCTTTAGATTACTTCAGACACCAATTTGTAATTTTATTTTTAACAATGGCCAATCATATTTATAGCAAAATCATTGACACTGGCTGATCCCTTTAGCCGTTCCAATGCGTACATGTAGTGTGGCTTAACATCTTTGTTTTTCCTTAAAGGGGACCGATTATGCAAAACTCATTTTTTCAGTGCTTGTGCACATACAATTTGGTCTCTGATGGGCCTACTAACACACAAACTCTGAAATAAGTCAACCTGGTCAGTTTTTTTGTGAGCTGTCTGTTTCAGAAAACATGCCCTATAATGAGCTGTTGAGCTTGGTGTCTCAGTCCTACATAGCAATGAGGAACGTTAGAATTAGAACCGCCCCCATCTGCGTAACTCCACCCACACCTGGGGCGCGACCTGACCCAAGAGCATCGGGGCTAAGAGCTAATCATGGGAAGTGCACTGTTGTTGGCTGCAGAGACCAGCACAAATCTTTTAAAGGAAAGCAGAATTAATACCAACTGTCTGACAAAACTGCAGACGATGGGGGGAAAAAAAAAAAAAAAATTCTGTTGTGTGGAAAGGCCGGGCCGGCTCTTCCTATGGGCGAGATAGGCGGCCACCTAGGGTGGCGTCCTGAGAGGGGGGCACGCTGTGCCCACTGTTTTTAATTATGATTGCTATTATTCCCCATTGAAATGTTATCCCTGTGCATTTTTTAAGCTTCTCTCTGTTTCATCCTGTTATTGTAAAGCACACTGACTGACAAAAACAAAACAAAAAAACGACTGCTCGACTTGTAGAATCTCAGTCGACTGACGGGTTTCGGACTGATGATTGGACTCGTGGACTTCAGGGGGCACCCGCCCTATGCATGGTCAACAGTGACATGATGAAGGCCATAGTGTTATCAAATTATACTCCAGTAATTTTCTTTACCTGTCCTATTGCTCTGCTTCACCATCCCTCTGTGCTAGAAATTGATGGAGCATTCGTTTGACAGTTCAAAGGGCTATGCTGTGCTTTCTTGTTTTCTTTCCATCCAGGGTTGCAGCCTTACAAAAACAGTTTTACTGACTATTTCTTACTGCCATGCAACATTTTTTTACCACCATCATGAAATAAGTGTGATTATTATGGTCAATACTCACCCTACTCCATTCGACTGGATGTACCAACTTCTTTCACTAACAGAGTGAATGGTGTTTTCTTCGTAGTTAGACAATCAAGTTGAAATCAAGAAAGTGAGTGGTATAGTAATGGAACTGTTTAACTTTTTTGTGACTGGCAGACAGTTAAGAACCCTGATAGATGCCAGCAACCACTTTCATTTGGTCCTGTCGCTGGATGGATTGGGCACGCTAGCCGCCTATCAACCATGGAGCTATTGTTTAGCAACTCTTCTAGACTTTTCAGCAGAAAATGTTGTTCTTTGTCCTCCCCATGGAGCAATCAGATGAATCTGTAAGCTCCACTCTGGATTGTTGCCCCCAGCGCATGTTCAATCAATTTGTATTTTGTATGTTTCTGTATTGAACCAAATAGAAACGTTATAATGAAATACTGACATTTTTGCTGACAACAGCGATCAGGGCGTGTTTTGCGCAGCTGTCTCCCTATTTTAGATGGAGGTTATTTTACATCTCCTTATGGAACGAAACAAGTGTATATAGAATGATCACGCCATCACGCGGACGTGACCGGACGCAGAGGATTCACACACATACAAATATAATTATGATTCATTCCCCCTATTTATAATTACTCATTGAAATGTTATCCCCGTGCATTTTGAAAGCTTCTATCTGTAAAAAACACTGCTCACCTTGAAGAGTCTCCGTCGACTGACGGGCTTCCGACTGATGATTCGACTTGTCGACTTTCAGGGAGAAGCCCTAATATTGAGTACGGTTAATCAAATGAACACGATATTGCATTCAAAATATCAATAACTTTCCTTGTTTCCTCTTATATTTCCGGTGATTCAGAAAAACATTATGATCCACTGACAGTTTGTCATGTTTCCACTCAAATCCCTGTTTATAGCCTACAAGTAACACAGAAAAAATATGATTCTTTCATCAAAATTAAAAATGTCCTGCAGTCATCCAGGCTATCAGTTTAATATCAACATATGAATGCCCATTCGGCAGCACGTCTTCTGGACTCTGGGACCAATGATATGTTAGGTGAAATGACTGTGGACAAAGTTGCAAAATAAAAGACAAATACTGTGCAAAGCATTGACACACTTTGATAGCCTACCAATTGGTGTGTTGTCTGTGTTTGGTTGTTCTGGTTATTATGCATATATGCTTGTGTGCAAGTGCATAAGAGAGAGAGAGAGAGAGAGACCCTGCTCTTTACCTGTGTGTTCAGATGACTCATACAGCCATGTGATCCACAACCTTGAGAGTATCCACAGAAAGGGCACCATTTTAAACAGCAGTTTGGACTGTTAGTGTTGAGTTTATTTGGGAGCTATATAAAACATCTCTACATTGGAGCACTAAAACTATATTCTGGTAAAATGTATGCAAAAAGGCCGCTTTTTTAAAAGTATGGGAAAGGCAAATTATGTGTTTTCTCTGGTACAATAGCGTCATGGGGCCATCCATAACAAAATAAATCACCTGCGCTTGGTATGTCCGAAAGGGTACGTTTCCCCTGTACAGGACTCTGTTCTTCCTTTTCAAATGGGAAACCTGCCCACACCCTTGCCCACTGTCATCAGCTCCTGGGAGGCAGACAGTAGCAAACATTCATTCCACTAAATTCCTAAATAGAACATCTGTGTTGTCCGTCCATGATATCACCCACACCCTGGTTACGCTACATGAATCTCTTTGTATCTATAACACATAACAATACACCTCAGAATCCCTGCTTTATTACTGGTAAGTCACATTACTGGTAGCCACAAAATCCCTTTCTTTGGTTTGCACCTCTTTTTTTTAAGATTATATTGACAGGACTGCTTCCTACAGGTGATGTTTAAACCCTTATGGACCTCTTTCTTGAATGGACACCAACTCCTTGTATCTAGTATGGAATACTTTGTGTCTGTGTGGACATTTGCTGTGATGCAGGCCTCTTGGTAGACCCACACAGTGAGCCTGCATAATGTAAGATCAGAGGCTCTTTGCTTGGCGCAGACCTCGCATTCTGCTTCACCCTGTGAGCATTCGGGCAACCAGCTGTCATGTGTGAATGACGCTGCTGTCACCATCCTCAGCACATCAGTGTGAGATGGCAGAGATTGGCTCTGGAGACTTGGGGAAGGAGGTTATTTTGAACACTGGCAGTTAGACGCTAAATAGTAGCTAGCCACAGTTCCTATGTGTCATCTGCAGGTGTTACCAGTGATTTGCCAGGGGTTTTTCCTTTTTCCATTTCTATACCATTTGCATAGAGATCTTGTGTGATTGCAAGAGGCCTATTTCTCCAACATTACCACTTTTCTGGGTCTCGTAACCTTTTTTCGCATCAAGTATATGAACCATATGTCACGTCATGAAGCTAAAGAAGTCTTTAGCGACGCAGCCACATTTATTGCATGTATTACACATTGCACCGTCAACAATTTGCTGTTTGTTTGAACCTCCGATTTTAATTTTTAGTGCATGCGAATTTAAAATGTAAGACTTTCTTAAGACATTTTAATTGCACAGTTTAACAAAATGTAAGGACAACTTTGCAAGAAAAAACAAGCACCAAATGTGAAAATATAGGCATATTAGAACTTAAGGAGGATCAGCCAAGTCCAGGTTTCTTCTGTCAAAGGTTCAGTCCTGTTTATGCAGACTGTGACTCCTTTATCTCATCAGCACCTCTTCATAAACAACATTGCTGAGAACACGGCACTTCTTCTTTGTCTCTTCATCATGAGCAAGAATATGAAGTCCACTTGATCGGCTAACCCTGCTGGCCACACTCTTTGTGACTCAGTCGCAGAGCCCTGAAGCTCCGCCCGCTGCTGCACAAAGCTGAGCAGTCATGTGTTGTTTATTTATATTACATGTGTCACATGTCTAAATTGCACCAAATTTTCCACTGCATGTCCTTGAGTCCCCAGCAATATACCTGCCAAATGGGAACTCGATTGAATGAGATAATCGGAGGACATACAGACAGTCATACAGACAGGGATTCCTTCCTTTATAGTTACACTAGTGCATGCCCTTTCAACATTGTAGAACTTTCTAAGACATGTGGATGGCACAGTTTAACAAAATAGCAATGATTCAGTCCTTCGCATGCAATTCAATATTCTTTCAAAGACATGAAAGTGACTGTATGCGTACTGTAGACTGTATGCGGATCATTTTTTAATACAGTTGCTTTACAGATGCACAGTTCTGTCCTCTATTTTGATTTAGTTGTGTAGCGTACTTTGCGGGGTTGGTGTCCCAGATTAATCGTCATCAGTCACAGCCATCATGCCCATTACTTTTCTATTGGCAATATCTTGCTTTGCCATGTACCATCAGCTTTATATGGTTTTTCTCTTTGCATTCTCTCTCTCACCTTCATAACATGGAGTAGGTGAGGTGCAGTGTTAACCTGCTTTGGAGATGACAAATGTGTGTTTACAGTCCATGCAGGTTGGCCTTCCACTGCTTCAGCAGACCTCATGTTAAAGAGATCAACCAACTACTATTCCTGACTGTGTAGATCACATTGTACTTGACAGTACAATAGCCATTCAGAAGGAAAACTAATACTAGCCCAAAGCGTTTGTCCCACCCTACCTTGACCAGTAGTAACAAACTTCATGTTGTGCGTAATTAGCAATTGTGAAATGTTCTTCCATGCATGCAAAAATAAATGGAGGCTTATGTCTGATGCATGTAGATGACTTTGTCTGGTTAATATGTTTTGCTTTCATGTTGTGTTTGACGCCATATGACACTGACTCACTATGTAGACCTCCACAGTTCAGTGCTGGGAGGCAAGGGAGTGTGAGAACGTCTGTTACTGGATTGTTTGGCAACTAAACTTCTCTCTCTCTCTCTCTTATCCATATGGCTTAAATGTGTATATCGTGTGTATATGTTGTCTGTATTCCCATAGCCAGCTGGAGCAACCTTACTTCAGGCAATCCAGTCATACCTTTCCTGATGTCTTTAATGTCCCTGTTTACCGCACTCTGCTATTATTACATTACATTACATTACATTTAGTCATTTAGCAGACGCTTTTATCCAAAGCGACTTACAATTGTTCAAACACCGACGGACGCAGCCATCAGGAGCAATTAGGGGTTAATTGTCTTGCTCAAGGACACTACAACATGCTAGCAGGGGGAGCCTGGGATCGAACCAGCAACCTTTAGATCACTAGACCACCAGCTCTACCGCCTGAGCCACCATCCCCATAATTATATATAATATATATAATATAATATAATTATATATTATAATTAAGATTCCAACAATTAACTGAAAGTTCCAACCAAAGCCAGTAGAACCGGGAGTGAAATGTACTATTGAGTTAGTATATCTGTAATATAATGCTGTATTTTTCTAGGACAGCAATGTCATTTATCATTATTTTTTTGCTCACAGTGGCTAAAGCAGGAGCTAATAGTAGCTATTCAGCAGAGTTTATGACGGGATGTTCATTGTTGCACCTGACCCTTCCCAAACGTAAAAAAGTAGCCAAAGGTTGATTCTTATTTTTTTACTACACAGTTGTGACTTGGTGCAGGGAAGGATTTGGAGCAGTCGCTCACACGCAATGCATACTGGTACATGTAGTTATTGTGGGATAGGCTCTGAGCGGCAGAATAGTGATATCTGTCAATAACAATGGCAATGAAGTGCTTAGTTTTTTTAGGCTTAATAAGCAATCGTCCACATTATTAGTCTTTTCCATTAAGTCAGCCCATGTTTCAAGTGAGTATTGTGTTAGCTGATGGTAACCCTTAGGGTTCAATGTTTGTTTTTTAACCTGTACCTAATGTATTCTCAGCTTTGTAGATAAACTTTGTCATTGAAGTGGTAAGAAACTGTTGTTTGTTTTTTTGATTTATTCTTGCTCTCGCTCTCCACAATTAAGTTCGTATGTGCCTGTACTTGTTATGGGCTGGGCTATTGTTCTCTCATTGATTCGTAAGTTATGAAAGAGCTGCTCCCTTGTTGGCAGTTGGGATTTTTGTCTTCTCCCTACAGGGCGGCACAAATCTGTAATCCCTATACATACAGTATAGGCCATTATCTCTTTTTAGCCTAAAGCAGCCAATCCAAGCAGTCAATTTGTTTCAAAAAGAAAAGTCAAAATGACAAATTGACATCTTTCATTGAAGTTAGATGTTTTTGTAACCAGATTTAGTTGTTGGCGGTTCAGAAGAGAACCACATGTAATCATGATGTGCCCTCCTGTTTCTACAACACAATTCCAACGGGCTAGCGGTGTAACGGAGCATAGTTGATCCGCACATATCCCCCCCCGACCGTTCCGCTCGCATGTCAACCACAGATCAATTGCAAAATTTAACCATCATAGGGAAATGCAGTTTTACTGCCACTGCTACTTTTAGAAGTAGTAATTCCATAAATCTTGATGCAGAGTTGCGGTTAGTAGAAGACAGACAAGACAGATGCGTGCTGTGTTTTACTCTAAAAGCGCAATGTTTGCTTTATAGTACATTGCGCTGTGTTGCTGTTACCTTAAGACATGTTGGGAATGAGCTGCTGTATGTCACTGCCATGCCTATACATTGGCCATGTTGGAGCTGTCAAGAGCCGCTTGTAGACAAATACCATGTGAATTGAGAGACTTCTCTACAAAATCGACTGTAACTTCCTTAATTCTATACGGATTTTCATTAAATTTAGTTTGTTTTAAACATGAGATATTGAACATACTGATACTAGTTTCTTATTGGAATTAAATTTAGTGACTGGGGGCGGATCTAATTATATTCTTTCATCCACTTCTATGTTTAAAGGAAGAAGGTATCATGCGTGCCTCATAATGCACTTTAATTTAACAATTGATTTTTACGATTTTATTTAAACATTGGACATCTTGTATTTTTTCTTTTAAGACCATGGGCAAATGTTCCTTGCTTTAAGTGTTTTACAGAATAAATGGAAAGCAAAGTTATATTTGTCTCCCTTTCTTTTTTGCTGATCTGAAAAATGATCCGATCCGTGACTCAAAACCGGGATCAGATCCAAACCGTGAGCTTTGTGATCCGTTGCACCCCTACAACTGGCTTTGTAGCGTAAACACAACTGGGCGGTATTTGTTATGTATGTTGGTGAACGATGAGAGTGAACGATGAGACTACCCGATCACTCATTCAGAACCATATTATTCCAAATTGGTGAAATAGCAATTTTTATTTATTTTATTTTTATTTTTTTTTACTTATTAAATTACATTATTATATAAATTAATTTGTGTTCGGAAGTTGAACTTATTTATGGATGGCTCCATTACTTCATTCATAGTTGCTCCTACCAGTGTGACTGTCTGTGTTTTGATGTTAACATTACACTCTCTTGAGTTAGTCCACCATCTGATTGATGGTGGTCAAGGCTGGCAGTATAGTAAAGGAAAATATGTGATTCCGATGGGCATGGGCGCAGGTGAGATGGATTCTTGTTGTTCGACATCCTGATGCTTTAGCAGGTTACTGTGCTGGCTGACTACAGTAGTTTCTGCTTGACTTGGCAGATAGTAGTTTCTGCTTCACTTGGCGAATTGTAGTTCCGGCTTGACTTGGCAGCCATATTTTACAGCAGATTATTGCGCTAGAACCACTATCACCTGAAACACCTGATTAAGGCTCCATTGGCAGAATACTATTTTAAAATATATTTTTCTTTTGAACGGTTAAAACCATTTATATGTCCAATTCAGTTTTGGCAAGGCTCTGTTAGATCGAGCCTTCCTTTTATTGATGTAGGAAACTTGGTTGTGGAATTGTGTTTATTTGTAGTTGCTTCTCAACAATAACATGGAGGGAGAGTGTGTGTTGCTGCTGTCTGTATTATTTAGCGGCTCCAACTAGTAGCAAGCGGACCAAGTTCACTCCAGTCTTTTGTTCTTAGCTCTTCACGGCTGGCATCTCCTATCCAGGGTGTTTGTTGAACCAGATGTCTCAAAGTCAATTATCTTTCAATATAATATGCAATGTAACTATGCAGACAGTGCATTGATGATGATTGGTAGATTGAGGATGCTGTAGTGAGTGAAATGATTCACGTGCAAAATTGAAAACTGTCTGACTGCTGAGCCTGGACTTTAGGAGTAACATTGGTCAAATATTATGTGTTTGTTTGTGATGTTTGTAATTAATGTTGAGAATCATATATGATAACTCATCTTTTGACGAGGTCCATCCTAAGTTGTGTCAGAACATTATCTTTGCTTTCCTTTATTAACCATAAATGAACAGTTATTTACTACTGCAAGAATTGTTACAGCCTTACTGTTGGTGTATTATTCTATCGTATATATGTTTCAGAGATACTGTAGTGAAACAACCTTAGAGGTTTTTACCTCACTTGTGATTTGCCCTTTAGACTAGGCCCATCCTCTCTCTACATCTAATGTTCAGAGACAAACCCCCTCAGCCCATCCCAAAGTCTCCAATCCCTTCTAAGACATATTAAGCAGCACTGAGCGATCAAACAGATAAATTAGATTGCCGGCAGGTTGCATGCAGCAGCTGTATCTGTGCTTGACATGATCCTGTTAGCCTGAAGCTGTGTGTTTGACTTATTTTTTGGCGCCTAGTGTATCTAGCACTGTTCAGAGTACACTGTGTAGGTTTGGTTTTTTTCCACAGCACCCGCTCTCTTTCTTCCCCTCTCCCACGCGCACACACATTTGCAAACACACTGTCTATTATCACCGCAGTGTGCAAGCTGAGGCCTTTACTACACAGCTGTCTTTGATGCAGGCCATTTGATGTGAAATTATTAAGTCTAATATTAATTACGTTGCGTTTTTCCCTTTTGCATTTGTCACACACTGTTCTCTCCAATCCTGTAACTCCCTCACCGGATCAGCACGCAAAATGTGGGATATTCAATGTTCAATTATTTGCAGGGTCTGCTGATATAGTTCAGAATTCGTCGGAACATTATCTGGGGGTGTTCTCCTGTCGTTGGAATGTGGGCTTTTCTTTTCCGGGTGTCTCCACCCCTCCCCTCTTAGGAAGTGTTTACGCATTTACATGTGCTTGCTCCACTGTAACACTGCAGCTTATTGCTTCTCCAAGGACACCGTGTTCACAGGACACTCACACTCACACACACATGCATATACAGTGACAACATGAACAACAGTGGTCATTGAGGCACTAAAAATACAGCGTTGCTCAACAGAGATTTATTGGGCCTCATGTAGGTTAAGGCACATATAGTTGGAAGCAGCAGATACTTTCCCTGTAAAGAATTAGAGAGCCAGTGTCCATCTAAATGGTAAGGAAGGTATGGTAAATAAGATGCGTTTACCATACTGTGTTGGAAAACTTCACAACACAGTATGATAAACTCATCCGTCCGTCAGTCAGTCAGTTGCCTGCAAGTGCTTGGGAAAGTTACTGGAGGTCCATTTAGAAATCCTGCCCCACCTGTATACATTTTAAATTCCACTAGCAGTACTCATTGCGCACTCATTAAGGGTAATTAGATATTGTCTTGTGTTGTGTTATTGTGGTATTGTATTATCGCTGACAGTACAATTAAGCTGAAATATTAAAATCTTTATTTGTTAAGTCATGTCAAGTTTATTTATGTAGTCCTTAATACAGTAGTCTCAATGTAGTCTGACTGAATACTGAAAGGTTTGTGGCAATTGTCATTATGTATAAAATGTAAATGTAATATGTATAGAAATGTATTGTGAGCCATCTCATCAATAATGAATCAAGTCATGTGATTCAGCCCTATGCCTAATTGTCTGTTCAGTCTATCATTTAATATTGGGCTTGGAATAAGCAGATTGTGACATAAACATTTGATTTAATCTAAAATTCCCATAATTTCCCTGCTAATAATTCTTCCTTATCTTATCTTACCTCACACACACACACACAGACACCCTAGACAGTGCTAAGATAGGGCCTAAATACAGATACTCGCTGTCTACCCTCCAGTGTACACGCTTAGATACGCTACAAGCTAACAATGTCCCGTGGCTCACCACTATTAATAGATTATTATCACTTGATTAACCATGAAAGAGGTTAAGTAACCAGGAGGCATCTAGTGTGAAGGTTTCTCAACACTATTTAGGGAATGAGGCCAGAGGGTAACATTGCAGCACTCATCCTTGTCAGGCCCAAATGTGAATAACAATTATGGTATTGTTGTACTGTTGTATAGATACAGTTTGTGGTGTTTTTACACATACTTGTATTGACTGTCCGCCAATCTGTTTGACTGGACTGGAGGTGTTGAGTGAATGAGATGCAAGGGAATGAAAACAATAAGTATTTGGTCTGCATTCAATATGTGAGATATTCTCACCTTGGCGTCTGCAATCAAAATGCTGACAGCAGCAGAAAGTCAAATTCCGCATCTGGTAGCATGACACATATTCACGCACAAGCCTCTCCTTCGCCGATGCACTTTATAATAGGGCCAATCTACATGTTCTTTCTTTCATCTTACATACCCCCCTTAATTTGCCTTTGCCTTTTTGTCAATTTTATGCATACTTTTATTGGTGTGGTACATTTTATCCGAACGCTTTCATGCCTAATAACTTCTCGATCTTTATCTCTCTCTGACTCCTATATTTGTCATCTCTCAGCAGACTCTCCAAATCTATTTCAGCAGTTTTTAATGTGGTCCAGTCAGATGACTGTTGTTAGCCTTGCAACAGTCTGTTGTGGTGAGAGTGGCTAAACCAAACACAGCGTAAGGACATTTCTGATTCTTTCTGCTCTGACAGGAGTTCCCCACAGGGCAGACTTATCAAAGACGAAACAAATCAAAATAACTACACAACAACAATACTGCTTTGTAGTGGCTGTGTAGTATTCCCGGACTTTATTACAAGGGCTCACGCTTTCTAAAAAGAAATAGCGGTTAAGTTAAATAAATATATATGTAAATCATTGAATCACTTTATTCCTATTTAATCTCATTATCAACAAAAACATTAGAGCCACACTGAGTTTCCCCCACATCATCCCCTTCCACTGCATGTTGTCCCAACACTTAACACCTGGTGACATCCAGCATTTGTCATCAGTGGGAAAGGGAAAAACCCGGCTTTCAGTCCTGGGCAAATGACGTTGCAATAGACAGGTTTTAATCCGCTCCACCTCCGATCAGCTCTGACGTACACAGGACACTAAGGTCGACCCACTTATTTTGGCCCCTTTACTAGCGCGATGTGACGCATGTTGGAATTCCGTATGTTGGCGCATAAATACAGAGGAATATCCGTCTATCTTCCCATCATTTTAAATCCCGTTTAGAATCCAAAATCACAAGTTAGTGACATTTTTCCGCATTGGGCGACCATGAAATGCTTTGAGTGTGCGGATCGCACTGTGTGGAGCAGAGAGGAGAACCCCCACGCTTCCCGCCGGGCTCAGTCACTCCAGCATCGCCCTAAGCCGGTCCCTGCTCCCCACCGCCGAAGGACCGCCACTTCACGCTGTTTCTCCTGTAGTGTTGGGTTGTTCATGAACAATCCGATTCTTTTGAATGGCTCAAAATACTTTTTTTGTTTTTATTCCAAGTTTACAGTTTTATATCATCATTTGTTTAAGTTTCTGTCTCATCTACTGTTTTTAGTTCACAATCACACTGGAACACGCCCCTTTTCTGTTGTTTTCGTGATAGAAAAAAACGTCATTTCTCCTAGCAATGGGAAAGGTGTAAACCGCCTATTTTTAGCAGCTTACCCAGGCTTTTCAAACCCGGGTAAATCCGCAAATTTTGGGGTGAAAAGTGTATATGTGAAATAACCTACAATGCAGTCGTACTTTGTTGTTCTGGAAAATCTGTAAGCAGCTTGCAGAGATGGACAAAAACCTCTGTCTGTTAGGTGGCGATAAAGCATGCATCATTAATACGACGCTGTGAGCTCTTCATGTCCATTCCACTGGCAATGTGCCGCAGTGCCATTATGGAACAACTCCATATTTGTTATGGCACTTTATTGGTTGATTGATCTTACGGTTTGCCTGGCAGTGTGGTATCATGCAAGTGAAAGGCCTCAGGTCTACTAGCACAGGTGCTCCATTTTATTTATTTAATCGTGGGGGCTAATATTTAGATTGACTAGATATGTGTTATAATGTAAAGCTCCCTACATACACCATTGTATGTTAATGTGTACTATGGCTACTACTATCAGAATTGTAATGAATATAAAATGCAGAATGCCTGGATGTAAAAGCAAACAGGATGTGTTAAAAGTTTGTAATCTGATCACCAGAACTTCTTCTGAGGCCATTTCACATTTAACAACCTTGTGATGATGCGATGCCTTTTTTAATCTGTGTGCGTGCGTGCGTGTGTCAGCATCTATCTTGACCTACTGCATACTAAAATCTACTGTTCTGACCTATATTATCTTTGTTTTTTAGCCCAGAATGTGACAGTGGAGGAGATCCTAGCCGCCTATAGACTGGCTTGTCAGAAACTCAACTGCAAGCCCATCCCCAAAGTGATCAAGCAGATACAGGTGAGGCTCGGCTGAACATAACGGAAAATGTGCATCATCTGTGTAACAATGCATAATGTAGTAACACCTGCATTTTTTTCGTAACTTGCCAAAATGTAAAAAAATTTAACTTTATTATATTATAACCCACCGTTTGTAATAACTTGCCACATTTCCTCATAAACATCTTGAACAAAATACTTACAAATTATTGTAAGTATTGCCGCATTTTGCCATTACATAATGTGTTATTACATATTCCAGCATTAACATTTTTAATTGAATGCATTATGTTATAACACACAAAAATTGCTGTCTCCATTTAGTATTGCAGTACAAGTACACTTGACTACTACTGAGTACTTCAGAGTTTTTCACTGTTATATTCCAGTGTTTTAATTATAAAAGTTATTACATATGCCATTGTTACAAACTGTTACAGAAAAGCTATACACCTGTGCTATATGCAGTGTGTGTATAGAGTGTGTGAATTCCTGGCGTTGAGGTATAACCATTTTGGACTCTTTAGTCTCAGTTTCAAGGAACAGCTTTCCTTTTCTACTACATGACCCCGGGGTGGGGTTTTGTGCCAGCTACGGTTGTTGTTTTTCTGTTCTTGAAGAAGGAGGTCTTTTCTTTTGGCTTTTGTGGTTGTTTGGCTATGGGTTAGCCAGCATGGTCATGTGTTTCCTAATCCCTCATTATAAAAAGTACTTAGGATCGAGTGGGGAAAGCCTCAGGCCTATTCGTTTATATGATGCTGCCTAACATGTGCGTGTGTGTGTGTGGGTGGGTGAGTGGGAATAGTATACCCACTTCATCAACTATTCCCACAGCCCTGTAGTTGTATTATGTAACAAAATATAGCTGAAATTGCCCCAATTATGCTCTATGAAAGTTACTGTATAATAGGATATTATTTTGCAGGGTATTAATTAGAGTTTGTGCACATGTCAACAGTAATTGAATTTACATCTCTTTATTTAAATTGAAACATCCCTCAACATACTCAGCAACATGCAAGGTATGTATGTAACATACAACTATGTATGCAGCAAGCGTATAGATCATATTTTCATATGCTATATATAAATGCGGTGCCTCCATTGGTTATGTTGTACAACTTGGCCATTATACCCTTTGTTGAGGAAAGATGGAGTTGTCTTTTTCATAAGCTGTCTCACAGCTATGCCACACAATTATGAGGAAATGTGGTGAAATGTCTAAAAACGAACAAAAAGATTGTTGCATTGATGCTATTAAGAACATGAATGTGTTTGGTTAGGCTATTTCCTCAAACTTCCTCAAAGGTTCGACAGCAGTGCCAAGTAACCACAATTGCATTTGTCTAATCATGGCAGCAAGAGACTGCTTAGCGATAAGTAGCTAGCATTCAATGACAAAGAAGCTTCCGGGTTGAGCTAAGGGTTCACCCTCTCCGGTGACTCTCCCAGCCCTAGTTCTCTCTCCACTATACCCTATATGTTATTTGTTGTACCTTGAATCTAAGGCCCATTTTACACCTGGCATTAGCATGTGTCTTGGGTGATCCGATCACAAGTGGACAGCTCAAAGTACGCCTGTTCACACCTGGCATTAACATGCATCTTGGGTGATCCGATCACAAGTGGACAGCTCAAAGTACGCCTGTTTACACCTGGCATTAACATGCATCTCGCATAACAACTTGTGATCAGATCTCACTTCCCCTGCTCAATTTTTAGATAAACACATACATAATTTCCGGTTGCAAAGACCAAATGTGCAGACCTTGGCGCAGGCACAATGTAAACAATATAGACTGAAATTCTGGTGCCGTGTGTACTGCACACAGCACAGGGTTCAGGCTGAGAAGATTTATTTAGTTTCCTGATTTTCTCAGAGTATTGGAGTGGAATTTTTTCTCCCCTAGACAGCAGTGCACAGTACATGCTGCAAAACGCCACTGCACTGTCTAGACAGCGGTGTAGACATATGCATTTATTTTTGTTTGTTTCCTACTTGTACGAAACAATTTTTTTTAAGTTAAGGGAGTGTCCCGATCACTGTGGAATGGGAGCATCTCCAGTCCACTGCTTGTTTTGTTTCCCTTGTCTCTGGCCAAAATAAATAAAAACATAGTGGTTTTTACTTTAGATTTATTTCCATTTGTTTTGTACTTGTATGAAACACATTTTTTAAACACAACTGAGTTAAGGGACTGTCCTGATCACTGCATAATGGAAGGAACAAAACAAAAAAGCTGTGTGTCACATATCGTTTCACGCACGTCTTCCTGTTGTTTTTTGTTGCTATGGGACTTAATTTCATAATTTCTTTCTCTTTAAATACTTTATTGTAAATAATAAATCCTGAACTTCTGTAACAGGGAGACTTTCCCGACCAGACATTAATTTGACGCTGTTGGAGCGTGATGAGTACGTTCTTTCGCTTACACAGAGGACATCAGTTGAGTAGACGGTCTTTCAATATGGCCCGGGACATGTTTGTGTTTACGCTGCTCAAAGGATGTGGCCATATGCCCATATCCCAGAGCACCTCAGAATGTGGTCTGAGTGATCGGATCTCGAACCGCATTGAGGACGTATTGGGTGCGTTTACACATGGCATTAGTGATCGGATCACCAAAGACGCATGTTAATGCCAGTTGTAAACAGGGTCTAACTGCACTTTGAATTCTGCTTGGGGTTATTCATAGAAAACAGAATGATCAGAAAGAAGAAGAATCCATGATGATGTTTTAGGAAAATGAAGGTTCTGTGATAGATGAGAAACCAATGCCTAGCAGAGAAGCTGAGACCTTTCCACTATTTTTTCTGATCTAGAAATGAAGGAAGGAGTCGGATATTGTCAGTTGACCTGCTGTGCTATTGGCTGTAATGGAAGTGAATGGCAAGAAATATGAAAATAGGCCAGAGGTAGTAGACATGTAGCGGCCAAAACTGAATGACATTTTAGCTAATTGACCAGTTTCCTGTCCAGTAAGCCCATGCTGTTGTTTCTACATTGTGGTAAAGGAAAATTTGAGTGACTATTTACATATGTGCTAAGTCCTCAAAACTGACCCTCCCTCGCTAACCAAACACACACTGTGTACACAAACAGAAATGCAAGGACAGATTACATACTAAATACCTACCTTTACCATGTCCAAGTATTCCTGGATGAGAAGGTAGAAATAGTATATCATTCAAAATGTGACTAACGGTGTGACCATATTTGACGGTATTAGTCATTTGACAGTAACATGGGAAGTAGTTTGATTTATTTTTTTGTCAGGCAGACACAGGCGAATCACACATTCTCTCAAAACAAACAATTAGTCTGAGGTTTATGTAACAAAGTATGTATCATTCTTTTGTAGTGTGCAATTTTGTACTGATTGGACAAAAGATAGAAAAATACAAGTGGCAGCGATATTGCAAAAATGCATATCTTGAGTGAATTCAGAATGGGTCACATACAAATCAGGTACATGACCTCATCTAATCTGCCAAGTATTTAAATCACAAACCAGAACTGTGAGTGAGCTTTTCTACCAGACAGGCCTTGATAAGGAGTTTCCTTGAAATGGCAGTGGCAGGTTTCAGGTTTCTTAAGCCCTTTACACACATAGTTCCTGGTAAATTACTGGGATAACCTTTCTGGCACTGATAGTGATTTTCACTATTGACACATGCATCTACATTTTGGAATATATCGGTTTTGCATGTTTTCACACATGCCATGATAATGCTGGAATAAATGTGGCAAGGGATTGTCTGTTCCAGTGTAGATGCAATCATATGGACAATCTGTGTCGACAACGCACGTAAAATCTGATTTGCGCGTCTGGTGTCTCCCAGACGCACTCGGTTCCCTCCGGTGACGGAGCCAGGACAGAGGAAGCCCCCGTCCCTGGACACAATAAAACAAAGTGAATTTAATCGGTGTGGTCATTTTCAACCTGTCCTACACTCTCTGTCTCCGGAGAAGGAATGTTCTCCGCTCGCTTCCTCTCTGGCTCCGCGCTCCAGCGCAGCTGGCGAGCAAGTGAAGCAGCTGACGAGCAAGTGAAGCAGCTGGCGAGCAAGTGAAGCACTTGTGCGCGATGTCCAGCAATGTTACTCCTTCCATTCACAACACCTCCATAACACAGCCTTACTGGCATTTTCCCGCAAATGATACTCGGTCTTGAGGTGGGAAATGAAAGGTGGAAACAAATTTCCTGGAATATTGTTCCCTGCTCCCATTCACACATGACCCAATGAAGGAATGGTTCCAGAACATTGCTGGGAAAGACTGCATGTGTGAAAGGGGCTTTAGTCTTTAGATACATATTCCACGCTCGTCTTTGCTTTCCATCTAGGCAGAAATGGACGATTTTGTGTTTTTTAACAGCTGAAAAATAACTCATGTATACCGATCAGCCACAACATTAAAACCACCTAATATTGTGGAGCTCCCTGTCATGCCACCAAAACAGCTCTGACCCCTCGAGGCATGGATTTTACACAACCTCTGAAAGTGTCCTGCGGTATCTGGCACCAAGACGTTAGCAGCAGGTCCTTAAAGTCCTGTAATACCATTTTTACACCAAAACTACGGGTGTACCCAGGTTTTTGAAACGCTTTTATACCCGCTAAAAATAGCTGATTGACAACTTTACCAGGAGAAATGCCGTTTCTTTTTTCTTTTTTTTTTTTGTGTGTCACATCCGACATCACAAACACTCCATAAAAGGGGCATGTCCTTGTTCCAGTGTTATTGGGAACAGAACAGTAGAGGAGACTGTAACTTAAACAAACAACTACATAAAACTGTAAAACTTGGGGGGGGTCGGCCGTGAGCGACCCAACACCAGACCTGCCAACCTGCACACATTTTGTGTACCAACCACACAATTCTTGGTCAAAATACACAGGTATGAAATGCCAGCTGAAATTTTGCAAATATAGATATTTATATATATATATATATATATATATATATATATATATATATATATATATATATATATATATATATATATATATATATGTATGTTTAATTGTGATTCAATTACAGAGAACAATCAATCAATAGAAAACGATCCCGTACTTTTAGTCTGTATTTAAACTGCATCTTTCCTATTGGACCAGATGTTAGGACCTTGTGCTTGTGGTTCGGTAACCCCTCTCCTCTCACTCACTCATCATCCACCGATACGCAGTGGTTCTTTATTATCCACTGAGACGTAATGCTGCATTGCCGAGATAAAATGGTAAATGGGGATGTAAAAATCAAGCAAAAAAACGTGACCGTAATGTTAACATATAAAATGTGAGATGCATCGATCGATCGGCCAGTGTCAGATTTATCCGATTCTGTTTCAAATTTACACGCCCGATACTGTTCTCACATACTCGTAAAAATGCTCCGATACTCAAATCCGATACCAACGTAATGTAATGTAGTTGACGCTCAAAATAGAGGGAAATGAATAAAATGTCAACTGTTTGTAGGTACTACAAGGTAAACAAAGAAGATTAGGTTAGTTATTCATCAATCACCTGACAGTATTCCATAATTGTGCAGACTGCATTTCTATTGCTGTCACTACAGCGGGGCATCTGCTCCAGAGTTTCCGTTAGAAGGGGGGGCTTGGTTCTGTATTGACAAACATGATTGGTCAGAGGTTAAGCTTTCAGATCAGCTTTAGATCGTCTAGTCTGATTGGCTTCCCGTTGCAACTTGCAGAGCGCAACAGATGACTTTTTTTTTTTTTTTTTTTACAGAAATGATCCACCCAGCACTAATTAAAATTGTGTTTGGAGGGAATTATTTTCACCAAACATTATGCCCGGAGAGATTTAAATGTGTCGGACAGGTCAAAAACCAGCAATTAGTGTCTGCTCTGGTTTTCCGTAGTGCACAAGCTCTGCTCGTGATGAAAGTTTCGACTCTTTTTTCTCAATGAGTCACTCAGTAAAACGAGTCTTTCGATTTGATTCAGTTGGTTTAATGCACAGTGAGTGAAGGAAGACTGCCAGTGAATTAAAGCGAAAAGAGTCACCCATTTATTATTATTACTTTTTTCTGCAATGATTGCAATTTTTTTTGGAATGGCAAGTACCATATAAATATAATAGAAATATATATTTGCACTTAAAAGTGAAAGAGACTTTAATTTGAAGTTTGAACTGGACATTTCCATGTTAGTTATATGTTATGTCCTACTAAAACTGAGTGAGAGTTACAGGTTAAATTATACTGAAACTTGCTGACGGTCACATATACTATTTTACTGGAACTCAGTGACCGTTCCATGTTGTATTTTATTTTATTGGAACTCAAGTACAGTTTTATGTTCTTTTATTCTTCCATAGTGAATTATGAACAATAATAAAATCAGCAATCTCACTAGTGTGGTAACTGAAAATTGCAGCGGTAGTCCATATATGCAGCTGTCCTATCACGTGAGCGTGATCAGATCACATGATGTATTTGTCATTGACTTACAGCAGAT
This sequence comes from Zeus faber, assembly GCF_960531495.2. Lineage (NCBI taxonomy): Eukaryota > Metazoa > Chordata > Actinopteri > Zeiformes > Zeidae > Zeus > Zeus faber. The sequence continues at coordinate 17,635,410 of NC_137197.1, forward strand.
ATACCCAATGAGACCAAATGATAAGAAAATTTGATTCCTCCAATCATTGATATAAACTCAAAATGATCGGATAAGAATGTAAGAGATATCTAATAGTCAATTTTTTTTATTATGAACATACTATTGGATGACAATCAGAATCAGCAAGTCAGACCTGGAAAAAAAATCAGAAATAGAAGCAGCCAAGAAAATTGCAATCGGTGCATCTCTTCTTGGTAAACCTGTTGGGCAACTTTACAAGCTGATGAATTTCAAGGGGTATATCCTTGAGACAGATCAGATAATGAGATAAACTTGTATACATAGTTAACCGTAGTAGATTGCATATGATGTGATTAGCTTCAATACAAGAGGCCTGCGGTGTAAGTAACTGATGGAGTAATTTAACAGTCACTCAAAGGCAACAGAGACTCTGTTACACTATTGTGGTACTCAAAATATTTTCCCAAGGTTGGCAGGTCTGCAACACTCCAATAGAAGCAGCATGGAGTATCCATGCCTGCACCTGCAGCGCTCGATGCGCGGTGCGCGTACCAGTCCTTCAGTGGTGGAGAGCGGAAACGCTCCCCCAGTTCGGGGACGGGCTTGGGGCAGTGCTGGAGTGGCTCGGAGCACCCGGGGTAGCATGGGGTTCTCCGCTGTAGTCCCCGCAGAGCAGTCCCCACACTCTCCATGCGGGGGAAAAGTCATTAACTTCTGATTTTGATTTTGGATTGTAAATCAGATATGAGATGATCGATGATACACGGTTATTCCTGTCTATTTATGCGCCGAAGTCCGGAAATTCCCACAGGCATCGCATCGGGCCGGTAAAAGGGGTGAAAATTTGCGTGTCTACCCGGGTGTCGTGTTTACATCAAAGCCAATGGGAGCTGGAGCTGATCTAAAAACCAGTCTATTACAGGGTTATTTGAGCCGTTATTTGAACTTGGGTGTTACCTTTCCCGCTAATGACAAATGCCGGATGTTAGCGGGTGTTACCCGGTTTTTGGCGTAGTGGCAAAGGAGTATAAGTTCAAGGTGGGGCCCCCATGGATCGGGCTTGTTGTTCCAGCACATCCCACAGATGCTCCATCTGATTGAGATTGGGGAATTTGGAGGCAAAGTCAACACCTTGAACTCTTTGTCATGTTCCTCAAAGCATTATTGAACAATTTTTGCAGTGCAACAGGGAGCGTTATCCTGCTAAAAAAGGCCACTGCCATCAAGGAATACATGTTAATGTCTCAATGTTATTTATTCACTTCAACTACACCACTTCACATACACACACGCACACACACACACACACACACACACACCTGATCGGTGAACAGTCTTTTGGGGTGTTCACGGTATGCAGAGACAACCGGTGAACCCTCTGACAGGGTCATAAGCGCCCATGGGCTCATTGCTGTATATTGTGAAACAATGCTGTAATGTGAGGAGGCAAAAATAAGTGCTGTAAAGTGAAAAAAAGCTTAATAAAATCAATATTTGGTGTAACCGCCCTTTGCCTTCAAAACAGCACCAATTCAACTTGATACACTTGCACACAGTTTTTTAAGGTACTCGGCAGGTAGGCTGCTCCAAGCATCTTAGAGAACTTGCCACAGTTCTTAGAGAACTTGCCACAGTTCTTCTGTGAATTTCTGTCTCAATTGATTGTCTCTTCCTGTCATCCCAGAATGACTTTACGACGTTGAAATCAGGGCACTGTGGGGGCCATACCATCTGTTGCAGGACTCCTTGTTATTTGTTTCGCTGAAGGTAGTTCTTTATGACTCTGGCTGTATGTTTGGTGTCGTGTCATTCTACATGACATATTGACACACTAATGCAGAAGATATAAAATAGCCGTCTAAATGTTTTTGTGAAAAATCTAAAGCTTTTGCACAGTACTGTACATATACTAGGACTGTCCAAAAATGGCTTCGCAGGACAGATGTGCTATCCCTGTTTGTTGTGCCACATTGCCTAACTACATCCCCACAACTCCCTCTCTTGCTGAGTTTTATGTACACACACACCTGCACGCGCGGCTCTCTTTGTTGGGGTGATATATGGCAGGCCCCAAATGCTGTCACATTTGTGACGTGGGAGAAGAAATCCCGGTCGTGCCCACCACGCCCCCAGATCAGCTGTTCTGACATCACAGCCACTTGTGGAAAAGCACGCCGATGTGCTAAGCTTCTGCTATCCCATGCCTACAAGCTTACTTCTAGGCCTGTTTGTGGGTGAATTTCCACTGCAAGCTGGACTGTCTTGGGTCTCTCACTCATTGTGTTTGCATGCACTTGAATAAGCCAATCAGAATCAGGTTATGGCAATATTCAGAATATTGCAAAAGTCATGTAAACACTGTACCACCATGTCATGTAAACACAGAGTTTGATGAGAGAGCTAAATATAGTGAGATATTTGGATGGGTGCAAGAACGTGAATGTGGACATGTTCAAGAAATTGAGCAAGCAGTAGAGCAAGTACAATAACCTGTTAATAACCAGACTATGCCGCTCACCACGTATACTTGAATCTTCCAGTAATTGCATAACTCCAAACGCCTTAAACACATTATTATCGTAATAACGATAACCATGACCTTTGAGCTTAATCTGGGTATTTAATGCATGTTAACACACTGTCTCTCTCTCTCCCTCTCTAACCTCTGTTGTTCCTTTTCCTCACGCCGCTCTTTTGGTCTGACCACGATCTTTATTCTCCTTTTATATCATGCACTGTCTGGCCAACCATTCCTTAACTTTTTCGACCGCTCTCGTCTAGTCTGTGGTCCAGTACGCCACTCTAATTTCTGCTTAGTCATCCTTGTACTAAACCAGCCATATAAACTGGCCAGTCAAACTAAATAGTTGGCGAGATGAGGTGGGGGGGGGGGGGTTAAGCCATTTACTGTTTTTCCCCTCTTTGCTGTAAATGCGTTCTCTATTAAGTCCAACTGGACTGTAAACGTGGCAGCCAGCCAGGGGCCCTACAAGTTAAGTACATTAAAGGGCAGGTACAGTTTTCGTGCGTCTATGGTGTTTGTGAATGTAAATCTTTGTCAACTCTATGTTGAATGCCTTCTCCTCAGTTTTCAATGTCGAAGTGTTAGGATCTGGGGCTGGTTGCACCAGCTGTGCCCAAGTTGGAGTTTTGCAGAGTTTTTGCACAATTGCAGGTTAAACTACTGAATATTACCATAACCACAAATAGTATTTCAAACTTAAACTCACATTTGAGCAAAATATTTAAGCAAGCCATTGACTGCGAATAACAGTTAAAATAGAATGGCAGAACAACTTGAGTATTTAGATCAACATTTACATGTTTGAGATGAATGAAAAGTGGTTGACATTTTTACACCCGTCTCAATTTTGACAGTTGACGTAATAAAAAGAACTGGTTTTCTAGTAGCTGGCAGCCAGCACAACCCAATTCACAACATTCAGCTTTCCCCAAGCCTCCGAGTGTGTCACGCAGTGTTCAGTTTTACCTCTGATTCCATGCTGAATGTGATAGGTGGAGGATACATATCCACAAATCCCTTGTTTGTAGAGCACGGCGAAGGATTAAATTTGCTATGCACTGCCGCATCAACAGGAAACATGAAATATAGGCCGAAACTTTGTTTACAATTTTGAAGGCTGATTATTGGATCAATCAAGATTGATGTCATATTACGTGACGACACATTATTTAATGGGGAGTCTGCGTCCTATTAAGTTTCGTGTTAAGAAGAACATCTGGTCCGATAAATTTAAGAAGCTACTAAGTAGTAGTTATTTAGATTATTAATTATAAATTTACCAGTTGTTACTAAGTCTCTGGTGTGAACTTAAGTTCAAACTTAGGTAAGAAAAGCTTGTGCAACTCTACCTTGGAGGCTTTACAACATTGTGTCACATGCATTAAATGTCTTATTGATGATGATTGATCTTAGACGTTATCATAGCTTCTATCCATTCGTAGTATCCCTGAAACGAACATACAGAAAGCATGAAACAATTTCACATAATATTTTCACATCAAAAATGTAAATATACCTCCAGTTGTGTTTGTAGTACCTGTTTGCTGAGTCCATGCTTATTATTATAATATTAGTTAATTATTATTACCTAATTTGCAGCCCTTCTTTCCTCCACATCAAGATATTTCAGAAACAGGAATGGATCACTCCAAAATCTTTTGAGAACATTCTGGGCCACCTAGTGTTCACTAAATATGAGACCGGAAAGCCCTGTCGGAGGCACATCTAAGGACTGGCCTGGTCATGTAGGCTTATTTTTCTTGCCCTTCTGCATATCATGCACCCACCAAATTCCACTGCCCAGACCACAGTCACTCCCCCATTTCAGCCTCTGGCAGATCTCACAGAAAAACATTTAGACTGATTACAAGCTTTTACTGACACGCTTCCCTATCAGCTGCGTGTTTATCAGGTTTGCAAGATTAAGCAAGATATGTGCCCATGTTTGTTCCAAATTGCACCTGCTGAAGGCCCATAGACAAGCACACATTTTGAATTAAACTGTTGTGTGGAAAGCACACAAATTGTCTTTATTTTTTTCTGTTTTTTAATTTATATCATATTAGACAGTGTTAAATGACAGGCTAAATATTGTATCCACTGTGATATGCAATACAAATTTTTTTTTTTTTTTTGTATTTTCTCACACGGTGGCGAAACACACACACACACATATATATATATATATATATATATATATATATATATATATATATATATATATATATATAAAAATTTTGTGGCATTTAATGATGTTTTTATAATATCTATCCATGGTTTAAAACTGAATACCAGGCAGCTACAATCTGCCAGGCTGACACACAGATAACTGGTGGTGGGACTCGAGCGTGGAGGTCATCAGGTGCATGTTGAAAAGCTAGGCAGCGCACTGGAGAGGGATTTGCTGGCACATAGTTTTGGTGTGTGTGTGTGTGTGTGTGTGTGTGTGTGTGTGTGTGTGTGTGTGTGTGTGTGTGTGTGTGTGTGTGTGTGTGTGTGTGTGTGTGTGTGTGTGTGTGTGTGTGTGTGTGTGTGTGTGTTTACTAGAGAAAAGGGTCATACAACCAATATAACCTTTTGATTCCCATGCTTTGGTGTCAAACTACATGACAAGATAATAGTTGAGCAATTTGGGCACACAGGGTACATGGTAGTACTGTTCGAAATTCAGTTGTAAACAATCCTACTAAGGTTTGTCACATTACTCTGTAAGGTTATGTATAGTATGCTGATCAGGCAGATCATTTACCAGTTAAACTCCCTATTTTCACATCATTAATAGTTTACAGTAAAAGGTCTTAATTTATTGATCACACAATACTAATTAAAGGCACGAAACAATAACCTGGAGCTATTGCCCAGCTCCTGTACAGAAGTTAACGACACCCCCATCAGAGGCATGCGCTCTTATCGGCTAAACTGTTCATATCTAAACTGTCACCGTTCATTTTGCTGTTGTGAAGACAAGACAAACTTGTTGCAGTGGCTCCCCCTAGCAGAGTTCCCTGGTGTTGCCCTGGGACACAAACATCCTCACATTCATAACGTACTACACGCTCGCTGATGTTTGGCAATATGGTTGAAAGTTTGTTTGGGAATGGTACTTTAACTACTATATACTTGTTGATTCTGTTCCTCCCCCATGTTATGTGAAAGCTTTAACTTGAAATCATTAATTAACTTGAATTTGAAAAGAGCAAGTGTGCTTCCGTGGCGGAATCCATGAGCGGAGCCTTGGGCAGATGTTTTTTTAAATAAGAATTAATCGCTTCGACTTCTTTCCATTTCTGTAGGAACTGAAGGATCTGACGGAGCGAAATGAATGCCTGGATCTTAAAGGTAAGGATTAATGGTCATGGATATACTCGCATAACATGGTTGACTTAAACATCTAAATCCCATGTTTCCCTGCCATCATAAAATGTCACAAATTGAGGGAAGTTTTGTTTCTTGTTTTTCAATCTGCGATCGTATTTGGATTGGTGTGTGCATGTGTAGGTGAAAAGCTGGACTACAAAGCGTGCGAGTCTCTTGAGGAGCTTCTGAAGAGGGTCCAGTTTAAAGTGGTGGACTTGGAGCAGACCAACTTGGATGAAGATGTAAGATGATCTTCTCCTTCTTTCTTTTCTTCCATTTCTTTCTCAAACACCTTTTATCCTCTCAGCCTTTATTCTTCACCCGCCTCTTTTTTTTCTTTTCTTTTCTTTTTTTTTTTTACTTCTGTACACTCACTTTTCCCCCCTAAATGTCTGACAGGATGTGGAGCGTTCCTCACCACTCCTTATACAGTACTTCTGTGTGTAAACAACACACACAATTTCCCACCCAAAATCACTCACACTTGGAACCGGTGGTTATACATCAACATACAGAAACATAGATTGAATTTTATTAGTGTTTTCAATGTGGTGTTAAAAAACGTTATTTTATAAGCGGTATAATGCCCTCCAAGATGTACTTTTTGTTCAATTATCCATCCATTAAACTGGGATAATGTTCACCTTGTAACAACAAATTATGTAATAATGCAGCTTTTCATAATAAATTTCCGCATTTTGTAGAAAATACCCTGCACACAATACAAAAACAAAAATTGCCTTCCAGATGTTAATTACAAAATTCGGCATTATTACAAACTGCATTGTTCCACATCTCGTCAGGCAGTATCCATTACACATTTAGGCACGATAATAACCTTCATATATTGGTGATTCATAAGACTGAGGAAGATAAAAATGACGCAGAGCAAAATGGTGAAGCAGGAGCCCTCTGAGTTCTTTAGTAGAGATGGTTAGGAGATAGTGTTTGGTACAGCTGTGGTTTAAATGGTTAGGAGATTTAAAGGAAGGCTAAGTTCCTTAGTGAGGCACAGGGGAGTGGTCGTTGGTGAATGCAAACTCCGGCTCCATGTGACTCATCTCCCCCACTTCACCAAAAGACACACAGTACTCTCCCAGTACACAGACACTGTGATGGAAGCACCAGTGGTGGGGGGAAAAAAACAACTCATAGCCTATGATTAAGCAAAGTATAAATACCCTAATAAAACAGTACTTTTTCAAAATCCCCCTTTTCAACAGTCCACTCAAGCAAAATCTGTACTTATATGATATTAAATGTGCTTAAGTTTCAAATGTAAAAGTAGAAGTTAAACACCATTCTCTCATATTTCATAATGATGACATATTATGATTAATGATTATATTTCATTAATGCCCATGCCATAATAACCTCCATTAAGCTTCCGCAGTACATTCCTGAGAAGAAAAGTCGGAGACCTTTTATCTGTTTTCCCTTTTAATCTTTCCTTTTTGGGTTATTCCTTTTACTCATCTATTTTACCTCAGTTTTACCTTGGTTATCATGTTTTTCTTTTCTATTTGGTATTTCTGTCTGTTTTTGTACTTTTATTGTTCCTATGTGTTGTATCTTAGTCCTGCTTTTTTACTCATACGCATTCCTTTGATTCATTTATTTTGTGTATTGTTAATCGGTCTACCTTGACTGGAAAGCACTTTGGGACAACTACTTTTGATTTTTAAATCTGTTATCTAAATAAAAGTGACTTGACTTGACTAACCTTAATAATCTTAATAATTGAATAACCTAATCTCTGCCTTCCTGATGTGGACAGGCTCAAACCTGAAGTTACACTTTTTATAAACTGGGTGTGTAGCTGGTATGAAGCACTTTCAGTGAAGAATAAACCGTACATTCAAGTATTACACATAAATGCGCTGTAAAAAGCAATTTGTTTTAGATTTAATCAAGTAAAAGTTAAAAGCCCTTAAAACACATTTACTTCAAATTTGTACTTGAGGGTAATACTTTCTTTAGTCTAAATTGCTTTTCACCCCTTGACACATTAAATTAAGATTATGAAACGGTCTTGATGACTGTGGCACGATGCAGAGCTGCGCTGCAGCTTGTCTGACTTTGTCTCCCCTTGTCAAGTTTATTTATGTATCACGTTAAATCACACTTACTCTGGTAGTTTTGGGGTTTTTTTTGGTGTTCATTTCTTCATTGGCAATCCTTGCTGCAATGCACTCATTCCGCCACCACACAACCTTGACAAATAACTGATATCAGTGCCGAAAGTCAAGTTTCATGTCCGGCTCTTGTTAAAATTTCACTCGGCAAAAAATGACGTGAATATCAAGGCTGGCCTGCCAAGCTTGGGTAAACCGTTGAAAACCAAATCATTTCTTCAATCCTATTCTCCTCTTTCACACTAAGCTTTGACTCTGAGTGACTTCATAGGCAACAGTGCGTGTAGAGAGTAATTATAAATAATTGTATCTAGGAATGAGTGCTTTAAAATAATGTAACTATTTAAAATAATGAATAACAATTTAAATTACAGGGTACAGATACATTAGCTTTTCCATCTATTGTGTGTTTAGGAAAACAAAGTTAAACTAGAGCGCATGTATATCCTTGGGTCCTCTCTGTGTCATATCAAATTGTGTCTTCGACAACCATCTCATAATAACTCATCTTGCCTGAATTGCCAGTATTTTAATCAATGCTTCAGCTGTAATTTTAGAGGCGGCATTGGTGGGTTTTTTTTTTTTTGTTTTGTTTGTTTTTTTTAAGAATGTTTCATTGCAGTATTAAATACAAATTTGAAGTTATTTATTGAGATGTAAACGGCAGCATGAGATTATTGTAATTCAAAAGTTTAGGCTCCATTTAAGGCAATTGATTTTTTACAAAAGTACTCGTATGTACTATGCTATAAAGCTGAACAAACAAGAAAACCTCTCCTTCCTCTTGTTTCTGCGTCCCCACCCAAAGGCCCTCATGTAAGCGTCCCAGCAGTGCTTACCTAACCAGAGTCTGTTTCCAGGGAAACCACGGCCGCTCCAAACACTGCCACAACCAATCCTGAGCTCATCACTCTGCCTTTAGGTTTTATAACAACAGCAATGTGCTTTGACACTGTCACAGACTGCTTTTCTTCAGCTTTTATTCTCTTATCGTTAACGCAACTCCCCTGTTGTGTCTTGTGTCCGTCTCCTTGTCCCCCCTATCAGGGTGCGTCCGCTCTTTTCGATATGATTGAATACTACGAGTCCGCCACCCACCTCAACATCTCCTTCAACAAGCACATTGGTACACGAGGATGGCAGGCTGCCGCTCACATGATGAGGAAGGTGAGAGGTCACACTACGCTGACACAGGCTCACAGTGGCATCTGTGAAGCCAGACAAATATATTGAATGGCTAGGTGGTAATTATGATAACTCCTCATAATCCTGATTTGCATGCCAAATGCCTCTGTTCAACCCCCATTGTTTCCCTATGGTGAAGTGTTACATAAGATCTGTCACTCTGAGCTGGTGGACAGGGAAGAGCACCTAAAGTTCTGCTGTATAATTAAGGAAGTGGGACAAACCATGCATAACATGGAATATTGCTTTCTAACCCCCAACCTAGTGCCTCAAGTTTCTCAGTCTTAATCTGCTGTGGTGATAGGGGTCGGAGCCCTTGTTATGTCGGGGGTGCAGGGCCTTAGCCGGTAATGGCACCACTGTTCATATTGATTGTCGCATCAAAAGACTTCATCACACAGCAGTTAATGAGATCATTTACATAAACAAAAGCACTTAATAATTAAAATAATGTATCCGTAGCAGATCGCCGTAGTACAATATTTATAGATTGCTTCTGCTGCAAGATTTATTTTTGAAGGCAAAACCAGCTACTGCCACATGGTTTGCCTTCAATAATTTGGCGGTTGTCAGACGGTCATACTCAATGAAGCTTAACAGTTGTGGGTGGGTGGTGTTAAGCCTGGATTATGCTTCTCCAAACGTACATGTAAACGTCTCCACGGAGCTACGCAGCGAAGGGTTTTATGGGTAACCGTAAGAGAAGGCAGATGCGCACACCTCTTAAAAAGGCGTTGCGCGGTCCCGTGCATCAAAACACGATGATTGGTTGCATTGTCCAACTTCCTGTCTGGTGGTGGGTTCAAAATGGAAAAAAACAAAATTTTGATAGATATTCGCCTTGTGAATAAGGTTTGAACATGGAATTATATTTGCTTATCCATATTTTTGGGCTCTAAACTACTCAAAGTTCAAAATACAAAAGAAAAAAAAACGGATTTCTTCTATGTTTTCTGTCCATTGTGGTCTACTAAATGTGACACTGCCCCCCAGTGGACATATTACATTATACACAAAATCCGTACAAGTATATAAGCAAACAGCCACACAAATGTCTCCGCACAACACCCGAGCACGTTTGTTTACATACAGACAGAGAAGCATAATCCAGCCTTTAAAGTCATTAGTCTCAAAAGTTGTTGATTAGGGATGAGTTTTGAATAGTCAACTAATTGATGGATGGTTTCAATGTAAAATTGCCTCAAAGGCGTACATAAATACACAACATGTAACACATTGTTTTGAGCTATTGGGAAAGTTGCTTCAAAAATAAGTAATTACAAAATATTAACAATGATTATAAACAAATTATGCATTGTAGTTGTCACCGTTGTAGTTAAGAGGGAACAAAACAACAGCCACAACTGCTTTGTCATAATAATAGACCTAACAAGAAATAAGACATTTCATGCAAGTCTAGGCCCTGATTTGATAAATGGTAGTGCAAAATATCTTTCAAATATAAATCTGAAGAAGAAAATGTACATAGAAGAGAATACAAAAGACCGGTCTACTGTTATGGCACTGACTAAACTGCCTTCTACAGTCCTTGCCTCCTAAAAAAAAATCTCATTCTTAATGTCAGTTTTCCCCCAAGGGGAAACGTTGAGAAGCTCCCTCAGTCTCTGTTGTTGCTTTTACTCGACTACTGTTTATTTTGCTCACTGAGGCTCTCAGGGCTGCTCTGTCAGCTCTCTGCATTGGATCTTCTGGCCATTATGTTACACAACAAAGAAATCTTCACTGTGTAAAGAAGAAGAAGATTCTTTATTTGTCACACAGCACACACACCACAACAGATGCACTCATGTGGCGAGGGCAACCAACACACATACACACACATGCTTCAAATGGTGGCTGGTGAAATTAGTTCTCTGCTTCTTACCCATCCTGGCTTGTCCTTCCTCCGGGGGGCAGCCAGGAGCGCGGTGCCAACAACGCCCCAGGCAGGAATCGTAGCCCAGATCCTTTTTGCTGCTCTTCTTGCTTCTGCAATGCACTGTGCCACTGTAATATATAAATACATGTCTCTTAAAATCTGCACTCTCCCTAAAGACCTGATCCCAGGTTACAAGCGTTAATTAGTGTTTGATGAGAAAAGAGATTTGTACGTCTCATAATAACCACATGGAGACGGCACTCACGTTATAGACCGTGGCAAAATCCCATCTTCATTTACTGCCAGTGTATTGGGAAAGTTTTCAGACCCCTTCACTTTGTCCACATTTTGTAACGTTACAGCCTTATTTTGAAATTGATCAAATTCATTTTTTACTCATCAATCTACACGCAATACCTCACAATGACACAGCAAATTTGAAATTAGTATTCTGACTCTTTACTCACACTTCATTCTCGATTACAGCCTCAAGTCTTCTTGGGAATGATACTACAAGCTCTGCACACCTGTTGTTGTGGAGTTTCTCCCATTCATCTCTGCAGATCCTCTCAGGCTCTGTCAGGTTGAATGGGGAGCGTCAGTGCACAGTCATTTTCAGGTCTGTTCAGAGAAGTGAAATCAGGTTCAAGTCCAGGCTCTGGCTGGGACATTCACAGACTTGTCGCGGAGCCACTCCTGTTGTTTCTTGGAGGTGTGCTTAGGGCTGTTGTCCTGTTGGAGGGTGAACCTCCGCCCCAGTCTGAGGTCCTGAGCGCTCTGGAGCAGGTTTTCATTAAGGATCTATCTGTACTTTGCTACGTCCATCTTTCCATCGATCCTGACTAGTTTCGCAGAAAAACATCCCCACAGCATGAGCTGCCACCACCATGCTTCACTGTAGGGATGGCATTGGCAAGGTGATGAGCGGTGCCTGGATTCCTCCATATATGCCGCTTGGCGCTCAGGCCAAATAGCAAAGTCAATCTCGGTTTCATCAGACCTGAGAACCTTGTTTCTCATGGTCTCATGGCTGCAATTCCAACTTAAATGGCAACTTAAATATATCCCCCCCCCCGCCAACAGGTGAATAAGAGGAGTACCGGCCCATATTTTTTCCACTTTGAACACCATCTGGAAGCTTCTCCCATCTCCATAAAATAACTCTGTATCTCTGAGTGACCATCGGGTTCTTGGTCCCCTCCCTGACCAAGACCCTTTGTCCCGATTGCTCAGTTTGGCCGGGATCTAGGAAGTGGTATTGTGTGTAGATTGAGGAGGATTTTTTTTTTTTTTACATTTAATTCATTTTAGAATAAGGCTGTAACATAACAAAATGTGTAAAAGGTGAAGGTGTCATTGCTGCTGCAACACTGGAATGTCCCTTTGGGGACTAATAGAGTATTTTTATATTATCTTAAATCGCCCGAAGGTTCTTCAATAGGGCTATAACGTTAATTTCACAATTAAGAACAATTGGTGAAAGCGCAATTTACAGGTTCTAATACAGGAAGAAGCCCCATATATGGTTGTCATTGTTATGCAGAATATCATCAAACATCAGTTCTGTTTATCCTCTAGGTAAATGTTAAACAGACCATTAAACATGCTCTCCATTAAATATGTTTAGGTTGAATACTCAAGCTGCATCAATTTACACTATGCTAAATTTGTCTTATTAGCCATTATGTCTAGAAATGTAGGGATGGAGTACAATGACATGCAGAACAAATACAGAATGGCAAATAAAAGAGCCCATCCTAGGATAGCTGGTGTCGTGTTTCACCATTACAGGTGCAATGTTTCACAATTTTTGTCATGAACAATTGCATAAAAAGGATGCTTTTTCATCGTTTCTTCCCTTCTCGACCCATAGACGAGCTCGCTGCAGTACCTCGATGCCCGTAATACCCCCCTGCTGGACCACTCAGCCCCCTTTGTTGCACGAGCCCTCAGGATCAGTGGCAGCCTGGCAGTGCTCCATCTTGAGAATGCCGGCCTGTCTGGGAGGCCACTCATGTTATTAGGTAAGAGAGAACCAGTTAAGGAAATATGTTCCTCTCTTCATTTTGAGAGCCAAACTTTATTAATAGATGATCTGATTTAGAATCGATGCATAAGGCAGATCCAAAGAACAACCAGATTTACACAGACCTGTTGAAATCAAAAATGGATGCCAAACATTTATGGCAGAACAGAAAAGCAGAAAAAACGCGACTTGATCTATACCAGTTGGAGAGTAAATTCTTTCAAGAGGGAGGCAGGGAGGTTGTTGGCCCATTAATCTCTGCAATTATATCACCAGAGGTCCAAGTACTCCTCACTCCCCAGAGTATAAATGACAGATTTAAGGAATTTTATCGCTCACTTTACTCTGCTGTAACTCCAATTGCCTCTGATTTTGACAACTTCTGCAGTAAAATAAACATACCCAAGGTATCTGAAGATGTCAGAAATAATCTTGAAAAAGGCAGTATCTCAAGATGAGGTTAAGGCAGTGATTGTCTCCTTAACAGCCTGGAAAGCTCCTGGCGATGATGGTTATAGTATTAACCTTTACAAGAGATTCTCAGACATACTGGTGGACACACTACAGAAGGTCTTTAAATAGGCAAAGCACAATGACCACTTCCCTGCGTCTAGTCAAGCTTCTCTTCTCACAGCGCTGCCTCAACCTAACAAAGACCCTATGGAAGTCACCGCCCCATCTCCCTTATGAATTCAGATGTAAAAATGTATGCCCAAATACTATTCAGGCGGTTGGATAACATCCTCCCTAAAATTATTCATAGGGACCAAGTTGGATCTGTCAAGTCACGGCAGATAGCAGACAGTATGAGAAAGGTAATAATACACAGCACTATAGTAAGTCAGCATTAGAGCCAGCCAGAGCAATGTCCCTTGAAACGGAAAATGCATTTGATCAGGTTGAGTGGCGATACCTTTTCAAGGTACTTAAAGAATTTGGATTGGCCCTAATTTTCTACAACTTGTGTCCTTGTTATACACATCTCCTAGAGCCAGAATTTCCACCACTGGTATCGTATCAGAGTCGTTTGATTTACAACTCGACAATGCCCTTAAGCCCCCTGCTGTTCGCTTAATGCTTGAACCAGTGGCTTTATTAATTAGGAATGACCTGAAAATTAAAGGTAGCAGTTAAGGAGTTTAGGGCTATATCTGGGTATAAAGTTAACTGGGACAAATCAGAAGCTTTACCCCCTGATACACAGTGCGGCAATACACTCATTCAGGGCTTGCTATTTAAATGGACACCGGGCGGAATGCGATATCTTTAAGTCATTCTCAAATCAGCTATAGAGAGGATTGATTGCTTTAATCTGAAAAATCTCTTGCCAAAGAATTAGCTTTCTCATACCTACAATCCCATTACCTCTGGATAAGAAAAAAAATTTGTTGAATGGAATGTTCAGCAATTTATCTGGAATGAAAAGAAACCCAAGGTCAATTGAAATTAAATGCATGTAGATAGAAAGTATGGCGGTCTTGACCTTCCAGATATATACAAATACTGCATTTCTTTTAACTCGAGGTACCCTCTGAAATGGGGTTATGGCTCAAGTTCTAGGGACACCTTGTGGGAAGCAATTGGAAAAGGATATTTTGGACAATATGAATTATACGGCATCTTTTCAAGGGTTGTGGTACAGTCCTGTTTGTAAATTGGCTTCAAAGGGAAACACCTTTATGGAATAATTATAGATTCAACTTACAAAGCAACCCCCTCACTCATGCAGATTGGGAATCCAAAGTTATTCTAACACCTGGTGATTTAAGAACCCTTCAGAGCTGAAGGTTGCGACACTTTGATGAAATGAAGGCCAGGCATGGTATTGAAAACAAAAGATTTTCTGAAATATATGAAAATCAGATCACAATTGAGTAAATACCCAGGGGAAAATGTGACCATGCCAAAATGAACAGAAACCTAATCCATACAAACAAATGCAAACAATGACAGAGGGGGGAAATAGAGTTGCCTCCAAGGTTTACAACATGTTGAAAAACATCACAAACTAACAGATGGGTTGTCGCTCAAAGGACTGGGCGATGGATACATCCCCAATAAAAAATATGACAACAGAAAAAGACATTAATAAATAAAATCAATAATTAATATATTTCATATACATTTAAATATATAATATAATCATCATTGTCTGAGAACAGTCGGAAAAGTTACTGAATCTCCGTTCTGTGATTATATGCGGGGACGTTTGGTGCGGACCAAGGGACGCTCGCCGACTGTGTCCAACCAGATGTCACTGAAAATCCCGGATTCTTTCCTTAATCCCTCTCCTTTTGTGGGAATGGGGGCCAAGCCGGGCTCTGGTTGGGGTCGAGAGCAGGGCAAGTTCAAGTGGGTGTTTGAGGAAGATCTGCCCCGTCGGCTCCGGGGAGGCCTCATCCCGCGCTGCCCAGCCAGAGAGGGAGCGTAGGAAGGCCCGGCACTCCTGCTTGGTTGTTCGTGTCACATGGCTCTTTCTCTGCTCTGTACGATGGGCTGTTTGTGTCACATGGTTTGTTTCTGTGCTGTACGATGTGCTGTTGATGTCGTGTCTTTCTATGTAGAGGAAAACGGACTGTATCAAACTGTATCGAAAATAAATCTCATAAATTTATCAACATTAAAGTGGAATTGATCGAGATCATTTTATCGGCCAGCCCGAGATAAAGGTACTTTCTATCCCATTCTATCGACATGCCCCTGATTAAGGCTATTTGGGAAGGTGTCACGCAATCTCTTGGTAAGATTATCGATTGTACAGTACAATGCGATCTGTTGATGTGTCTTAACTATACTGTACAGGATCCATGGTCCAAACACAGTAAACAAATGTTAACAACTGGTTGTATGACAGCTAGGAGGCTTATCACCCTCAACTGGAAGTTCAATGCAGACCTGTGGCTTTCTGGAAACAATCTCACTTGAAAAAGCAGCTGCCAGTCTGTCAGAGGTTTGCAATGAGCATCAACAAATCTGGACAAAGCTTTTAGGTATTGTTAAAACCATACCTTCATACCGCACCATACGAACCTTACCCCGATTTGTTACCTATCTCTTTGACATGACTTAATCTTGCTAACAAAGAATATTTTAGTGGATGTAGATCTATTGCTCACATTGATTGAGTGACTGTTGTATAGAGTGAATGTATTTTGAGCTGTAATATATCTACCGATCTTCATTGCCAAAACTGTACACATGCCTCCTCCTTTTTGTCTAAATGTTTTGTTTTCTGTTGTCATCTGTCATTTTAATTGTATCTTTATTTTGTCGTATGTAATGTATTTCCTTCTAGAGTACTTCATTCCTCCCTTTCTGATGTTGTTGAAATAACTATGAGAAAAACAATAAAAAATAAAATGGGGAGAAAATGCCAGAACATTACAAATGTTTCTCACAAAGTTTAAGAAATGGGCCTCCTTCTTCACTAAGTCCGCCTATTCTACTGAATTGTGAAAAATTGATAATTGTTTTTCCTTATTGCCATGTCTTTACATGACAGTATCATACAGTATACATTAGCACACATTTTAGTGATATCACAGCCCTGTTCCCCAGATGTATTTTCTTTGCCTTTTATTTTCTCAATCATGGGCACAATCTTTTTTTATCATCAATAAATGCATCATTTACTCACTTTTTTGTTTTTTTATTAGCCACAGCTCTCAAGATGAACATGAACCTGCGTGAGTTGTACCTAGCAGACAACAAGCTGAATGGCCTGCAGGACTCGGCCCAACTGGGAAACTTGCTGAAGTTTAACTACAACATCCAGATCTTGGACCTGCGCAACAACCACATCCTGGACTCTGGTACGCAAGAAACCCCCTCGCAAGAGCTGCTTTTTTGGTTCTGCCAGAGCGAAGAGCAGAGGGACTTTTTTCCTTTTTACTTTTAAATGTCAAGTGATAATGTTAAAAAAAAATGTGCACCTCACAAGTACGCTGTCCACAAAAAAAAATCACTTAATCTACGCACCTTTCGTCTCTGTCCCTCTACAGGTTTGGCGTATGTTTGTGAGGGTCTAAAGGAACAGAGAAAAGGCCTCGTCACCTTAGTACTGTGGAACAATCAGCTCACACACAATGGCATGGGCTACCTCGCTGCTGCACTGGTACAGGCACATATGATATACACAAATAGAAGAGCACACTGTTGTCTGTGTGGTGGTGTATCTTGTAGATACCGTAGTAATAGTAGTGTGTGGGAATGTGTGGTGAACATGTATCTGAACTCTTTTTCTCAGGAAATGAATTTTGCTGCGCAGTCATAGAATAAACACCGTTCCTCCTGGATTAATGATTGCTAAACCTGCTTCTTGAAACACATTAAATAGAGGCTTGAGAGCATATGTGAACAGCACTGAGTTGCTTGAAAACAAAACAGAAAATTAGGGTTTTGTCACATGAAATCTGTACCTAAATAACAAATCTTTTTATGGGAAAGTTGTGTGTTTTATTTTGTTTGTCTGTATCTCCATTGTCAGCCATGCACCCAGAGTTTGGAGACCCTGAACCTGGGCCACAATTCAGTAGGAAATGAAGGGGTTCACAAGCTGAAGGACGGACTGATTGCCAACCGATCGGTACTCCGTCTGGGTTTGGCCTCCACTAAGCTCTCCTGTGAAGGTACCGCTAGCTTTCTGTTGTTTTACTGTCTGGAATTCTTATCTGCTGCCTGCATCACCTTCCATGTGTTTTCCCGTCGCACTCTCCCAATCCCTGACGCACACATGTGTGCATGTCTCTAGGGGCTGTGGCCGTGGCAGAGTTCATCGCTGAGAGTCCCAGGCTGCTGCGTTTAGACCTTCGGGAGAACGAGATCAAGACAGGTGGACTGATGGCTCTTTCCCTGGCCTTAAAAGTCAACACCTCCCTGCTGCGCCTCGACCTGGACCGGGAGCCCAAGAAGGAGACGGTGAGAGAAGGGTCACATGGTTTAATGGAAAAGAAAAACAATATTTTTTATGGAATTCATAGAAGATGTCATTCAGGGATAAAAGTGAGGCAGATGATAACTAGGTTCCCGCACGTCCTGGAAAAAGTGGAATTTCATAATGTTGCTTTCCAGTCCTGGAAAATCCATGGAATATGACAACATTGTCTGTTCAAGTGTTTACACACCCAGTTTCTCCTGAGGAGAGGTCTGATCAGCTGAAACAAGTGAAAAGACCTACAGTTTGTGAGAGTAGATGGGGTCTTTGAAATAAATACATGTGCGGGTCATGAAAACATATCTGGGGAAAATGATTTGTTGAAAAGAACGGGAACCCTGTTAATGGGATTTGTATTGATCCGGCAGGAGGCGGTTGTTCTGATGTTTTTTAGCTGATGTTTTGCATGTTCCCTATCAGGTGAAGAGCTTCATTGAAACCCAGCGAGCCCTACTCGCGGAGATCCAGAACGGCTGCAAGAGGAACTTCATCCTCGCTAAGGAGAAGGAGGAGACAGAACAGAAGATGAGGCTTTCGGCATCCATGGCAGAAATTGCCAGTGAGGACGGTACGAGGGAGGAGGATGAAACCCCTTCAGAGCAACGGGAGGAAAGGGGGGAGGCGGTGACCGAGGGAGGAGGGGTCGAAGGCGACAAAGGACAGACAAGCAGCCATTCGGGAGAAAGCTCTGAGACGGCGGCACCGCCAGCTGTGGTTGAGTCTGACTCAGACACTGAGGATGAAGAAGAGGAGGTGCAGGTCGACTCTAAAGCCCCTTCCTCGTCGAGCTCCGCCTCCTGCCTCAACCAGACCGCTCCCCAAGCCCAGGAGGCTGCGAGTCCGCCCCATAGTGCCTCACAGACGCCCCAGTCCTCGCCCGCCTTACCCATTGGAGGACAAAGAGTAATTTCAGGGATTACTGTCACAGAGTCCCCTCTTCCTGTCGGCACCCCTCCCTCCCCCGGGCGCTGCATTTCCGTCTCTAGTCCGGGGAAGGGCCATAAGATCTTCATGGTTACTAGGGTGGAGAGCCCGCCCGACCAGCAGCAGCTACAACTGCAGCTCCGAAAGAACAGTGGGCGGGCCGGCTCGGCTGCTGCCTCCAACCAGGCGGCCACAAAGAACCCTGTAGAGGCAAAGCCCCCCAAAACGCAGCTGACCGAGCCCTCGGACCCCAGCCTTGCGGACCAGTTCCCATTTACCACCTCCACGCAGACAGACCAGGGAGTAACTCAGAATTCAGCGGCTCTGTCGACAGATTGCAAGCCAGCACCGCAGAATTCTGTAGCGCCCTCATCACATCCAACCCCGCCCCACATAGAGTGTGCACTTAACAACCCACAGAGCCACACACCACAACCGCAGCCTGCCAAAACAAGTCAGCCCACACAGGACCTGACAGCTAGTGTTTTAGAATCAAAACTCACAGAACAGAGTCCGCCGGTACCGGGCGGAGACTCACCGGTGCAGGCTGTCGCGATCACTGATCAACTACAAAAACATTCCCCGTCACCTGACGAAGTGGGAGAGGGAGACGCGCACACCCAGAGGCATCCCGCTGCTGGTCAGGGTGAAGAAACGCGACAGGCGTCTCCGAACGACGCCGAGGCGGAGTGCCCGCCACCCGGGTGGCTAAGTCAGACTCAGGCAGACGTTTCAACAGACGCAACGCAGCCACTCCCAAACGAGGTGGCCGTCGAGTCACAGAGTCCCCCGGGCCAGACTCAGTCGGAGCAGGTGCTGGAGACACTTGCGCCCCGAGAGCTGCAGGTGACGCCAGAAACCCTGTTGGAAAGTCCGCCGGAGAGCGGAGCAGAGGAAAATGAAGGCCCCCAAAAGCCCGGCGTAGAAGCGACGCCGAAAGCGGCCGCCGAGGAGCCGCAAACGGAGGTAGAAGAACAGGAAGTGCAGCCTGCATTTTCTTTACGGGCGCATTCGCAGGCGCCGCCCGAGGAGAGCCGCGAGGAAACGCGCGGCGCAGGGGAAACCAGCACATCTCCCCCGTCTACTCCCGTTAACGAAGAGGAGGAGGAGGAGGAGGAGGAGGAGGAGGAGGAGGAGGAGGAGGAGGAGGAGGAGGGTTCAGCCAAAGATCCAGTCGGAGTAGAAGGTGGATTAGTAGGATCTGCTCTGCCCAACGGTCTGAAGCCGGAGTTCTCCTTTCATCTCCTGGAGACGGAAAGCCCCAAACCTGGCAGCTGCCTGCTAGAGCACGGTGAGGCGGTGTTGCCCTGGAGGAGGTTTTCAAAAACATGCCATCGGGGGGGAGATGAAACTAAACATCCAGTGTTGTCGTTCATGCAGTGAGCGCGACGGCCGAGCTGAGCTGCGGCCAGGACGTGGAGGAGCTACTGCTGGACGCAAGTTTGGAGACCGGGAGAGACCGGCCGTGAAGTTTGTAGGTAAACACTGGTTTCTCTAGCAGGGAAAAAAAAATAAAGTCAAATTAATAAAAAATAAATAAATTTGATTTTTCCTCTCTCTAAACGATCTCTCCTTATTTTCAATCTTACAGGGAAGCAGAGAGAGAGCAATCTGTTTGACTGGGTCTGCAACACAACTGGATGACCTCCAGTCTTTCTTTTTTTTTTTTTAACAATGAACTTATCCCCCAATATAACTGTTCTGTCTCGGACCGAAGACCTGGTGTTGCCCTCTAAGCACTATACACGAGAATCTTAAGAAAATCTATTCAAAAGACAAAAAAACAACAACCATCAGCAGACTTCATCGCTACATATAAGGAATTTCTACACGGTCGCGACAAGCCACAGCATCGTCAGCACTACATTCTGTCGTTCAGGAAGCTTTACTTTGAAGCAGGTGCCAGGGAGTCAGGTGAGGCAAACAAACAAACAAATGAATAAATAAAAGGAGATGGGAAAAAAAAACACTAACCAAAGACACAGAACATACACCTGTCTCACACCCCGCTCTGTTGTGTCAAGTCATCCAACACTATAGCAGCCGAGCGCTCCTCATTCAAACACAACCTCATCGTTCTGAGACGAGTACAAGGGAGCGTTGTGGACAGAGACACTTATTTTTTTAAGTTTAAATACACCGCACCCACCCGCCCTAAATGCTTTTTTTTTTTTTTTTTTTTTAAACCAAGGTAGCTGAAGGTGTTAATGTGTGTTGGGTTTTGTCTGTGGCTCCCAAAACTCTTGTTAAGGACCTCTGCCAAAGTGACTTCCCCCCCGATTCAGCGCCTCTTCCTACTCCTCCTCCTCCTCCTCTCGTTACCTTTGCCCCTCAGGAATCAGCCGACCCTCCACTCGGTCCCCATCGGTCTGAGCCATGGTGCCCTTTCCTGTAGTCAGCATCCCTGCCTTCGCCCCCCGGTAACAGCCCCTGTTTTTAATAAACGCCCCAGCTTACCGCTACTTATGAAGACAGAGACAAAAAAAAAAGAAAAGCTTGCAAGACTTGTGAATGTCGGAAAAGAACGCCTGCCCAGGTCCGGTCGCTTGTTTTCTTGGCCCCCATGGTGACTTTGCTTTGCAGAAGAGGCCCCCCCCCCCCGTCCCACTGCATATTGTCGTGTGAAACTCATTAGGAGTATAAATAAAGTGTTCTCTGCCATCCCCCCTTCCCATTCCCTTTCTATCAAACCCTCATTATTTCAGGCTTCCACTGGTACTTGGTGCCATCTCACTGCTCCAACTAATGATTGTTGCCTTCAGCTCAACCTTAGGGGTTTTTTTTGTGTTTTTTTTTTTTTTTTTTGTTGTTTTGTTTTGTTTTTTTGTATTTTTTTGCTGCTTTGAGAAATCAACTGTTCTGTATTTATTTTATAGTTATATGAGCCTTCTCTTTGTGTGATTTAGTTTTCCCCACATAATCCCCATTGTTTTATGTTTTATTTTCATGGGGGTTTGCTTTTAACTATTTACCCCCCTTTGGTGTAAATTTCAAATTCAAATTAGAGCAAATATTTAGTTGAGTTCTTTTCTTTTTTTTTCCCTTTTGTTGTGTTTCTATTTGTTTCCTTTGTTGTGTGGGAATCGGGATCTGGATATAAGATATCGTTACTGGGTGAGGGGTAAATAATTAACTATATTGCTAGCTGAAGGGGAGGGGTCGCTATGAACGCACGATGAGCGTTTTGTTCAGGAGGGGCAGCAGATGTAATGGTTCACATCAAAACCCATCCCCTTTTTTTTTAACGTGCGTCTCCGGGACTGATTTTTGTCAGCGAGGAAGTTTTGAGTTCATTGATCACCCAAAGTAGATGTGATAACTAGTCAATGGAGAACCCATTTCACGGTAAACGACAGGACTATCAAAATGGACATGAAACAACCTCTAGCTCTTGTTTGAGAGGGGCTAATACAAGATTCCCCAATCCTTCAACAGAAAAACCAGTTTGAGTCCTGCTCTCTATTTCCCAGAGTACGGCATTAAAACTCCAGTAAATATTATGTGTAGATTACCTCTGTTTGAAACCTAAATGAGTTGTGGTGGAAAATTGGAATTTACATGTGAGCAAATGTTGCTGGTTCGTTCACACCTGTTATTTTTGCAAATCGTGATTCACCCTCCTGTTTGTTCTCATATCATAAATTAGTTTGTTTTGAGCTGAAATTGTCTTTGCTTTGCTGCCCCATCTGTTTGTAATGCTTTAATTTTTAATATTTTTTTTAATAATTTGTTAATTTAATCAAAATGTGCTGGTAATCACAAAGATATGTAAAGGCAAATTGTTCATCAAATAAATGCATGTAATGACTAATAATGTGACTGAATGTTTGAAGTTACTCAGTTGCAATTGTGGGGACAGTGGGACGGGGAATTGCAACAGTTTTGTCTTTGAATCATTGTTTGTCAATGTTTTGCTCCGATTGACCTTCCCTGGTATGAATCAATTACTTGCAACTGCAATGAGCAAACCAAATTCCCCGAAAAAGTGATTAATGTTGTGGATGATGCACCTACTCCAGTTTTGTTCTCCTATCTGGTCTATTAAGAGCAAACCAAATATGACTACGGTGAGCAAAAGAGAAGCTATTGATTAAAAATGACAATCATGTTTTGTTGTAGAGAAATATTCAGAAGCATATTGTGGCAGAATCAATAAACTATTCATAGACACATTAAATCAAAGCTGGTCATTAATAGCATTACCGCTGAAGTTTTTTTGTTTCTTTTTTTTTTTTTTCCCACCCAGTGTATTCAAAATATACTGTACAAGTGCTGAGATCGGCAATTTTGACTTCAGGGTCAGTTTATTCGTATTTGTGAACACACAGTGAATCCACCTGGAGTGAGAAATCAAACCCGTGGAGCCGCAGCAAGGTGACGGGGTTCACTCCCTAGGGTACAGTAGCTACGTTGGCAGGGGGGCAGACTACAGCGTGGGAGCTCTATTCTGTATGTATTACTGTAATTCTCTGGTGAAGGAATTCCAGAACGCACTAATCCATCCCGACCCCACTCCAATAAGAGGGGGAGGGAGGGTGTGGAGAGACTCTGAAGATAGCATGGTGTGATTTTAATAAACCTCGGAGACTTAATTTTCTTTTTTTTTTTTAACAAAACTTCCATGTCAATAAATAATTGCTTTTGTACTGATTTTTATCCAGTCTGTATATAGAATGCGTGCAGTCTTGCTGATTTGACTTCGTTGCAAGTGAGCAGTTTTACAAAACCTTGTCCTAGATTCTTGCTTTCATTTCTAAATTAACATTTCATAGAAGTTAGTCAGAATGGTAGTATGACGTGTCAGTAACCGGGAACGGGCTGCGCAGGGGAGATCACTTCCTCTTGGAAAATAAAAATAAATAAATAAACAGCCCAAATTTTATTTACCCGCCCAGTGCTATTCTTTCAATCCCACTGTGATCAAAAGAAGCCCAATTTGGCGGAGAACTGCCCAATCTGGCAACACTGATTGGGAATCAAATGTTCTTGCGATGACATGACGTCAGGAT
The DNA here is from genome assembly GCF_960531495.2 of Zeus faber. Lineage (NCBI taxonomy): Eukaryota > Metazoa > Chordata > Actinopteri > Zeiformes > Zeidae > Zeus > Zeus faber. The sequence goes on from NC_137197.1 coordinate 17,659,364, forward strand.
TGAAGCATCAATGTTAAGAAAAAAAAAAAAAAAGGAGGGGGGCGTTGGTTTGATTGGATTCCTACTAGTCGTCTGTTGCTTTGTTTAAAGGCAGAAAAACATGTTAATGGTGAAAATATAAGAAATGAAGCCATTGAACAATGATTATGCTTTTGTAACCGCTGGAAATCCTCAGTCTATTAAGGGAGACCAAGCCACTGGTTTTAGCCACTGAAAGACCAGAAGAAGGCTCTTTTTTTGACTGGATATCTTAAATCAAATGATTTTATTCACTTAATAGTGGTGTAAGCAGTGGCCTGTGCAGAGTGAGGCCCTCGGCGGTTTAGGCATTCTTTGGACTTCAGTGGGGAAAAATGACCATTATGCTTACAGTCTGTGAAATCCTGTTCCGTTCTAGTTAATTATCCACATCCTATAATATCCTATTTTATTATTAGGACTGGTTAAGGTAAAAAGCCCTTAACTGGAAATGTTTTCATGTAACCTAAGTTACAGTGTATGTGTTTCAGCAATATGTGTTTGTGTATGTTTGATTACTAATTATTAATTATGAACATTAGGAATTTACATGAAGTTGATGTTAAAGCTCTAAAATTGCGGTGATCATCTTTTCTTTTTTTTTAAATTTATTAATTTATTTTTTTAAATAACCTAACTCTGGAGGATGCATTCCTCCGTTGTGTATTTCCCGGAACAGCTGCACTGGCGGTGAATGGGAAACAAACCATGACACGTCACGTCACACCATAGACCATTTGATCTTTTACACCCGAAGGAACCTTCTCCTGGTTCAGAACCTCCTCGGGGTGGGGACACACACACACACACACACACACACACACACACACACACACACACACACACACACACACACACACACACACACACACACACACACACACACACACACACACACACACACAGAGCCCATAAAACATAAACTTTGAAGTTTGACTCCCAGCCATCAGTCGGTCGGGGTGAGCAGGGTTTTATTTGTTCTACTAAGTTTGTTCATTTAGTCTGTCTCTGTCCATCGCTTGATCTACACACACACGCACACACACACATACACACACACACACACACACACACACACACACACACACACACACACTGAGGCATATTCAAATGTGCCATACATATTCCTTTGTATGTTCGACATTGTACGTTCACACAGCATTTCCAAGAACGCAGGAGACATCTGAAGCATCTGAAACGGAGAAGCTCCTTCATTCTTTGTCGGTAGGCTTACTGTACATATTTAAAGGGACATATAGTATATTATATTTTATATGAAAATGGAACTACTATAGAAAACAGTACTCTGGTCAAAGTAAAAGTCATATGTGGAATATTAGTTATATCCTTTGGTTTAATCATTTAAGAAGGTTATCTCAGGGTCAGGTTGGAGAGTTCTTGGAGGTCGGGGACATCACGAGGTGTTGTCATCAGGGTTTGCTTTACGATTGTTTTTTTTATTTGACCCGAAGGAACTATCTGACCAATAATTCACTGACTCTAGGTTTAAAAACCTTTGACTCACAATCCAGAGACAGAGTTGCTCCCTGAGCTCTCTCCCAATGCATTCGTTACGGCAGCAACAACTTAGAGCAATTGATTTGGTGACCGCAGCTGATTTTGAATAAGATACAGTATTGATTTGATTTGATTTTCATCAATGCATATTGACTGTGACCTACTCGCGAGCTGCTTGTTCAACATCATGATCACATCCGTCCTGAATGCATTAAAGGGACGCTGTGCACGAGAATTATTAGGAGTCATATTTGATTTATTTTTGTTGTCAAATCAAACGCATCAATCTCGATAATATAAACGTTTCTTTGCAAATGCGACTGAATCTGCACCACAGATAAGTGTGGCTCGGCGTCCTCGACGGGTGAAAATGCTGAGGCAGAGACGTACTTTAAGTGGTTATCTATGTCACAAATTAAAAAAATTAGGGCGGAAAACAGACAAAGAAGAAAGCTCTTACAATGGGGAGAAAATTAAAAATGGCATTGGAGTACGGACATAATTTCCAAAGACGGGACGTGTCAAGGCAACGCGTCTGCAGGAAAGCACTGTCTGGATTAAATATCGAAGCAAATAAACAGAACAATGGCAGCAAAATGATGATTATTATCTAATAGGCAAGTTTGAGATGGTTTGCTGTGACGTTGCATTATGTGAACCTGTTCCCCCAGCTTAACGATGTGTAGGTCAACAGCGCTCCGCTGGTGCTGCTTCTTCACTGAGGGAAGCAGCGCCAAAGGAGCATACAGAGAGGATAAAAGGTCTGTGGCAGTTTCCGCCTGCCCCACCGAGTGGCGTTTCCAGGGCCCTCCGGCACAGAGACACAGAAGACAATAGGTTGTAGACACCAGTTTATTGTATGGTAGCTCCTGGAAGCTAGGTGGAATGAGCCAGGAGCGGATAGAACATGTCATGACAGGGCTCCTCCTGAGTGTAGTGTGGATGAGAATGGGGGTTTTAACCTGCTGCTCGTTGGCCCAACCACCGAGCAACAGGCATGCAGCCACCCTAACCCAATCACTTAGATCTAGGTCAGGTGCGGCTGCTGAAACAACCCATCCCCTTCACTGCATATATGTATGACCGTATGTATATGTTTGTGACAAATAACCCCTTGAATCTTGACTCACATCCCAGAGCAATTTCCCTTGTTATATTCAAACTCGATGCCGCGAGCCTTAAGAGGCGGTTTCAGCCTAAAGGAACTGGGCACAATAGCCTGATGATCAGAGAACTTACAGCGTCGGAAATATTGAATATCTTAAAGGTTGGTAGTACTCTCCCAGGAGACTACCCTAAAAACCCGGACCCGGTCAGAGGTTAAAGCCCTTGTATCGGTGTGGCAGAATGTAATTCTCTTCAATGTATCCAGGCACGATCTGCACAATATTTATAATGCCACACACGAACAAACTCTGATTGTTTCTGAGATAGAAAGATACAATTTTGCTGTAGGGCTGTTTGTTTTATATTGGGGGATATCAGCACAAAATCTTACATAGGCCTACTTGCATAGTCTGCATACTTAACACGGTTCTTTGGAGACCGGGAGTTGCTGATCAGATGTTTCCTGCGCGGGCTTTTCCTCCGCGCTAAGCCTCGCCTCAGGAATTTGGATTGATGTTGGTACAAGCGTCAAAGGAACCTTTCCGTGGTGTCAACCCCGATCTGCGCTGTTGGTTTGCTGCCCATCAGACTACGCCCGACTCCGCCGCGCCGCCGCAGGAGAAGGGAGCTTGTTAGGGGCTTCGGCGTCGCCGTTGGGTAGATATTGAGGATCGCAAGAAGAAAAAAAAAGATCAAGAACGATGGATTCCGTCCAACCTCAGGACTGAGGCGCTCCGTTAAAGTCTCTGAATAAAGGTTTAAATATAATTTACTTTCTGCTTTTTTTCCGCAGTCAATCAGAACTCACTGCGACTGAGGGGTTTCCCTGCTTAAAATACGTGTAAAATAATGTTTAAATAAAGCTAAAAAAGACTTATTGTACATGAGGGAGTATGATACGACCCCCAGCCCCTTGCCCCCTCCGGCCCCCACCCACCCCAACCTCACATGACTGAGATTAGACACCCAGTGAGAAGAAGGGCATGTGTGGTGGAATGGTGGGAGTGGGAGACAGAGGGAGGAGAGGGATAGAGGGGTGGGGGATAGGGAGAGAGAGAAAGAGAAAGAGTGGGGAGAGAGAGGAGAGCGGGCGAGAGAGGAGGGCGAGAGGGGGAGAAAGAGGAGGGTGGGAGAAGAGGGAGAGAAAGAGAGAGCTAAGAGATGGAGAGGGAGAGGGAGGAGAGAAAGGAGGGAGAGCGAGAAAAGAGCGGGAGACACAGCAGAGGGAGGAGAGAGAAGAGAGAGAGAATACTTCTTGGGAGACCTGAGGCGCAACACCTTATATTGATCTGCATGAGTTCTTTGGTAGGTTATATTACATTATTACATATATTACATGATTACATATATTACATTATTACATATCTTACATGATTACATATATTAGATATATAACATATCTTACATTATTACATATATTACATATATAACATAGCTTACATTAATACATATATTACATGATTACATATATTACATATATAACGTATCTTACATTATTACATATATTACATGATTACATATATTACATATATAACATAGCTTACATTAATACATATCTTACATTATTACATATCTTACATTATTACATATATTACATATATAACATATCTTACATTATTACATATATTACATTATTACATATATTGCATTTTGACGTATGTTATATTATTACATACATTACATTATCTAAGCTACTAATGCAGAACATACAGATTTCATTTAAATGTAAAATTGTTCGTTAATCATCGTTAATCATGTACTTTATGTCAGATGGCATCATGGATATAATGCATATAATGTAATGTGGAATGCAAGTATAATTGTAGTAGTATAATAATAAGTATAATTGTAGTATAAAGTATAATATCAGCCTGCACTTGTCGAAATGAGGTGGAAGTTTTTATTTACAGTAAAGAATCCACAATGTGCCACAAGAAAATATGACTGCCTCCTGCCAATAACTGCAGAAGGTTTTTGCCATATCTAGGAAACATCTGTGGAATTAGCTTCCAAATCAACTGGGAATCATTCCCCTTGGTCATCAATTATGTTTAATCATATTGTATCTTATTCAAACTGTGATAAAAAATGTTTTACTGAAAGTTTTACTGGAGTTTCCACTGCCTTTTTCATATTTGTATAATAATATTTGCTTTATTTACATGGATGATTGAAGAACTCCCTTGATCATACATGTGACATGTGATGCTAATCTTGCCTTTCTCCATCTATTTATTCATCATGGGGAAAAAAATAAAAAAATAAAAATCTCGACACTTAAATGTCGCACTCAGCCAATATCACCCATAGTTGATATTAGTAAAAGTAAGGGCGATTTTCTAGCTGTCTAAAAGTCGATGCTTTCAACTGGGCTGAATTATAATAATACCACTTTGCTACCTGGCGCTTGTTCTTTGTTAAGGAAAGTATTTCCTGGTAGCATGAGTGACTGGGTTGTCGTGCAATAAGAGATTCATGGTGCTTGGTTCCATCTCCTCTCTGTCCCAGGGATGAAGGCTCTGCAGAGGTACATATTGGTGCAGACCCTGCTGCTACTGATCTGCCAGGTCTCCACCAGCCAGATCTGCAAGTCCCTCATCAGCATGGTGGACGGCTTCCACACGCTCTTCCTCCTCATACGCCTGTCTCTCCTTCATTACCAAACCACGAGGAGCGGTGGCACCACGAGCCGTGGCCGGCGCGGGCCGCCCTCCTCCGATTCATCTCCTCCGTCTTCCCCGCTGGCGCCGGCAGCCGCCGCCCTTTACCCCGTTGCTCCGTCCCCTGCCCGCACTCTCACCACAACTGTTAAATCTCTGTTTTGTGTCCGCAACAACCCCGGTGGATCATCTGCGCTCCCCTCGAGCGCGGCTCTCCGACCTCCGACCCCCGACCCCTCCGTCGCCCTGGAAGACTCAGGTTCTTCCCCTGCTCTCTCGTGCGGCCTTTCCTACGCCCACATGAGGGTTGAGAGCGTAGGGAGGTTCATCTCGGCACTCGTCTTGGCCTCTCTGTGTGTTTCTTTCTGCATGGAGGTCCTTAATCAGACCTTGAAGCCACACCACAGAAAGCACCCCCTGCTGGTCATGCTGGTGGGAGCGCTCAGCGTGCTGCACAACCTCCTGCTGCTGGGCTTGAACTGGGCTCAGCTGCTGGGCAGGACCGGAGACATGTGTAGGTCCCACCTGGAAGTAATGCAGAAAGGTAAGATCAAAAATGTAAACTGCCTATTTGAATTATGAATGTTATGCGCTTCAGTATACAGTATATATATATATATATATATATATATATATATATATATATATATATATATATATATATATATATATATATTGGTAGCTAGTGTACACACTTCACACACTCATCTGGAATAACGGGGATGTGTATATTCAGCTGTAAGTTCCTTGAAATATTGCTGATGTTTGTTTTCAACGGCTCGCCTTCATCTCTCCACCGCCGAGGAAGGAGGAACCCCCAGAGGTCACAGCGCACTGGGGCTGATGAAGGGGGCCGCGAATGCCGCAGATGGGGTGGATGGCTTATTTCACAATGAAGGACTTGTCCTGTGTAACCCGGGGGCCTCCAGTGTCCTTGACCCGTACGACGGCTCTCCCTGCCCAAACGAACGACCGTCCACACCAGGTGTCCCCCGGGGATTCTTCTCAGAGCGATGGTACGGAGCACAAAGCTCCGCAGCGGATTCGGATGGACTCCAAATGGACGTGAAGGGTGGTGAGGTGTCTAACAGCCTTGCACACACAGGGACTTGTAAGTAAAATACTTACAAAATCAAAATTACACAATCACAATTACTATATGTGAATATCAAAAATCAGTACCACAAGGTGATAATAATAAATAATACATTTACTTATTTTTGTATATTATATTCATATTTTCTTGTGGAATTGAATACACAATTAAAAAATATATATATTGTATATATATAAAACATGATATCTTAAAATTGTACCTTCCAGATTTTGGATTTTAATTTAAAATTAACAAATATTTATTTTCTTTTTACTTCCTGCTGAGCCTGTCCAAACATTTGGTTTCAACCATCTTATTTAATTCGCCATCAATAAATCAATGAATACACAGTAAGAATCATTTTTGTCTGTTTTCAGTCTTAGAAAACCCAATTCCAGCAAACACCAACACACTGGAGCAGGTCCACGAGAGCTACGTGCAGGGCCCTCAGTGGCTTCGCTGCCTCCCGGTCCTCACAGCCGCCGGTCAGGCTCTCTCCACCTCCGTCCTGGCTCTCACCAACGGCCTGGTGCTGCTGCTGGCTCTCCCATGGTGTCCGCCCGGATCGGGGCCCTGCGGCCTCCTGGTGCACCTGGACGAGGGCTTCTCTGTGGTGGCCATGATCGTGTTGCTGGTCATGGCTCTGCCGCAGGTGAGGGAGGTGGTGTGCGAAGAGGAGGTACGCGCCCGATCTCAAATGTTATTTGCAAAGAGTATATCCGGTGTTTTATCCCCAGGTCTACCTGTATGGGCTGCTGCT
>NC_137197.1:17669022-17729383 GCF_960531495.2 Zeus faber
TGAGGCTGCTGACATGTAGTGTGTTTTTAAAATAGAAGATAAGACGAGAAGGGAATGAGAGGGAATAGAGAAAGAATAGACTGAGAACACAAGAATAGAGAATAAAATGGAGAATGGAATAAAAGAGCGAATAAATAATAAAAGACACAGAGGCAAATACGGTTAATTTTTTTATATTAAAATACATTTTAAACTTCATGAATATTATTAAAATATTTAAAAATAACTATATAACATTGTATCCTTATCTTATAAACTCTACCGCTGGAGTGTTTGATGCCTTAGATTTTACATTGTTATTATTTAGTAGACACTTGTCCAAAAAGACTTCCTATTATTCATACACCATATATATATTGAATATATAATTTCATTAATATAATATTATATATATATATATATATAATTTCATGAATATAATATATATATGTATGATTTCATACATTATATATATATATATATATATATATTTATAAATTATAAATGATATATATTTGGTTCAGGGATGACCTGCGATGACCTGTGAAGACTCCGCCTTCAGTTTTCGAATAGCCAATAAAAAAATGTTATCATGTTCGGGATATTCTCGCTTCTAGTTGTTTCGTTCAATTGTTATTTCAAACTAGACGTCATACTGTTTGTACAACATTGTTTTGTTTTGACGCTTCGTGAACTCAGTGTATGTTATGTAAAAAAAAAAAAAAAAAAATTGACGACAAAAATATAAACCATGACCGCGATAAGCATGCAAGACCTGCACCTTTATATATCAGTCAACTTCCTGGTGGTGGTGCCCGGATGAGCTTCGGTGGTCCGGTGTGCAGGCTTCAAACCTGTAGCTGCCTAGCGGCAGAGTGGTTCAATTCCACCTTTCGGGCGATGTTTTGTTATTATGCGGTTGGTTCAGTGCATTATTCTTATTCCACGGAAAATAATCGAGTACATTTTTTAACTGTCATGACATTTTTTTGTCTTTACTGTATTTACTATTTGCTTTGCAATACAGTATATATTGTTACGTTATACATATTTTATTCCCTACCCCGGTACAAACGATATATTTACAGATTATTTTTCATTTATTGTGCATTGCCATTTCTTCCAATTTTAACTATTTTTATTGTATTATTGTCGCCCATTGTTTTAATGTGAGCTGCAGCAAAGCCGTCATTTCCCTCCCGGGGTTGAATGAAAGTGTTGATTTATTTTAGTTTTATATTTTTGTAGCGATTGTCGACGCGACGGACTCGGAAACGCAAAGCCTTGACTGGCGTTTAACAGCACCAATCAGAAATAAGAGATTCTCCGCAGCCAATCACACTACGCGGAAGAAGGGGGGCGTGCCCTATAAATCCGGAAGTGTGGAGTTTTGGAGCGCGTCCTTGATTGCGAGGTAACGTGGGGAGAACAACATGTATTTAATAAATACCAATAAATAATTACTTTACAAACTCTTTGTTTCGGCGTGTACTTAGATATTATATTTAAATAACAGGAGGTTGTATAATGCACGATCTTAACTACTGGGATTTGCCTGTGTGATCGTGGTCGCCTGTTCATATTCTGTATCAGCGTGTTAAGACATTATTATTATTATTATTATTATTATTATTATTATTATTATTATTATTATTATTATTATTATTATTATTATTATCATTATTATTATTATTATTCAGGGTCCAGGCCGCAGGCTGCAGGGGGATGTGTCTGCGGCGAACACATCTGGTACCTAGGAGCCTCTAGTCCAACTGAAACGTTTACGTGGATTTTTTTATTATTATTTTTTTTTTATATTAAAATACATTTTAAACTTCATGAATATTATTGAAATATTTAAAAATAACAATATAACATTTTATCCTTCTCATAAAACACACTCTACCGCTGGAGTGTTTGATGCCTTCGATTTTACATTGTTATTATTTAGTAGAAACTTGTCCCAATAGAAAAAAGAAAAGATTATTCATACACCATATATATATATATATATATATATATATATATATATATATATATATATATATATATATATATATATATATATAATTTCATACATATTATATATATGATTTCATACATTTTATATATTCACACGCACGCGCGCACGCACACAAACACACACACACACGCACACAGTTCACGGATGACCTGCGATGACCTGTGAAGACTCCGCCTTCAGTTCTCAAATAGCCAATAACAAAATGTTATCTTGCATGTTGGGGAAATTCTCGCTTCCAGTGGTTTTATTCGGTGGTTATTTTAAACTGGACGTTATACTATTTGTACAGTATAGATTTGTTTTGACGCTTTGTGAATTCAATATATTTTGTGTTAAAAAACGAAATGATGACAAAAATGTGAACCATGACCGTACACGCATGCAAGACCTGCACCTTTATATATCAGTCAACTTCCTTGATAATCTGCCCGGATGAGCTTCGGTGGTCCGGTGTGCAGGCTTCAAACCTGTAGCTGCCTAGCGGCAGAGTGGTTCAATTCCACCTTTCGGGCGATGATTATTCCACAAAAAAAATCGAATACCATTTTTAACTGTCTTGACACTTTTTGTCTTTACTGTCTTTACTATTAATTTGTGCTTTGCAATACTGTATATATTATGTTATAAATGTATTATTCTCCACCCTGGTACAAGGGATATGTGTACAGATATATTCACAGATTATTGTTTATTTATTGTGCATTGCAATTTCTTCCAATTTTTACTGTTATTATTTTGCTGTTATTAATTTTAATTGTACTCTTTATTATTTTTCCATGTTAAGACGTTATTATTATTATTATTATTATTATTGTTGTTGTTATTATTATTATTATTATTATTATTATTATTATTATTATTATTATTATGTTGTAATTATTAAGGGTCCAGTCCGCAGGCTGCAGCGGGGTTTGTCTGTGACGATCTGGCAGCCGAACACATCTGGTACCTTAGGAGCATGGACGGACCATTGGCTGAGCATCCGGTCCGGACCACAAGGACCGCTCCACGGACAGCTCGGTGACTGGTCCGGACCACTATCTTCAGCGCCCCTAGTGGTAGTAACCAGGAGTAATTGGCTGGCCGTGCTAACCGTCCAGCGCATTGGGAACAATAGGAAACCCATGCCAAAGCTAATGCTAGCTCGTTAGCCCTCTAGTCTAACTGAAACGTTCACGTGGAAATTCATATTTGTTTAACGTTCAAATTGCATACATATTATTAAATTACGATTATCAAAAAAAAAAGTTCATTTAATATTATAGGTATTTTCTTATTTAAAATCTAATAATTGCGATATGACCAGAGATGACAAGATCAGATATTTAAAAAAAAACAACAAAAAACATACGTAAGTATCTGATTCTATCAGACAATAATATATAATATTTTTATTAAAGTAGATGTGAATGTGTGACATCTCAGAGGCTTTTGAACAAGTGCACTACCTCAAGATGATTATTGTTTTCATGAATGTAAAAAGTTTCAATTATTATTCCTCATGTTTACTACAGTCATTCCGCTGTTCTCTGCTACGAGCAATGGAAAAAAGTACCTTGTCATGTTATAGCCTTGTTAAAGTGATCTTTAGATAAGAATAGAACATGTTATAGATATAAATACAACTACCGCTGGAGTGTTTGATGCCTTCGATTTTACATTATGTAATATTTTAGGAGACACTTGTCCAAAGGACTTCAAATTATTTCTACACCATATATATATATTTATTTATACACACACACACACACACACACACGTGCTGTATATGTAAATAAATGACATTATATATTTGGTTCAGGGATGACCTGTGAAGACTCCGCCTTCAGTTCTCAAATAGCCAGTAACAAAATGTTATCTTGCATGTTGGGGAAATTCCCGCTTCCAGTGGTTTTATTCGGTGGTTATTTTAAACTGGACGTTCTACTATTTGCACAGTCCAGATTTGTTTTGACGCTTTGTGGAATTTAATACATTTTGTGTTTAAAAAAAAAAACGAAACGGTCACAAAAATGTGAACCATGACCGTACACCCATGCAAGACCTGCACCTTTATATATCAGTCAACTTCCTTGAACATCTGCCCGGATGAGCTTCGGTGGTCCGGTGTGCAGGCTTCAAACCTGTAGCTGCCTAGCGGCAGAGTGGTTCAATTCCACCTTTCGGGCGACGCTTTGTGGTTCTAAGTGCATGTTCTTTTCCCACAAAACGTTCCAATGCATCGTCTACCTGTCATAGCGCTTCTCGTCTTTGCCGTCTTCGTTTATGTTTTGTAATACTGTATATATGAAGTTATGAACGTTGTATTCTCTACCCTGGTGCAGACGATATATGTACAGATATGTTCACAGATTATTTCGCCGTTATTCCAATTTTCACTCTTATCATCTTACGTTATTACCAATTGTTTTCAGGTGAGACGCAGCAAAGCCGTAGTTTCCCTCCCGGGGGTTAAATGACGAACGTTTCTTTTAGAAATTGTCGACGCGACGGACCCGGAAACGCAAAGCCTTGACTGGCGTTTACCAGCGCCAATCAGAAATAACAAATCCTCTCCAGCCAATCACACTTCGCGAAAAAGCCGGGGCGTGCCCTATAAACCCGGAAGTGTGGAGTGTTGGAGCATGTCCTTGATTGCGAGGTAACGGGGAGAACAACGTGTGTTTAATAAATACTAATAAATAACTACTTTGCGAATTCTTTGTTTCGGCGTGTACATAGATATTATATTTAAATAACATGACGTTGTATAATGCATGATCTTAACTACTGGGGTTTGCCTATGTGGTCGTGTGAGAGTGGTCGCCTGTTCATATTCTGTATCAGCGTGTTAAGACGTTACTACAATTATTATTATTAGTAGTAGTAGTAGGAGTACTAGTAGTAGTAGTAATAAAAAAAAATTCTAACAGGTCGGTTTGATTCTTTCCAGCAGGTAGGCGTCTTCCCAACAAGAAGCAATAATCATGCCTCTTCATAAGTACCCCCCAAAGATCTGGGAAGCCCTGAAACTCAAGCAGGGCATTTATGCCCGTCTTCCCGAACACTACCTCAAGTCCCTTGAGCAGAAGGAGCCCAGCCCGGTCCACTGGAGGGCCTTGGGGGTCAAGTACAGGGCCAACGCCAAGACGGGTCACAAGGAGAGGGTCCAGGACGTGCCCATTCCCATCTTTTACCCTCCACAGTCCCAGGATGGTCTCTGGGGAGGAGAGGGATGGGTGTCAGGATTCAGATATGCAAACAATGACAAAGTGAGGATCCAGAAATGTAGCTGTCCTTTTAAAATTATTGTCGGTTGATAAACCAACAAAATTGTGAGCCAAAAAAATACCCTGGTACAAATCTTAAAGGCACTGTCTTAAGCGAAAGTACATTGTTTGACACTGTTTGGACCTGGTTCAGAATATTCCTATATTATGAAACTGCATCAAGTTCTACATGAGGGTCACTATCACTAGTATTTGTATCCTTCGATCAGTGTTATTCATTTCACAAGTACGATGCTAAATGTGACTTGAATGCTGCGTCAATGACATCTCATTCTAGTTTAGGTCTGATAATCAAGGAATCACAGAAGCTTCTCAGCAAATGCGCTGAACTTATCCTCAAGCCTTATCAGTTCTCTTCCATTTTATGTTATAAGAGTATTGTCACTAGCGACATCGCAGCTCCTTATTAATAAATTAAGTTGTTGTTTTTGTTTGATCTTAAACCTGGTTCAACTGTTTGTTTATTTTTCTTTAGCTGTGTCCGCGCCTGAAAAAAGTGTGGAAACCACAGTTGTTTAACAGAGAGCTCTACAGCGAGATCCTCGACCACAAGCTCAGCATCATGGTCACAGCTCGCACCCTGGACCTCATCGACGCCGCCTACGGATTGGACTTCTACATCTTGAAAGTAAGGGAAGGCATCCGTGAGTTATACCTTTTCACTTCCTTCACGATTGTTTCCAAAAGACCATGTCCTCTGTCTACTCCATCAGACGCCAAAAGAAGACCTGAACTCCAAGCTAGGAATGGAGCTGAAACGAGCGATGCTGCTGCGCCTGGTTCGCTGGGACACGGAGCTCTACCCTCAGGACCCTGTCAAGAGAGAGAAGGTCTACAACAAATATAAGGTGTGTGCTTGCGTGCGTGCGTGTGTGAGCTTTATCAAGTACAAAGTAACTTTTTGTGAACAGGGTTATTACCAGGCCCTTGAGGCGCTTAAATTCCATCCTCAGAAATGCAAGCACTGGAATACCTTGAAAATAGCCCCTTTTGTGCTGAAGTGCTTGAAAAGTCCCTGAAAAGAAACACAATAATTGAAAACCTGTGATATATTCTAAATTTAATCCAGCATGGTTGGAAATAGGCTCTTATAATGGTCGATGACAGGGGTTAGCATGGAGATTCTGACCGGTCTGCGGCTACAGAGCCCCACACACAGCAAGCTGCGATGCACTGTGTGTTCTGACACCTTTCTATCTATATCTATATCTATATTCTTCTATGATAATAGAATAATTAAGTTTTTCAGCAATTTGTGCTACAGTAGCTCTACTGTGGGATCGGACCAGACGGGCTAGACTTCACTCTCCACGTGCATCAATGAGCCTTGGGCGTCCATGACCCTGTCGCCGTTTCATCGCTTGTCCTTCCTTGGACCACTTTTGGTAGTTTCTAAGCACTGCATACTGGGAACACCCCACAAGACCTGCTGTTTTGGAGATGCTCTGACCCAGTCGTCTAGCCATCACAATTTGGCCCTTGTCAAAGTGGCTCAGGTCCTTACGCTTGCCCAATTTTCCTGCTTCCAACACATCAACTTCAAGAACTGACTGTTCACTTGTTGCCTAATATATCCCACCCCTTTGCAGCTTCATTGGAACGAGATGAACAATGTTAAAATATATTGTTACAATTCAATACAATTCACAAAGCGTCAAAACAAATCTATACTGTACGAATAGTATAACGTCTAATTTAAAATAACCATTATTTATCATATTTTAGATCTGAAGGCAGAGTCTTCACAGGTCATCGCAGGTCATCCCTGAACCAAATATATAATATCATTTATTTATATATACTGTGTGTGTGTGTGTGTGTGTGTCTTTCTTTTTTCCTCCCTCTGTTGGACGTGAGCAGCAGTTTCAGATCCCCGAGGAGGAGGCAGAGTGGGTGGGTCTGAGTCTGGAGGAGGCCGTTGAGAAACAGAGACTGCTTGAACACAAGGTAAACCTTCGACAAGTTCAACGCTTCTAAGTCCCTTCAGCAACGTAAAGATGCCCACATACGAAAGATAATATATACTACTTAAACATACTTTTCTGGTTAGTTAATCTATAGAAGCTGTAAATAATCAGCATTTATATTTCACAAATAAATCATATTTAAAAAGTTTAAAACATCACTGTGTAAAAGGAACACTTATTTAATCTCCGTCTACCAATCACTCCGGGAAAATAATAACTACAGTATATTGACTTCCAAGTTGAGAAACAGTAGCCTGGGAACCAGACGAATCTGCAGCTCATGTTTTATTTGCGCTGCAGAGTATGTCTGGCCACCCTCCCGTTCAAACACATTTCCACCCGACCTTACCAGGGTCGGGCCAATCACAACCCGTTATCTACTACAGTATGTGGCGGGTCTAATACGATGACGGTGCGGCCTAGAAGCGGGTGAGGCGCTGTACAACCAAGATGGCGGCCGCCAATGTGGAACAGTCGGTGGAATCCGCTATCGAGACCGTAATGCTGTCATTGTATCTATCATGAAATACAAAAATACATGTGTATTTGAATACGTTTGGTTTTTGCCGTTGTGTTGCAGGAGCCAGAGCCTTTATTCAAGAGCTTAGTGGACGAGCTGGTGAAGGAGCTGACCATCCAAAAGCTTTCTGAGCCACAGCTCGTGGAGAAGAAGTGACGGCCCAACTGAGTGAGCTGCAGCTTTCTCTCACACACACACACACACACACACACACACACACACACACACACACACACACACACACACACACACACACACACACACACACACACACACACACACACACACACACACACACACACACACACACACACACACACACACACACACACACACACACACACAGAGGAGATGATGTTCAGTGACAGTGCGTTTCTGGTAAAACCGCCGGAATCAATTTGAGTTCCAGCCACTGGGCAGCAACACTGGCAGGTGGTACAGAAGACGAGACCACGTTGTACTTTTGTTTATTTATTTTTTGTAGTATTGTCTCCTTCATTTGCAAGGCCTCCTTGTGACCCATTTCAACCAGTCTGTGTACATATTCCTTGAAAATTTGTATGAATATTGAATGAATATTAAATTAATAAAATCAAACTTTTTTTGAAAACACTCTTTCTGCTCATCCATCACTGAGCATTGTTTTTTTTTTCGTTTGTTTTTTTTTCCTTCCATAAAATCACTGGTAGTCTTGATGACATTTTAGTAAAAAGTGTTCTCAGATATAGAATTGACTGAAGGGGAGGACCTGCAAAAAATATCAGTAAATGGTTACGTTTTAATGATCCTGCCAATCCTGTTCTGCTACCGAAATGCAGCAAATTCAACACATTTACAATTATCCGATTGACTGATAATTGTAATTTGTATCAGCGATTGATCAGCTGTTGAGTTGAACAATGAGACATGTGAACAGGTAGTTTCCGATCAAGGAAAGGTTATTTTGAATGATAGCGAACATTAAGCCTATGATTTCCTAAATCTCAGTATTTAAATCAAGCTCTCTATATACAGTAGAAGCAGCTTTGGTAATTGTAATACATTTGGGGGCAGTGTATCAAAGTAACCCTGTCCTACTAGTTTCTCTGCAACTTGGCTTTTTGACATGGCTTCATTCTTTGCAGGACGTTGTCACAATATCATTTATGCCCTCGCACTCATTTTCACAATCAAAAGGCGTTCCATTCGTTTATGTTCTGATTGGCAAACAACGTACCAGTGGGAAACCCCTGGGCGGGGGATCTTCTTTCACAGCTTTGCTTTTACTTTCAGTGCGCTGGGGGCCACGTATGTATTTCTGTGGTCTTGGATTATGGCCAGATAACGGTTGGACGGAGAGTCCCTACTCCTCTGGGGACTCCCGTGGATGTAAATAAAAAATAAAAAAATTCTGTACCGCAAGAGAAGTTTTATATCTGTATGAGGTTAATTCATGAAGAATATTCCTAAGTGACTGCACAAATCGTCTGTATGTGTCCATCATCTTACTCTGATTCTCTTACAGACGGCGTTTAGATTGAAACTCTAACATGTACTGTAGGGTCTGAAATAAAGAACCCCCCCCCCCCCCCCCCCTTCTCTTTAACAAGTATTTATAAAAGGAACATCTTCCACTACGCTGAAAAAGGCTTTTATTTACACCCGTGTGGCCTCTCACTGTGGACCCCGGGGCTCCATGGCCTGCTAGCGTAAAGCTAATGCTCATGGAACCAAACTCCAAGCGGTCAAACAAACGAGACGGTTCCTTTTTGTTCCGGGGCGTCCGTGTCATGAGTGCACGGTCACAAAGCCGCTTTTCAATCCAGGTGTTTATTCCCAAAAAGGCGTTCTATCCCGCACTCCGGGCTTCTAGCTAAGCGTATTTCACCGCCGATGCTCCGATTCCGACCGGTGTTTATATAGTGTTAGGGGGAGGGGCCACGCCAAGTATGACCGCTCTACATCATCGAGTCATGATTTAGCCCAACCCAAAAAGATCCACGGTGAGAAACGGTTTAACGGCCTTACTCCCAATTCGGTACTTACACGTCCAGTTTTTCACGTTTTCAGCAATTACTTTCCGACATGTATAATGTGTTTAGAAACAAACCACTGAATTCACTTTACACTGATTTTAATATAGTCATCTAACAAGCTGAGGAATGGAGAAATTGTGTGCCTTGTACGTTTCCGCAATTATGAGTCAAGGTCTTTCTGCTATGTTAATAATTCATATTCATATAATATTTGCATGTTTAATGATAAACAGCTGTGTTAATTACAAACCAAAGGGACGTTAACATTTAATAAGAGAGAAAGTTGACCCGTTTGCTTCCCACCAACAAGTCACTTTCTAACGGGCAAACTGTCCCCGAAGCAGGAAAAGTAGTTGAGGGTGACTGTGTTGGCTCACGGGCGGACGTCCCCCATTAAGGTCGACCTTTCCTTTCGGTCAAGGTGAACGTCGTTTGAATCACGGTTCCGCTGCCGCCGGACTCCCTCGTCCTATCAATATTTAACAAACACCTCTGTGAGACACACTGCTGCGGTTCAAAGTGACGCTAACCTCGCCCAAGAGGAAAGGTTCCCTTAGGGCTGCACACTCAACTACCGTTCCTGTTTCGGGACAGTTACTTTTGGTATTGGTAGATTTCATGAGCAGGCATTTTGAGTGAGTAGGCGTGGCGGTTGTACTCCACAACAAACACTTGGTGAAGAAAGTACTAATGAGTAATAACCGAACAATGCTGAGCAAAGGCGGAGCAGAGGCTGGAATGAGTATTGAGAGATTATATTTAAGTAGAAGTGTATAGTATAGTAGAATAATATAGTACCGGATTACAAGTCAGTTAACCCGAGGATGCCGCAAACTGAAAATGTGGTCCATACATGTCCACGCGAGTGCTGGGATAATGGGAAACACATTGATTTACAGGAAGTCGCTGCTGAGCGGTGCGTGTGCAACAGAGCAGAACTCTTGGAAACCCGCCCAGCGCGGGGTTTCCCAGCGGCCTTGAGAAAACACATTTATATTGTTGGCCAACAAAAGGCGAAAGTCCAAGTCGGAGATGGAACACCTTGCCTCAAAGGTTGGCGGCGTGCCAGGCACACACCGGATTTTACCTTCCTATTCCCAAACTGGCTGAGTAGAAGAATCAGAAGAAGACTTTTTAAAAATCTAAGACTTGATTCTACATGTCCTCAAAGACAAAACCATTCCCTTCCGTCCTCTTCAGACACATTAATTTACTTCGTTTATTAGGTTTGAAAATACTTTTTTTTGTGTGTGTGTGTTGTTGGTGTATTTTTGTGTAAAAAATGTCTAATAATTGTAACGTTTTCGGTTCCCAAGTCTTTATCAATTACAATAAATGGGGGACGAGGGAATTATTTTGTAGAAGCGCGTCGTTCTGAACCTCTCGGAGGAGTTTTCCGTTTCATATTGTCCTTTCATCGTACGACTCAGCAGAGACAAATGCAAAACATAAGAGAAATACGACACCTTCGTTTTGAGACGCCACAACCGAGAATTTGAGAAAGATTACGTCGAGAATAAAGCCGCCGCCACGGTGTGGAATCACAATAAATAAGGACGCGTTTTTCCTGGGAACATTACTCGTTTTCCATATTTACCAAACGACAAAGTCACATAAGAATGAGATCAAGATACAGATATGGGTTTTGTTTTAGGTCTTTTTTTTTTTTTTTTTTCGCCCAGACAAAATGTAAATAAATTTCACAATTTCCAGTGAATGCGAGGTTTTCCCGGATGACCTCAAACAAATGCAGGAAGTCAAAAACAAGAAACATTGAACTCCGTGGTTAGAACAAGTTAAAAAGGAACCGTTTCTTCTCTGGAGCAGAATATTTGCAACGCCACCTTCGCTCCGGTTGCTCATCTTTCCTGCCCCACCTTCCGCTTTTATCAAACCAAAAGAAAAAAAATCCAGGCGACTGATATTTATTTCTCTTTAAAATTGCAAAGACATAATTCACAGCGCTAAAACGAGTGAGCGCCTCAAAACACTGACGCTGATATTTACAGAACAAACTCGATTAAAGAGGAATGTGTGAGGAGTGAGTTGCTGTCGTACGTATTCTGTGTAATTGGACCACATTTAAGAGGAGAATACGAACAGTTGTGTCTGTGATATTGACGTGATGAAGTATATTTAAGGTATTATTATTAATTATCAAACAGTTTTTGCATCCCTTCATCATTGAATGTGAGTGATTGTGGAAACTCCTGTCCTTTTACCAAAGTAAATTTGAACATTCAGCACAAAATACATGTCACAATAATATCCTAAGACTCAGATAAAACAACGACTTACTAAGATCAGGAAAGAAAAATAACCTTCCGAGACTCTTCTCGGGTTTCGTAAAACGTCACCGTTCTCAGGTTTTGTGTCCGTGGCTCGTCTGCCAGCTGGGGCGACGGTGTGTGAACCTCCGAGGCTCTCGGGCCCTTTTTGTCCAATTCCAGCAGCGCGACGGGACCACGCAGGTCAGGGCGGACGTTCACAGGGCGGTCGGCGGCCGTTGAAGGATGAACAGATGGGATGAGTGAGAGGGTGTGTGTGTGTGCGTGCATGCACGCACACACACACACACACACACACACACACACACACATACATACACACACACACCGCGGCTTTTTATAAAAACTTGCTTCGTCGAGAGTCGGCCACGCCCTCAGAGGTCGTCTTCGGTCTTCACCTGGACCTTGAGGGACGGACTCTCCTCCGCCTGGGAGGTGTGGCTCTCGTTGACCATGTGGTTAAAGTGCAAGTCGTTGTACTGCGAGAAGTCCTGGCTGTAAGTCCCGAGGGCCGGATTGAAGTTCACGTCCACGCCGGCGAAGGAGCCGCCCTCGGGCGCCTGCTCGAAGCTCGGCAGCGACGAGCTGAGCGCCGGGTCGGACAGCATCTCCCGAAACGACGGCATCTCCAGCAGCTGGTTGAAGATGGAGAGGTCGTCGTTGGCGTCGTAGCTTTGGGTCGACGGGTTCGTCTCCTGGTGGTTGTTGTAACTCAAGTCTCCGGGTGGGGGGAGGGGCTCCATCGCGGTTTCGGCAGCGAGGAACTGGCAGGGCTGAGGGGACGAAGTCTCCATCACGAACGGACTATGGGCTGTATGGGGTAAAGAGACAGATTAGACACCCCCGTCAGCTTGACGCACAGTTTAGAGCAGAGGAAATCAAGGAAAGAATTTTTACTAAGGAGAGTGAAAGGTCGATGTCCGACCTGATTCGCACGGTCTCTCCGTGATGCTGATGTCCGTCTTTATCTTCCTCTTCCTCTTCACCTCGTACGGATCTGAAACGGAATCGACACAAGCGTCACCCTCCGTCCGGCATTGCACGTCAATAAAGAGGAGGATCTCCGTTGAGTGAGCGGGCTGACCTGGGTTGTGTGGCAGGTAGGTGAAGGTGACGGGCTCGCTGTCCATGCGGTCGGAGATGCGGCGCAGGAGGATCTCCACCTCCGTCTCCTCCGTGATGTCCTGCTCCTGGTACGACGGGGTCTTGAACACAATGGCGATCTGCCTGTGCACGTCCGTCTGGGCAAACTCCCCCTTGGCCTCCCACAGCCCGTGGCGGAAGATGATCTCGATGTCGTCTGCAAAAACCAGAGCGGGGGGAAACCCCCGTACCCCCAAGCGGATCAAGATCACGTTTTGATCCGGTTTTATATTTTGGGGCAGCGGACTTGAGCCGCACTTTACTTTACCGCCGACTCAAACGTTCGCTCACCTTTCTGTACTTTGTCACACAGCATGTAGATCTCCGTCTTTCCAGTGCACGGGCCTTTGTGGAGGTTCAGACAGCTGATCTTCAGCTGGGACGTGGTGGTGGCCTCTGCAGAAAACACATCACATCAGAAACACAAATGGATTAGTATGATATTTGTTTTTCAGGAAGGAAATACATTTGCGTAGCATTGGTGCATCACAACCGTGCTCAACATGCTGGCGTGTGTGTGTGTGTGTATGTGTGTGTGTGTGTGTGTGTGTGTGTGTGGGTGTGTCTCTCTGTTCAACGTGTCCTTACTTTTGTCGTAGATGGGGTTAGACACCACTGGGTTCAGGGAGTCCTTTCTGCCGTCCTCCCACTCTAGCTCACACTGAAAACACAGACGCACTACGTTCATGTCCATATCTTCAATGCTCTTTGACTCGCCGGCTGAGGGACAACAGGAAACTACAATTAATACATTTCATACACACACACACACACACACACACACACACACACACACACACACACACACACACACGCACACACACACATATATAAAGAAACAATAGTCAAGCTCCAATATGGTGTGCGTGCGTGTGTGTGTGTGTGTGTGTGTGCATGCGTGCTCTGTTCCAGGACCCATCTTACTTCTAAAGGGGTCGATATTTTGGCTTCTCCTCTTCTGTAGTGAGGCGTCCATCTCTTTCCTTCTCACACACTGGATGCCGAGGTTGGCAAAGCTAGGAAGGGGGGCACAGACACCTAGTAACTCAACGGAACCTTCCTGGACACGTGGCATGAAGAAACCGCAAGAAATAATTATCTTTAGAGTTTAAAAAAGGAGAATAGCGCTGGACAGTTTTAACCTGATGAAAGGAAATGGAGTGGCGGCAGTTGGAACTGCCTGAGGCCCCTGAGAAAAGCAGAAGCCGCATATGCTGCACATATGCACATATTTTGATTTCCTCCACCATCTCACACCCTCTCTCTGAGATATTGGGTTACAGGGGAAGACAAGCTGCGACCCGTCAGACCCTCACTTCACTCCAGTAGACATCACATCATGTTCTTCCTCTTTTGCACCTGGGCCTTCCCCCCAGTTTTCATCGCATACGGTTTCTCGGTCTCATCCGGTTCATATTTAATATTATGCGAGGGTTTTTTTTGTCCATAACCAAATCTTTACTGTTCAGCGTTTATATTTAAGTAAATGTTTCTGGTTTATTGTTGGGTTTGTCTTATTGTTAACTGTTTTATCGCATATGGAAAATGTATCCATCTTCTAGTTTAGTGTTCAGTGTTCAGGTACATTGCCAATTTTTCCTCCATTATCTTTCAGGTCATTTTTATTGTTTTTGTCACTTTGAGGCTTATATTTATAGTTTATCAACAGGTTTATTCTATACTGCAATATTTTGTTTACTGTTCATTGTGAGGTTTGTTGTATATTTTCAGTTTGTCCTTCCCCGAATTTTGAGGTTTACTATGTATTCCCTTTTATTTTCTCTATTGTTGTTCTATTTCCTTGCCTCTGAAGATGAATAATGTTCCTATCCATCCATCCATCCATATATACACATATATACATCTTCCAAGGCTTTACATTGTTGTTATCTTTTGCACCCTTGGGTAGCTGACCGAAATGCTGAATACATCTGCCTCTAACCTAACCTCTTTGGACTACAACTGAAAAACATATATTTTCTAAATAGTTTTGGATAAAAAGCCTCCCGTAAAATAATAATAATAAAAAATATTATTATTATTATAATTATTATAATTATTATAATTATTATTGTTGTTATTATTATTATTATTATTATTATTATTATTGTTATTATTATTATTATTATTATTATTATTATTAATAATAATAATAATAATAATAATAATAATAATAATAATAATAATAAATAAAGCTTCAGACAGCAACACGCGGGGTCCTGGGTTGTTGTCCCTTCGTTAAAGTTCATTGGACAAGTGTGCTTTGACTCTCTGTTGCGGTGGGTTGTGTGACTGCAGAAGCTCATTTGTTCCAGCCTGGTTATGTGTAATTCTATGATCAGGCGTTGTTTGTGGCTGTGGGTGGGTTTCCTACACCATCTGAAGTAGGACTGAATGATTATGGCTGAAATGATAACCACGATTTTTTTTAAGTCAATATTGTCATCACGATTATTTATCACAATTATTCATCCATTTTGGGGAACAGAATTATTCTATGGAACTTTGTAAACTGGTTTAACTGGCTTCAATTTGAGAGGCTATATTATGAAATTACATTTTTGTTGTAATTGTAACAAATCTGATGTTGTTGGTTATTGTCCTTATTGCGAGGTTTCTTGTGGGGTTGTGTTTTTAATGCTGTTTTTGAGTGGGGTGCTGAGTATGTCACAATGTGCTATAAATCATTGTTATGGACGTTATGTGTACCAAATTTGTAGGAGGATTCATGGGGAAAGGGTAGGAGAAGTCCAAATGGAGGAAAACGCATGACAACTAGTGTAAGAAAAGTGTTTCTAAAAACACAAAAAGAAAGAAAATATTTCAAAACACATACACAATAAATACATGTTCCTTATATTATGTAATTGCTTATAGTTACTGTTACCAGTAACTATCACTCAGGAAGATTGTATACATTTATATCCCTGGAATGTCTATAAATTCTGACAGTGACATTATTGGGTTTTTATTTTGTAGAACTTACTGTGGTGCATGTCAGTTCTCCTCGGAGTAGTGTCCAAGTGTATACATTTATGATGTTTAATACGCTGTGCTTTGTTTAATCCAATTGTCTTCCAGTATAACTTTAACTTAATTTTCTTCAAACATAAAGGTTTATAGCAATAAAATAATACCTGTCACTTTGTAACTTTGTGTGGTTAAGAGCTTGTATCTTATAGTCCTTTAATTAAAGTCCTATCGCTGGACTTGGACTGCACCCCTAATAATAATAATAATAATAATAATAATAATAATAATAATGTGATGGGAATTGAGGCATTTTCAAAAGACAAACAGCGCCTACCTGTGCCGCCTGTTGCTGTGTGGGTTGAAAGAAACCACGCAGATTCCAGAACCTTCAGGACAGTCTTTACCCACAAGGCAGTGCGGGTGAGGCCGGTACGGAATGTCTTTGGTCACCAAGGAAACCGTTAATGTCACTTTCTTCATGCGTTCGATGGGCCCTTGAATCTTAAAGAAAGCAACAGAGAAAAAATATATATATAAATCAGTATACTGTATCATTTAATTCCTTTCAAACAAATACAAAATGAACACATACTTAAAAATCACAATCATGACTTCTCCCTTGTTTAGATAGAAGGATAGAAATTGCAATTAAGCACCGGGTCTCAACATCTCTAGATGTTGAAATAATATTCTACTTGGTCTTGGGGGTATGGACGTGATTCCACCTGCTTAGCTCACTCTGAGACAACGTTTGAAAGCGAGAGAGAAGGAAAGAAAAAACAAAAAGAAAGAAACAAGTGTGTGGTTTGTGAATGTGTGGTGAGCTGCTGCGTTGGGTTGAGTTGAGGCATTGGGGAACAGACCAGATTTGGCATGGATTTTTTTAGGGACTTTCTGCATCGGTTACAAATACATTGAAGTGTGAAGACCCAATCTCTATCTAGCATCTCTATCCACCCACAGACATCACTAACGGCAGAGAACTGGACTAAACTCCAACCAGGGGGAATCACCCGTATACGAGAGCCCCAAAACACACAAGTTCATCACCTACACACACACACACACACACACACACACACAGCACGAGAAGAGAAGGCGTCTAAAAAGGGGTTTGGATTCCCCGTCCAGGGTCCCAATAAATGATTGACACAATCGAAAGGGATCAACATGATGCATTCAATTGTGGCGCCGGGGCCCCGTGTGCTGGTTCCTCCAGGGCGGGGGCAGCCGGGGGCCTCACCTCCACGGTCGGCTGGGTCTTGGTGGTGGTGGTGCTGGACGTTCCCAGGATGCTGCCGGCCGAGCGCCCCTCGCACTCGTAGCGGAACCTCATCCCCCTCTCCTTGGGCTCCTCCACCACCACCAGCTTGGGCTTCTCCAGGATCCGCTCCAGGAGATCGGCATCGGTCGGGGCTCGAGGGGACGGGCCCACGCGGCTCTTGGAGGTCACGTGGCATGGGGGGACCACGCGGCCACGCGGCGGGGTCAGGTGAGGGGCTCCTCCTCGACAGGGATGAGCGGACGCCATTTCCCTGGAACACGACTGCAGCGAGGACACCGGGAAGGAGGCGGGAATCTGCGTAAGAAAAAAAAAAAAAAAAAGTCAGACACAAACTCTTGTTTTAAGGTACAAAGTGTGACCTTGCGGGTGCCGAGGGTGCGACGGAAGAAATAGGCTTGACACAGGAGCTGCTTTCTTTCTGCCCACCACCATGACAGACTCCTTCTGAATTTGACGTTACACGACAGACTACCACCTTTTTCCGTTTGACACCCAGACGCAACAGTTAAACAGTGATTTCTCAAACTCTCTCTCTCTCTCTCTCTCTCTCTCTCTCTCTCTCTCTCTCTCTCTCTCTCTCTCTCTCTCTCTCTCTCTCTCTCTCTCTCTCTCGCCCTAACTTTCCTCCTCTTCTTCTCACTTTCAGTGCAATGGGACCCCGTATGGAATCACAACATTGAGCAAATCGTACCATCACATTGCTTAACACAAAACTCTACTGTACCTCCGATCCACGGCTTCCTTAAAAGAGGATAAGTGTTTCGGTCATTGATTTGAGGAGGGAAAAAAAAAAAAAAAAAAAAAAAAAAAAAGCAGAGTTTACTACATCACCGAGAGCCAAAACAAAAGAGCGCTGCGGGTGTGATGGAGTGCTCAATCTCACGTTTCAAGGCAGAACCGAGGTGTGGTGAGAGGAGCTCTATGCGTACATGTGTGTGTGTTGTTGGCATACCTGATTGTTTAAGGAACAGCTGGGCAACAAAACCTAAAGGGTTGAGATAAAGAACAGGAAACAGGAAGTAAACTCGTAACGCGGATCGGCCAATAGGATCGAGGAATGTGACCTTTCACCCGCACTGGAGGCGGGGGTTTGGCCAACCGACGGGGATGACGGCAAAACCGAAAGTAGGGCTCGGATTACAGTGTGTGTAGTCGTGCAGTCACGCCTCTGCCCTTTGTTTGTGCCAAAACCAAAACAAGTCGCGTCTCCAGAGTTTCACCGGCAAATCGAAACACAAGGGTCAATTTAATGAGGGCGTCCATAATCAATGACGAACAAAGAAGCTATTTTACATGACAGCGCCAACATTTGCCTGAAGAAAAGTTAGTTTTTTGTTGGTCTCCCCAACCCCCGTGCTCTACTCCGATTACACCGTCTAATCTCCCGGGTTTCTCGACACCACGTGGTTTACAGTAAGAGCCTGGCCTGGTGACGGTCCCAGCCATCCATTACAACACCACACAGACCTGACATCGCTGAGGTAACAGGACGCAACACGAGCGCTGGCCTTCCACAGCAGCCTCCATCACCACCGTGCACACAAATACCTTTTAGAATGAAAGGTAAGAACTCAGTAACTCAGCAACGGAGTTGTTGTGGTGAACGCTTCCCCTCTCATTGCAGTTCCTCATCGGGAAGCTCTTATTTCTCGCATTAAAGTGGAAACAACACAAGCGACACATTGTCCATTGTTATTTTGAGTAAAGACTCACCTCGCCAATAGGTGTATATCCTCCATATCCTAAAATACATACGACTAACTTGTATGGACAAATTGTCATAAAAAGACATCTTAGGCGTAAAAGTTGTATTTACACCGTAGACCACACGAAACTTGGACGATCATTTTTATCAGAGCACTGCGATATTGTCAATTTAAATCACCAAATGTCATCCTTACCTTGGGAGCCGTGCACCGGGGCACCAGCACTGGCTTGGAGGAGTAGGAGTCAGGCCCAAGCATCCTGTGGTTCTGGGGCTCACAGAGCAGATCTGCTGGGGGTGGAGGAGGAGCGGGCAGCTGGAGCCGCTCCCTGTCCTCCGTTATCACTTCTTGGATGATGTCTGGAGAGGAATATGTGTTTGTAACAGTATATAACAGGCCGGGATTCAAGCTGGGAGGAAATGGGAATATTGTTTTACATCACTTAAAGCAGGTGAACTCACCCAGATCTGTGAACTCGACAGCTGTGGGAGGAGAAGGTATTAGAGAGAAAAATGAATCGGACAGATTTGTTCGTAGATTGATGGTGATTTACAACTGTAATTTCATCAAAAAACAATGCAATTATTAACACAATGTTCATACAGTATTAAAATAAAAACAATAATAATCATTATAATAATAGTAATAATAAAGAGACAAATATATATGCTGACTTTTCAGCTGTTACACTTTGAATGGGAACTGTTGATACAAAGGGTTATAGTGCAATAACACTGGTGTTAGTTACACTGCACATACAGTAGTAAGACAGTTAGCACAAAGTAATGCATACTACATTATCATCTTTTTATTTATAAAGGTTTTACCTTTATACCATAACAGTATTTTATCCTGTGCATAGTATATTATTTGTATATTTTTACGTCTCAAATATCAGAATTTTCTGTTTTGTATTTTTGGCTATTTGTATATATCTAACATATAATTATATGTATTTTTTTTGACTGTTAAGGTTTTTTTATGCTTATGGTCTGTACTGGAGCGCACAAAACCTCACCAGAAGAAATTCCTCATACAAGTAAAGGTGGTGAAAATAAAAACCATTCCGATTCCGATTATTGTATGTATATTAGTATATTGAATGTATATTAGTATATTAGTATAAGGTCTGTTTCCTCCTTTTTAGGACTTAAGTTTCGCTGAAAACTATTATCATACGGAACGACTACCGCACAACGCACGACTTGTGACAGTAGAAAACCAGCAGACCCGGCAGATGAACGAACAACACTAATAAGAGTAAAACAAGGAAATAAAGTCTTTCTGTGCTTTTATTTCCACGCCGTCGGGATCTTAAACCGTGTGATTGTGTCATTATTTAGACGAACGCGACGGATGGTTTGCTGTTGACTCATCGCGGGGTTGTGGGTGTTGGCTCTCCGGCTGCTCCTACCTGGAGATCCGCTGAAAACATCCATGCTTCTCATCGCACTTCATTCGGACGAAACACCAACTTTTTCTAAAAAAAAAAAAAAAAAAAAAAAAAAAGCCCCGTCTCTCTCTTTCTTTCTTTCTTTCTTTCTTTCTTTCTTTCTTTCTTTCTTCTTCCCCCTTACCGTGGTCGGCCTCCGGGGAGCGCGTCCCTCACTGGTCGCAGTCGCCGCCGGGAGACGGAGTAGCTGCGGCGGAGAGTCACGTTACGTTACGTCACGTCACGTTACGTCACGTTACGTTTCTCGACGCGCGCGGTGTCCTCGCGAGGACCCGTCGGGCGCTCCGCGGCCTTTCGGTGAGCCGAGCCTCGCGAACGACTCGTCTCGTCCACGACCCGGCGGTCGGCGTTTCTGAGGGAATCGGCCGCGAGAACCTTTGACACGGTGAAATGATTCCCTCCGTGTGATTCCGTTCACGGCCCAGAGCCGAAGTTGGGACATTTGTCCGCCGTTCACGCGAAGCGAACGAAGAGTGGGAAGTAAACAAAAAAATAAACGTACGACTCGTTTCACCGAGTCACTCGCCAGGAAGCGAGTCTCAAAAAGGGACTCGAACCTTTCATCACCAGGTTGAAGGATTGGACGGCGTGTGGCATTCCCCATGACGTCACCACCGGAGGGTCGAGTACCTTGACACCTGTCGATGACAAACGTGACAATAATAAATAGTAAGGTTGACATTTTTATGTTTTCATCTTCTCAGATTGTCACTTGTGTTTGTTCTTACTTTCGGTTGTTTTGTCAGGCAAATTAGGATTGTATTCCAAAACTAAAATCTTATATAGTTTGGTAATACATCGTAATCATAAAGTTACTCATCATTTTTTATACATGCAATTAGCGTATAAATATGTATACATTTTGTTAATATAATTATGAATATTAGATCATATACAATGCCAACAGACATCCAACTCCAGCAGCCAAATTTCGCTTATATTTTCCTTATTTTTATTTTACACATTTTTTTATGCCAAAAACAATTTCCGTGTATATATAAATATATTAAATAAACACGTTAAGATTGTTATTACCGTGTCAGTGTCCAAGTATAAAAAAAAGGTTAAAATATCCTCAAGTGGAAACGTAACTGTGTTGTTTCTTCGGGTTGCGTCATGCCCGGACTCTCGCCACATCTCCAGAAACTTCCTGTGTTTCGTTAGACAATTCCAGTGCACGACCAAGTTAATTGTAGTTTCATCAGTAAAGTGTATATTTATTTATTACGTAGTATTAACGAGTTCACGAGTGTTCTATTTGGGTCGCCACTTAATAAATGCGTTGTTGCTAGTGATCAAGGAAACACTGCCATCTAGCGGTAACACAAGAATCTCATCAGTTGGAAATAAGAACTAAACCATCCAGGACCCTCGAACAATCTCCCCCCCACCCCCCTCCAAAAAAGGAAGCACAGACATTTTAAATCACGCTTATGTTTTACTATAAACATGAGTGTTTAAATTTTAATATGTACCAACATGGAGTCGTCTTAACTTCAAGAAGTTACCGCACCCAAAATAAAAACTATAGACAATGTTATTCTTCCAAAACGTCCCTAACCAGAATGAGCGTCCGCGATGCATTTCGGTTCAGAATGTGAATTAGCTGAAAAATAAAAATATTGGAAATCCAGGGAGGAGGGAGGGGCTCCAATTTAGCTATTGCTAGACATTTTGACATCATTAATAACATGACAAGCTGAGACGCTACAGTTTTTGGGACACACATAAGTGACCGAAAATGAAACAAACAAAAAACCCATTGACAATATTAATATATTTATATTAATACCAACAAGGCTATTTACTTTTTTTACGTTCAAGTTTGGAACATCAACCATTAGTTTAAAATTGAGGGAAGCAGTCACTGTTGTGGGGAGTGTTTAGACGGAGTCGTCCATCTTGGTTCCAGTCACACCTCTTACAGACCTCAATTATGGCCCTTCCCAGTTTCTTCTGCCACTTCTCTCCGGTTTCCAAGTCACTTGAAACTTGATGCGCACATGGAATGAAGAGAAAACTGCACAAAAAATAAAATAAAATCTACAAATGAAAGGTTACACTTGGACTTTAGTTTTTTTCCTGTTATTAAAAAAAAGAAGAAAAAAATAAAGAAAATGTGGTGGTACTGCGATGTGTTCCCCTCTCAACCCATGCGTCAAGGCTTTATTGTAACCCTCTCAAAATCATATAGAATACAGTACATCACGTTTTATTTAACTTCACTTGAACCGTTAAAATGAGAGGATGAGGGAGTTTGGTTGGGAACATCATTTTTTTTTTTTTTTTTTTTTTAAACCAAGTCAGCCTTGAACGATTGGCTGCAGATCCCCACACAGAAATAAGAGTTTAAATGGGTTTTTTTTTTGGTTGGTTTTTTTTTTGTTTTTTTTGTGTAGCAACGTCCATGACAGAAAAACAATGACTCCCTTTCCCGGCAAAACGGACAGTCGACCCCGCCAGGTTTGGACAAGTCCTCTCTGCCCCAGGAGTGAGGGCAGCGAGGCAGATAGGGGCAGTGGGGGTCTCAGTTAATCATTCTTCTTCTCCCCCTCTGCTTTGTCTGTGATGGCTGGCGTTGTGCTAGAAGCGGCGTCTCCCTGCACCGAGCTGTCCTTGGAAACGTCCACTCCGCTCGTACCAAACTCGTTGACTCTGTTTGGGTCAACCCGGTAGATCCAGCGCTGATACAGGTAAATGAAGAACACCACATCTGCGTGCGAGAAAACAAGAGATCGCCTGATGTAAAAACCTATATGATCAGCCATTGCATTTACTTTTGTGGAAATCTCACTGTATTTCAACAGAAGCGGGTAAGTAGCGGAGACGCACCATCTCTAAGGCATCCTATTCTGTACATCATGGGCATCTTGATGACAAAGGCGAAAAGGTCATCAATGAAGGTGTTGAGCGCCTTGTAGGTGAGCATCCTCCATGGGAGGTGCGCTACAGACTTCATCTTGTAGTTGATGAACAGCTGTGGCGTCATTGTGATGAAACCTAAAACGCAGGGGAGGACCAGATAAAATACAAAAAAGATAATAATAATAATAATTTAGAAAAAACACAGCATAACATGCACTTAAATCAGAATAAGGTGAATAACCAGAACAAGATGATATTGTGAGTGATGTATTTACACAAATAAGCATTATTTCAATTCTGAAACATTCAACAGTAGTAAAGTCCGGTTGAGAAGTGACGTATACATTCTTTAAATTGCGTAATTTAGCAGAGAATTTCCTGGAAATTTCACTATTCCTGGGTTTTTTTTCTGCCCATCCGAGAATATAAAAAACTCCCCCCCCCCCCCCTCTTTCATTTGGGTTAGCGTGAACAGCATGTCAATCATCATCGCTCCAAAGGGTGGCTGCTGTAACTATTTGTAGAATATAATCAATTAATTGTGGGTCTATAAATGGGAATTTGCTCTTGGCTTTATTCAAATCGGATATTACAAATATGTTGTTAACTTCAGTGTGCATGTAGTGACGGGGCACTATAGGAATGTTTATTGTCAACAAGATGGATAACCAGCAAAGTTGAACCATTTGCTGTCCATGCCTAACTAGCCCCAAAGTCACTGACGTTTACTTTAAACTGACAGCGATAGCAGGTCTGCATGTCCAGGACACCTGTGTATTCAGTGTATATCCGACAGTGTATATTACATGAGAACCAATAAACAGACATTTAAAAACAAGAGCTCCATAAATCATGTGTTACTTACCAAAGGTTAACAAGAAGCCGTACAGCATGCTGAGCACCCATGAGTACCATCCTTTGTGCTCTACATACAATAAACTGTACACAGCATAGCAGCCGAAAAGAGGGTAGAGCAACCAGGACAGGTACTTGAACGCCATCTGAATAGAGGACCAAAAAAAAAAAAAAAAAAGGAAACCTGTTCAAATGTCTTCATTCATCAGTAAATGTTAATACAATTCAAAGGTAATAAATGAGTTAACAATAAAATGTGTGTCTTTTGCGGTATCCTTGTATTATTTCTTTCATACATACAGCCGCATTTTGTTTCTTGCACATAGTAATTCACAGAAGAGAAACAAAATCTTCAAATTCTATCCCTGCGCAGAACAGATACTCCTACAGCTTTTAGGACAAATTTTAACCAGAAATTCTTGACTAACAAAAATACATTGTCATTGACACCTTTAGAATTTGTCGTTATTGCAAAATTTTGAAGAAAAAGTGTTCATTTATATTGCTATTCTACTTCAGACTAAAAGTCTCACTGACTCCTGAATTGATATTTGTTTCTTTGTGTAAGTGTTTATTGTTGCAGCTAAGTGTCTACAATGTGTTGAGCCTGAAGTACAACTTGGAAAAGCTGATCAATCTTTGGAAGAGTGAGTTAACGGTTTTGAAAGGTCGGCTTATGAGAACTGTTAACAGAAATTCCAGTAAATTGTACTATCAAATCACAATACTTTGTACTACAATAAAAAAGTAATAGTTGGTGCCCTAGAATGGTGATCGGATCTAATATGGAAGACGCTGCTAAACTCACGTTGTAAGTTGAATAACATTGTTGCGTTTGGCTTTAATGGCGTGCTGCAGGTGCTTTGACTTACGTCGTCGTAGATTTTGGTGGAGGACTGAACATATGTGGACTTGTCCTTGAAAACCAATCGTGGAAATATCCCACTGATTTTGTTCTCTCTGTCCAACTGTAGGAGAGAAATTAGTTAGGAAACTGTCACAATAAACCAATGGACGTGTAGCTGTTATAAAACAAGAATGAGGGGGGGAGGGAGGCCAATAAAACTAATAAAAAAAACAAAAAACAGGGGGTGCTGTGACTTACTCGAACGTCCATGACCTTGGTGATCTTCCAGAAGTCGATGAGAAGGCCGATGAAGACGCTGACCTGCACCACGAAGTTGGTCTCGTTGTCCAGGATGTAGAGCAGGACGATCAGAGACTGAAACACCCCGAAGATGATGGAGCGCACCGACAAGCCTTCCAGCGACTGGCGGCTGTTCCAGAACTGGATATCTGAACAAGGGGAGGTAGACGGGAAGTTGGGGTGGGCTGACCCAAATACAGACTGAGAGGCGCACACGGAGCGGTGCGCGTCTTTTCAAACGCTCCCAGTGCATTTAACATTTCATGAAGCTGCCTTCCAAAACTTTGACTCAAAGTGTAATCGGCCAGGAGCAGCTGGACCAAGGGCTGGACGATATTGATAGAATTTGATGCTATTCTGAGGATGACTATTATGCTTTCATAAGATATTTACGCATAAGAGAAACATTAGTAATGTGGATATTATGACAAAGCAGGCAGAGATGTCAGTATTAAAAAAATAAAAAATCTTATGTTGATCAGAAAGAAGGTGTAGTGAAGGCATAGTGAGGTGATACATGTACATATACTGTTGTAAACCTACCATTCTTGAAGGCCAGGAACTCAAAGATACTGTGAACAATGGACACAACGATGGTCACTCCCAGGAGGTAGGGGTTGGTCTCCAGAAGGGCCACCTACAGAGACAAGGGGGGGGGACAGCAACAATCTCCGATTTAAATGCGTCTTCTTAAAAATTGAATTCCCAGCTCTCGTCCGTGATCTGAGCCCAAACCGACCGACCTTCACAGAGTCCTGATCCTCGTCGGACTGCTCGTACGTGTCCTCTGGCAGGAAGTTCCACGGCGAGCGGGCGTTCTGGGCGGCGTAGAGCTGCCAGCGCCACAGGGACAGCGGGCAGAAGGAGAGGCGCAGGGCGAGGTTCTCCAGGGTGTCGTTGATGGCGTAGTAATCCTTCTGGAGGTTCCAGTAGTCATTAAAGTACACAATGGGGTAGTAGTCGCCACTGACCGCATCAAATTTGACATCTATGGACAGAATTGGGGGGGAAAAAGGAAAAAAAAAAAAGTCTGAATAGAGAGGCAGCAGGAGCCAAGCAATACAGAGAGTTAAGTAAAAAATAAATAAGAAATAAGAAATGGAGCCTATTCATTGTAGAGGGGTTTGAGTCTGGATATCGTACGTTGATCCAATGGAGGGGGAACGGAGCCCTTGACCCAGGCCGTGTGGTCGTCCACCATGTTGATGGTGAGGTTTGGGTGCCAGTGGGAGATTATCTCTACAGGTCCGTGGCTCTCGGCACGCTATGAAGAGAGAAGCTCAATTAGACAGAAGCACAGCAGAGCTAAAAGCACAGGAGAGAAGTTGAGATTCAGTTTAAAATGGAGAAAAAAAAGAAAAGAAAAAACCAAGACCAACCAAAATCACCAAGTCATTGTTTTTGGTTGGAGAAACATGCTATACCAAAAAAAACAAAAAACAGACTAACTTTGATAATTTCTGGATCCGCTTCCGTCTCTCCTGTCAGTAGATTCTTAGTCTTCAGGAACTTTCTGCGTTTGAATTTGTTCAGCACTGAAAAAGGTAATTAATCAGAAGGTCAACATCAACACTGACTTTTCACTAGCAGATGTGCACGTGTAAAAACACGGAGCCAAGCCTTTGTTTACTTACTTCGAGACGCGTGAACTGTTGCCAGTCTACGATATTGTCCTTTGCGTTTGGGGTCTGGGTGAAATCCACTTTTAGTGAAATAGACATGTATGTAGAGGGAGCCATTCTGCAGCACCTTCTGTAAAGTCAACAACCAGGGAGAAGCTTTTGAGAGTCTTTATAAATCCTCTTTCCCAGAGCAAAAATTGCACTTTTGTAAAAAAAATAAATAAATAAAAATAATAAAAATAAAAATCATTGTATACATCTGCTCTGTATATGGTCTCAGCTGTCTCGTCATTTTGGTCCAAATCATCGTTACTAAAAATACATTGACATTCATTTGATCTTTCTGCAATGATCGTGTTTTCTGCAATTCGTGTGAATTTTCCAGTTTGAGTACATTCCTAACTCACGCTTTGGGTCATAATGACCATATCAGTTAAATATTAACCAATCTGATTATTTTCAGCCTCCAGATTGTTCATTCCAGATAAGGAAAGGTGTAGTGGGGGTTGCAAGTTCACCAGGAAATTGGCAGATATCTAGGCTTGATGGGTAATAAAAAATGGGATTAATTTCTACTAGTGACCTAGGATAAGAAATTAGCATTACAGGAAATGGGCCTGGTTCATACTTTCACATAAATCCCTCAAACTAAAGGCTTTACACCTTTTTAAAATATGAAAAGTAGTCACAACAATTTCAACATCATTTGGTCAATATCACGACCATTGAAATTGTCTTCACTTGGACTTCACACCGACTGCTGCCTCCTAAACACTTTACTCCAGTTAATATTTATCATGTCCCCCTCTCCTTGACCAGAGATTTGTGTCCGATAAAAAATAAATAAAAGCTGCATCCAAAGTCAACGGGGGAGCCACGGGTTTCCTGGATAAAAAACCACTATAACGTTTACATCGACTTCAATGAGTCGTTTTTCTATTCAACGGTTCATGTTTTCCTACTCCACAACCGGTCCAATATGACGGTGGCGCTGATGTACAAACCAAAGGTCCAGGTTTTGATCTTTCTTTTTTTTTTTCTTCCCTCAAATAATAACTTTGAAAACCTTTTTGTATGTGAAGGTGAAATATGAAGTATCTGAATCCTATGTAACACACAGTTCAAATAAATTATTTTGGAATACATTAAAATGTAATGGATTTTAGTTTCGATTTTCTTTGCTCTTTTAATAAAAAGTGCTGCGTGGTTCACTACAGCCTCATGTAACCTTACACATAATACCAACAACAACAATAAGAAGAAAAAAGAGCTTGGAATCGGAATCAATCAGGATCACAACGGAAAAAAACTGTGGATGGGTGCATGCTCCACCTGTGGGATGTCCATCTCCTTATAGTGCTCGTAGCAGCCATCCCCGCTCTCCCCGGTGCTCCAGTCTCCATAGACCAGGTCCCTGTGGAACCAGAACAGGGACTCGGTGTTGTTGAAGTCAGAGAACACCTCCTCCTGTGATATGTACACGTACAAGTCCTGGAGGAAGAGTGAGGAGAAGCATTATGGCCTCAGGAGAGAGAGAGAGAGAGAGAGAGAGAGAGAGAGAGAGAGAGAGAGAGAGAGGGAATGCAGGCAAGCCAGACATTGTGCTGCTGTCTTAAATACTTTTAGAGCTCCATGTCCATTGAGTTCTTGCATTAAAGAAAACAAAAACCGTATAATACACCCGGCCTAACAGTTATTGCAAGCAAGATGATATTTGTTAGTGCAATGAGCCAAATGAAATAAACAAAAACGCGGTCTGGACAGGATTAAAATTTGAAATTAAAAGGAAGGAAGACGAATCTAATAAGACGCCGAGGTCTCTTTGTTTATTTCAGTATTATCTACATCAGTCAGGCCACCAGAGAAATACCCCAGAATACTATTCTCTTGAGGACTAAAACTAAATGTTTGTTTTAATATTATGAGATAAAAAGGCAATGGTACCATCAGGGTGTCTTTGGGGAAGAGGTTTCGGCTGGGCACCCTGGGGGCCCCTGCTGGGGTGGTGGGGTCAGGAGTGGAAGGCCCTCGACGGAACCAGCTACTGATGGCCCAGATTATGAAGATCCTGGAGAAGGAAACAAGCAGGATATGAGGACAGAGAAGATAGATATAGAAATAGAACTTTGCTTGCTTGACACACACAAAGTGGTAAACATAAAAACACAAGACAGTATCTTGTTTGTTTTGAGTGTTTTGATGCGATCTGTGTGTGTAACGGTTGTAGTCGGTCGATAGAATGAGCCTAATCTGATCAAACGCTAACACCTGAGCTAAATCACAAATGCCTCTTGTGAAACATCTGATGTCTTAGGTTAGAGGAATAAGAAAGCCAGTGGCATGTATTAAAATACATTTTGGACAAGGAAGCACGCAAGAGGATCCGTGTTATTCAGCTTTCAACTTGTAGTTTGGTTTGTTTTTTTAATAACATAATAACATTGTTTGGTCTGTAGAGTGGTTTTGGTTTGTTTTTTTTGTGCATTTATCCCGATATTTATTCTGATGTATTCTCGTCATCATTGTAAATGAGGGCATGCCCTCAATTATTTGAGATCAAATAAAGGTTGAATGGATGAAAGAAAGAAAAAAGTTTGCATCGATAGTGATGACAGAGGACTTTCTCAACATTATACATTAGCTAAAATAATAATAACTTAAAACTTGTAGCACTTACCAAATTACGGACTTTTTTTTTTTTACTTCAGTTTTCATTCCTCTGTTGTTTAATTCATTGAACTATGTAGTATGTTACAACATTCGCCTTCATCCTTTTAAGCCTCGCATCCAGGTTAGCTAGTAACTATCTCTCTTGGCACTAATTAACCTCCAACAATACATTAGCCAAAGCAAATCTGACAGCTCACCTGAGATAATTATATATAGTCATGAAAAGACATGGCTGAAATCAAGCACTTCTAATAATTAAAAGAAAAAATGAAAACAGAACATTTTGGTGAAGTAAACCAAGTAGAGTAAACCAAGTAACCAAGTAAACCAATAAAAAAATAAATATAACAGAGGTATACACCGATAAGACACAACATTAAAACCACCACTGCTCGCTTGTGGCAGGGGGCTGCAGACTATAACAAACTACAAGAGCAGCTCCTCCCCAGCCACGAGTGTGGACGCCTCGCTTCGCCAAAACTGAACTCCTTTTATAATCGGTTTGAGTCTGGCAACAGCACCACTAGCTCGCCAGCGAATTGGAGTTTCACGGCTGGGGATGAGCGCGCACTCTCAGTGTCAGAGCATGACGTCAGGGGGGCTCTGATGCGGGTGAACACCAGGAAAGCTGCGGGCCCAGATGGCATATCTGGGCGAGTACTGAAGACCTGTGCTAACCAGCTAGCCCCGGTGTTCACAACAATATTCAACATCTCCCTGACTGAATCAGTGGTCCCGCCCTGCTTCAAGAGGTCCACCGTCGTTCCTGTCCCGAAGATCGCCTCTCCAGCCTGCCTGAATGACTACCGCCCAGTGGCCCTTGCCTCGGTGGTCATGAAGTGTTTCGAGAGGCTGATTAAGGATTATATCTGCGCCTCCCTCCCCAGCACCTGGGACCCGTTGCAGTACGCGTACCAGCAGAACAGATCCACGGATGACGCCGTCTCCCAGGTACTGCACACCATGCTCACACACCTGGATGGCCGGAAGGGGGCCCATGTGAGATTGCTGTTCATCCATTATAGTTAAGCTTTCAATACCATAGTCCCCACCAGACTGGCTGTCAAGCTGAAGGAGCTTGGACTGAACACTCCGATGTGTGCCTGGATCCTGGACTTCCTCTCAGCCCGGTTAGGGTGGGGAAGCACATGTCAAGCTCCCTCACTCTGAACACAGGATCCCCCCCAGGGCTGCGTCCTCAGCCCCCTAGTGTACTCCCTGTACACACATGACTGTGTGGCCAGGTCCAGCTCCAACAACATCATCGCTTGCTGACGACACCGTTGTCGTGGGCCTGATCACCGACGGCGATGAGAATGCCTACCGCGAGGAGGTGGCTGACCTGTCACTCCGGTGCCAGGACAACAGCCTCCACCTGAACGTCAGCAAAACTAAGGAGCTGGACTTTAGGCGTGGATTACAACCGAGGACGCACGCGCCCTTGGTGATTAATGGGACTTCTGTCGACAGGGTGAGCAGCTTCAAGTACCTGGGAGTCCACATCACAGAGGATTTAACATGGACTTTACAAACAGACACTCTGGTGAGAAATGCGAGGCAGCGTCTTTACCACCTCAGGCAACTGAGGAAATTCCGGGTCTAGGTGAGGATCCTCAAGTCCTTCTACTGTGGAGCAGTGGAGAGTATCCTGACAGGCAACATCACTGCCTGGCTCAGGACAGGCGGGCCCTGCAGAGGGTGGTGGGTTCAGCTGAACGTACCACTGGAACTACACTCCCCTCCCTGCAGGAGTTATACACCAGGAGGTGTAGTAGCAGAGCCCGCAGGATCATCAAGGATCCTCACCGATCCTCACCACCCCAACAACGGACTGTTCCAGCTGCTGCGGTCAGGCAAGCGCCTCCGCAGTCACACAGCGAGAACAGAGAGGCTGAGACAGTTTTTTCCCAAGAGCCGTAAGAATTGTCAGTGCTGACCTCACCAGGGGTCCTCGCTGAGCCACACACATAGGCTCCACTACCTTGCTGTACTGTATGTAGCATACTGTACCGCACACTGTGTCACTGTTCTGGGTTGTTCGGTGCTACCCTGCATTGCCCTTGAGTTCTTATTTTATTCTATATATTTTTATTTTATTCTACAGTATTCGACTTACTGCATTACGTTTTAGGAATCAGTTAGTTGGTGAAGTAGAAATTCTTAGGTAGCTACTGTGTTCAGTCTAGGACATAGTGTGTAATCACTGCATTCACATTTCACTGCATATATGTATGAAAGTATGTGACGAATAAACCTCTTGAATCTTGAATAACCACTAATACTGTGTAGCTCCCCCTTAGCTCTGACCCGTGGACGCATGGACTCCACAAGACCTCTGATGGTGTCCTGTGGTTTCTGGCACCAAGACATTAGCAACAGATCCTTTAAGTTGTGTAAGTTGCAAGGTGGGGCCCCTTTGATAGGGCTTGTTGTTACAGCACATCCCACAGATGCTCGATGGGATCGTGCTCTAACCCCAACCATCCACACGACGTAGAAGAAAACATGATTCATCAGACCAGGACACCTTCTTCCTTTGCTCCATGTCCAGTTCTGACGCTCACCTGCCCGTTGTAGGCACTTTTGGCGGTGGACGGGGGTCAACACGGGCACTCTTGACAGGTCTGTGGCAGCCTCATACACAGCAAGCTGTGATGCACTGTGTGTTCTGGCACCTTTCTATCAGAGCAGTATTAACCTTTTTAGCAATTTGTGCTACAGTAGTTCTTCTGTGGGATTGAACCAGAAGGATGAGACTTCCCTCCCCACACGCATCAATGAGCCTTGGGCGTCCATGACCCTGGAACCGGTTTATCGGTTATCCTTCCTTGGGCAACTGTTGGTCGGTACTAACCACTGCAAACGAGAAACACCCCACAAGACCTGCTGTTTTGGAGATGCTCTGACCCAGTCGTCTAGCCATCACAATTTGGCCCTTGTCAAAGTGGCTTAGATCCTTACGCTTGCCCATTTTTCCTGCTTCCAACCCATCAACTTCAAGAACTGACTGTTCACTTGCTGTAGAATATATCCCACCCGACTTGCCAACCTTGGGAAAACATTTTGAGTACCACAACAGTGTAACAGGGAGTCTCCGTGGCGTTTGAGTTACTGCAGCTAAATGACTCCATCAGTTATTCACACCATAGCCGTCTCGTGACGAGGCTAATCCCATCGTATGCAAGCTACTACAGCTCACTACATACAGTATACAAACTAATCTCATTAGGATATACCATTTGAAACGCATCATCTCGTAAAGTTACCGAACATGTTTACCAACTAGAGATGCACCAATAGCAATTCTTGGCCGATTCCCTTTTCTTTTTTTCTTTTTTTTTTCAGACCTGCTGATTCAGATTTCTGATCTACTGTTCGTCAATGACGAATACATCATGTGATCTGATCACACTCACATGATTGGACAGCTGCACATATGGACTAACTCTGCAATTTTCAGTTATCACACTAGTGACATTGCTGATTGTGACAGTTTATTATTGTTCATTATTCACAATGGAACAATAATAGAACATGAAACTGCCACTGAGTTCGAATAAAATAGAATATGGGACCGTCACCAAGTTTCAGTATAATTCAACCTGTAACTCTCACTGAATTTTATTCGGACACAACCTATAACTGACATTGAAATGTCCAGTTCAAACTTCAAATGAAAGTCTCTTTCACTTTAAGTGCAAATATACATTTATATTATATTTATTTCGTACTTTTTAAATAAAATGCAATCATTACAAAAAAAATTAACAAATTAAATAAATGGCCGACTCTTCTCACTCTCATTCACTGGAAGTCATCCTTCGCTCACCGTGCATTAAACCAACTGAATCAAATGGAGCGGCTCGTTTTACTGAGTGACTCATCAAGAACAGAGTCTCAGAAAAGAGTCAAACTTTTCATCACGAGTAGCGCTCCGCTGTGACAGCGTTGAAACAGTCTGTACAATGTTACAATATTATCAGGCAATAAATAAATAATTTATCTGATCTTCTTTGTTTACCTGGAGGTACCTCCAAACAACCGACATTTTCTTTCTTTCGCTCTCTTTTTTGAGCATCAACTACGTTACATTAAGTTGGTATCGAGTTTGAGTATTGGAGCATTTTTACTAATGCAGTACATGAGCACTGTATCAGTGTGTAAATTTCACCGGCACAGAATCTGAAAATATACTTGACACTGATCGACCGGTGAAAACCGACGAATTCCGGCCACCGGCCGATCGATCGGTGCATCTCGCGTTTTATATGTTAACATCACGGTCACATGTTTGTGCTTTATTATAACTCTCCCATTTCCCATTTTGACCTCATCAATGCAGCGTTACACCTCGGTAGATAATAAAACAGCGCTCAATGCTGCTGCGTATCAGTGGATGTTGAGTGAGAGGAGAGGGAGGGCTCACAGAGCCACAGGTCATAGCATCTGGTCCAATCCGACTGCTGTAGTTTAAATACCCAATAAATGTACGGTACTAATTTGTATTGATTGCCTTCATTAAATTACAATAATATATATATATATATATATATAATTTTATTTTTTATTTTTTTGCGTAGTTTCAGCTGGCATTTCATACCTGCAGATTTTGACTAAGAATTGCGTAGTTGGTACACAAAATGCATGCAGGTTGGCAGGTCGGCCCCACCCTTTGACAGGTGCCATGGTAACAAGATGAGCAATGTTGTTCACGACACGTCAGTGGTTTTAATGTTGTGGCTGATCGGTGTATACGTCAGTGTACTCGTGGTATGACCTGGTCTAGAATGTTTTACTTACATAGTTTGGAGCACTTAAACTGAGCACCTGGATAATTGAATGAATTGCTCTGAATAAAAATAACCTCAACATACACGACTCGGACTACGTAGGCCACGGCACCATGGTTTAACCTTTATGTCTCTATGTTTAAATGACACTACACCATTTTGAGGTTAATTTGTAGCTTTTAGTCAAATGTCTGCTTCACAGTTCTGATTGCCCTGATATGTCTGACCTGTAGCATGCCTAGCCAATCTGGACACAGGAGTCCTTTCAAGGTTCCTGCCTTCCTTCCTTCCTTCCTTCATCAACAAACAATATTTTGAATGCGAGGTTTCTAACACCTAGACTGTGATGAAATATAAAATGAGCCCACACTGTTCAAACTACAGTAGTATATCCGGTCTTAAACCTATCTGCATTGCCTTAGGATAGGCCTAGCACAGTGATCTTTTCATCCAAGCAAACGAGTGCTGAAAAGTGTACAAAGCGTATGTAGTTTTCATCCAAGCTCCAGGTTGCTCCAGGACTTATGTACAGTGTCAACTGTTTTCGAGAGATGTGTCACAAGAACTGATGTTTCGGTACAAAATGGTTTCCAAATTTCAGAAAAGCAGAAAGAACCACTTTTCAGTGAAAAGAGTTGGACAAATACGCAGTGATGTCTAGAAAAGACAACAAACATGAAAAAAGGCATTGTAGTGTGACAGCCATTCTTCTTTTTGAGCGTTCAATTGTTGAGGCAGGAAGGAAAAGGGAGGGCGACAGACTTTGATCAAAATTGCAGGCCTAACATGCTGCTGTGAAGCAGGATACACACCTGAAGAGGACTCCTTTGATAACCTGCCATGCATTAGGTGCTTGCTGTTGCGGTGGTTGAGGGTCTGGTTCGTTCCCAGCCGTCTGCAGTGCCTGGCCATCTGTTGCGGTGGCAGTTCCATTGCTACTTACCTGCACACACACACACACACACACACACACACACACACACACACACACACGTTAAATAATGTTTGTTATTACACTAACTGGAAAAGGCCCCTCTAAAAACCTGTTTGGGGAACAAGGGCATCCTGTGGACCAAACAACCGCATGTCCCAGGACTTTAGGTTACGCTGCATTTCACATTGATAAGTGGAGGCACACATAATATTCACGGTGTGAATCAATATCCAGAACACCAACAAAATCAAATCAATGTTTTTTGTGACCTGGAGGAAATCAATTGACAAATATTACAGAAGTTCATCGAGAACTATTTGAGACACAGTTCTCACAAATATTAAAACAGAGACCGTCAAACAAATAAACTAACCAGTAGAAGAAAACCACAACCCCCTCCCCCAGCAAAACTAATAATATTGTAGTACTGGAAACATGAAATGTAATTAGGGGCCTTATTTGGTCGTAAAAGCTTCATAGATGGTTCAATAGAGTGGGACAAGTACTATAGATCCCATTCTGCCTGCCCATTGTTTAACACAATTTCAAGCCATGCCATGTCCAAAAATAAACACAAATGTTCAAGCAATGACTGTGCAGAGATATTAAAAAACATGAACATGAGGTCGCCGTCAAGGAGTCGGTTGTTTGAGCATTCTATCCACTACCAAATGTATCCCCCCCCCCTTTAATATTTTACCCACAGCTTTTAATTAGGGGTATCATGACACACATTTGTATTTCATACCAAATTATTTAGTACAGAGCTGCAGAAACAGAATCCCCTAGGAACAACACAAAAGAACCGTTAACAGTTAAGTGCTGTTTGTTTTCATGTGTGTGTGTGGAATCCGGATGTAGTAGCGTCCCCCTGAGACAGTCTCAACTGACAAATACAAATGAGAATCCCGATCCAGATCAGAACTTCTTTCCCAAACCAAAACCCAATTATGCACGGAGTTTTGTTTCCAGTCTTACCATTAGATGAACATTAACAACCGCAAACTGCCAGTGGTACCTTTCACCCAAGGTGAACACCTTGGGCACCTTCAGTGCCGCTGCTATGCTGATGAAAACGAACTCTTCATCTCCACCAAATCTCTCGCCGATGTGACTCTGTCCCCCCTGACCTTGGGAATAAAGTTATGCCTGCACTGCAAACAGGCCAAATATTTTCCACCAAATTCACCACCCCTCACATTCGCAACTTGCCACACGTTTTGATCTCTCTCTCTCTCTCCCTCCCTCCCTTAAAGCTCATCCACAAAAATCCTCAATTCACTTCAGAGCATCCATAACAAGGCTGTCAGCTCTCTCAGCATTAGAGAGCAGCAGAGACCACATCACCCCCTTTATCCAAAACCTTCAGACTCCCTGTCTGCCGAAATATAAACAGATTCAAAACTTCTCCTTCATACTTATGAAACCCCCCACAGCCTGGCCCCCACCTACCTCACCGGCCTCTTTCATCTCCACAGCCTACGGTCAGAAACTAGCATCAGAGCTGGACTACAGGGCTTTCAATCGCCCTTTGTTTTTTTTTTACATTGTTATTATCCCTGAGTATTCTCTGTATTTTGTCCACCGTGTATAGTGT
Source organism: Zeus faber (assembly GCF_960531495.2). Lineage (NCBI taxonomy): Eukaryota > Metazoa > Chordata > Actinopteri > Zeiformes > Zeidae > Zeus > Zeus faber. The sequence goes on from NC_137197.1 coordinate 17,706,124, forward strand.
CTTTAAATATTTTGGAAAGTGTTATATAAATAAAGTGTGTAATCACTGAGGGCATTTTAATAGGAAAATGTCTAAAGGAGACACTATGCAGTTTAGTTGTACTATTAAACCAATTTGCAATTTTAAGAATGCCAATTCAATGGGGTACAGGCGATTGTAATCTTTAGCCATTCCATGACACAAGCCCCCCCACCACCACCCCATGTGGTAGGGCCACATTGTATTCAAGTGACACAATAGGCAAGCACACGCTAAGTCATGAGACTTTTGTATTATCTGGACCTAACATCTCTCTCTATACCACAATACAAGGGAGGCCAGTGGTACGCTGAGATCTAAACAGACAAAGCTCAAAATCTAAATACATTAATATAATAGCACTGCCTCACAATTGTAAAAAGCAATAGTTTTCATATTTGTAGCCCAGCCTTAGAAAGCTGAAACTCTTATTTCATCAATGCATTTGCTTTGCAGTGGAGAACATTTCAGCCTCCATTTATTTGCCAACAGATGTGAAATATTTCAATTACCTAGTTGTACACATTCAGGTCGAACAAAAATAGGTTCTACCAGTTAAAGCAGTCCCGTAATGACCTATAAAGCAGAGCACATGATTACACTTTAAAAGACCTGGTAGAAAACGGGAACAAAGTCAAGGCTACGAATGGTAGAAAATAGGAAGAGTCAGGATTCCATTCTGTCGTCACAGACAAAGAGTTGTTTTTGGAGCCATCAAACCAATAACCACTGCACAACAGGCAATGGACCAGCTATTTGGTCACACCTACAGCAATGATTCACTTTTTCATATTCATTCAGCAAGGATTAACAATTAACTTCCTTGACAGGTTGCTCATTAGCCCAAATGTTCCATGCAAGGCATTGTCAGTGTTGCATCTCTCTGGCAAGGCGACGACAAACAGCCCTTATCTGTCTTGGAGGAGACTGCGCGCACACACAATGTTGTTCATCTGAATTAAATGACGACTGAGTGTGTGTTACAGATTAAGAAATGTGCCTTTTTTTGAGAGAAATGCGGTAAAGTGAATTTACCGGTATATCCCATGTATGTGAACTATTGAGAAAAAATATTCCACAGACGAGCCAATATTCGGTGCCTGGAGCCTGTTCTGTGGCCCGCTGAAACGCTGTATCATGTACTGAACAAACGTCGGCGCCGGAGGCCACATTTGTTTTTAAAATCTGCTTCTTATTGTCTCTTTATCGTCTTTTTCCAATTGAATGAATACATTGAGTTCCTGTTTAATGTCGTTTTGCCTTTAGAATTCATGATCTGAGCACTCTGCTTTCATTTTATCTGTTAAAGCACTTTGTAAACTGTGTTTTCAAAAGGTGCTATACAAATATAGCTATTATTATTATTATTATATTACACACGCATTCCCTGAAGATAAGTACATATACAATTATAAATGGGCTAGTAGCCTGCTCTAGATGAACCTAGAGGCATTCATCTCAGTGTGATAAAAGAGGAGCCACCACTAGGGCTGTCACGATGTTGACATTTTAGTTGACGGTCAAATTCATACAAATGTCGATTACGCATCAGTTTGTCTTCTGTCCCATTCACGCCACATGGTTGACGCTTATAACAGTTTAATAACAACGTACGAACACTTGTGAGGCACGTAAAGAAATACAGGGAGACGGCCCATTTCCCCCGAACGCCACCGACGTAAACGAACCGAAATCGAACCGTGTTTGAGGCATCGAACAAAACGGTTTGGATCTGGATTCAAACTCCCCCTGAATTCGGGTGGAAAACACGTGATTGTCGAATGTGACGATTGTCCAAAAAGGTCGAGATCAGCTCAAATAATCGCGACGGGGCCGTTGCGTGATAACGGTGACACCTCGACCCACGATTGGGAAATAATAATAATAATAATAATAATAACGTTGGGTCTCTCGGTATGAGGCGGTTGTTTAAATCGACACTGCCATCGTGAACTGGCACTTTTTCGGATGCGACGCTAGGGTCCAACCGTGACAGCGGCCAAACGTTGAAGAGACATTAATACCACACTAATTTAGCGACGTAGATACTGAAATTTAACCGAACTGTTTGACAACATCCGTGTTGCGTTTGTGTTTTTTGGGTTGTTGTTTTTTTGTTGGGTTTTTTTTTTTTAATCCGGACTGCGCCGGCGAGGCCGTGCGTGTGTGTGACATCCGCACCGCAGCGGCTACGTAAGCGCGGAAACACGGCGTGGAAAGCCGTGAAACGCCCGAGACCTCCGCACGACCGCGCGCCGGGGGCCGAGGGCGAAACACCCGCGCCTCCATTTCGATCGAACGCCGTACGCGTTGGCGTCCCGCGCGATGTCATTCACCTTTACCTCGCCGTTGCTCACTGTCGCCCGAGCCGCTTCGCTCTCCTGCGTCGCCATCTTCCCCGTCTCAGTCGCGCACACGGCCGGTTGGGAAATCTCAGTCGTTCTCGCGAGAGCGGACTACGGCGGACTATAATGGAATGGAATAATGACGTGGGTTTCTCACGGTTCGATTTCCCTGCACGCTGTGACCCCGGGGCCCTCTATGCAAACCCATTGACGAAACACCAAGAATCGACCGGAAAAATACATGCGGTTTGTTTACGTGATGTTATTTTGTATATATTTTGTATTTATTAGTATAAAGACAAAATGAACCGTGACCATAATAAATAAGAATTGATTTACAATTGGAATATAATTTCTATTCTATTTATTTATTCTTATCCCATGAAAAACCCATGGTACATACATTTTGGTAATGGATATTACCCTGCACATATTTTTTGCTTTCTAGTACATATATTTGCCTGCTTCATTTCGCTGTCTTTGGAGTTTGCCCTTTATTATTTCACTACACCGTACTGGTATGACTGTATGTAAGACAAAATCAAATCTTCAATCTATATCCCCCAGCTTGGAGGTTGAATGGGTCTCCAAATCAGCATTATTCCTTCTTTGCATACATTTTGCGTTTTAATACAGCATTCAAGACACTCCCAAGAATGACCATCTTCTGATAGTGACATTTATTGTGTATTCACAAAAATATAATCTGCCAAAACTTAATTTTCACTCTTTTTGTTACAACTCAACTATTAACTTCCAATACCAGGATGTAGACGCACAGAATGTCCTTACTTACAAGTTGGTGATTTTGAACAGCTAATAGGCACAGCAACCAATAAGAACATTAACAATTTTAACAGAGCCTTGTCAAATCCAGGCATGGTGGTAGAGACAGTTGAAACAATTACATTACACCATACTTTATATAGGATGTGATGGATTGTGACTCAATACGATGCAAATTTCCAATTTACAATGCTAGATTATCAAAATGAATGCTAGCCCAACCGGTGGTGGTGATCATTCAAAACAATGATTTGGATCATAAACAATCACAGTATTAAGTTGTAAGCATGTTAACATTTGTTTGTTGTTCTTGGACTATCGTTCTAACACAATTACAGCTTTGCTTTTTTTAACAAAAAACAATGCAAGTGGAGCTTGCTGTGTTCCTAAACAGTTATATACAATCAGCTTTATACAGTCCGAAAATTCAATTGCATGGAAAGTAACAAAGGACAAAAACATCTTAAATTTCAAAAGAACTATAACTTTTGAAAAAATAAAAAGTTTTACATTTCATGGGAAGTAAGCTCAGAGGTAAGCTTGCCTAATTTGGACCTATATAGAGACAACTGTATATCTGTGATGCCTGGATCCATGCAGACACTGACCTCAGACATTTAAAAAAACAAAATTAGGCTAAACTGAATTAGATTACAAGAGGGTACATGGAATGCAAGGAGTGGTTCCAAAACATTAACCTCTTGGCTCCACAGAGGGCCTGAAATTACATGGAAACTCAACCTTTATTTTCATTTTGTTTTGGTTTCATTATTAAGTCATTCAATTTGACTTCCGATCACAAACTTCAGACAATAATTGCATAGCCAAATGTTCATTTAACCTGTTCTAACATGTTAATTTTAATAGTGGAAATAGGACTTCAATTATCACCCAAGGCCTTCTTAAACATCAGACGACTGCATTTCCTGTGGATGCAAGCATGACAGATTTGCAATATCTATCCATCTTTAAGAGTTTGATTAAATGAGTCAAGTGTCAAATGAACGCTTACGAAAAACAATATTTCAGTAGAGCGTCATCACTTGAGCTTTGAGAAGGGACATGAAACGGACGTACTCCAGAGCCTCAGTATGCCAACTGAACGCAACATGCAACAAAAGCTAAATATTTCCCAACTCTTCTTCATCAAACCTTTGTTAACCTCTTCATCTTTTTGTATTTAGACTCAAATAGACCCTAAGAGAGCTAAAAACCTACCATCAACACCGCACTGATAGCATTGACAATAAAAATCAAAGCATAATGAACTTTTCAAAGAGCTTTTAGGGTACCAGTTAAACCTTCTGGACCAACATAAAACCAAAATAATAGCATTAGTTGCAGTTACAGAATCCGCTTTTAATCTCTGTATTTCTCTGGATTGTTGAAATGTTAAGGCATAATCCCCTCCACCCTTATCAACTGCATCCTAGTTTACATCTCATCCAGACCATAATCCTCTTCGGGAAAGTCTCCCACTGTGACATTCAAGGGCTTCACAAATGCGCCATATTTGTTCTCGCATTCAAAGTATTGCTTCCCATTGACGCTGCACAAAAAGAGGGAGAAAGAAAACCGGAGTCAAATCAAGAGTCAAGAGTAAAATCATGAAAAGTATGCACAGCACCAACACAGCACGCCTACCTCCCGTCGTGTTTTCCAAGGGGCTCATCGTACTTCACTCCCACCCAAAAGCCCGGCTTGAAATCTGTTGTACCTGGAACCATGATGAGAGAAGAGATCTAGATCTTTACTGCAAGGGATTCCCAAACTTGGCCCTGCGACCCTTAGGGGTCATCGAAAGAAATATAGGAGCACCCGTCTCAAGTGTGCGACTGAAGTAGAGATAAGAAAAATATTTAAATATTCCAAATTCAGAAAAAAAATAAAAAAAAAATAAAAAAAAAAGGGCATTTCAATTACTCATACGTGCCCATTCATATGTAAGAATTTCTAAGACATTTTAATGGCATTGTTCAGTCCTATGTTCCACAATGGAAGACGAAACCGCCGGTTAAAGTCATACACCCGGGCACGACACTATTTGTGACTCAATTGCAGAGCCCTGAAGCACCGCCCCCCGCTGGCTCGCTGTAAAAGCTTGTTAATAGCAATACACCCGCCAAGTGTGAAGTTAATCGGATGAACGGTCGTCGAGATAATCAAAGGACATACATACATACATAAATAATACATACAGATAGACTCCATCCTTTATAGTTAGATTAGATTATTTCAAAATAAAACTTATTTTTTAGTTGGATTTTAACAATAGACACAGTCGTGACGAGGCGGGAATTTCACCGTCACCAAATCTGTATAAATATCAAATAATTAGTATTTTACGAATGTAGTTCAGTAGAGGTTATTGATCAGAGTTAGATTTTCGATTATTAAAATGGTGTTTTGTTAGAATTAGACCAGTGATCATATGATATTCTCCTTGTGTGATCAACAAAAATAGGTGATCTAATGGGAGTTATTCCTGAACACAACTTAAATCAAAATTCCAGACAAGTACAGTAAGGCTGGGCTCGTTTCAAACGCACTTACCAACAAACATGACGGTGCCAATCCTTGGAGGTTGCTCTGGGACTCGCACTTGGCAACGGTTGCCGACTGCAATGGCTCCAGCGGCTTCCTTTTCCTCAGCTTCTCGAGCCGCCAGCTGAGCTGATTTCTTTGCCATTTCTTCATCATTGAAGCGACCAACTCGCTGCTTTTTCAAGAAGGACCTCATGGAATCTGAGGGATGGATGGTTGGTCAGTAGGTGGCTTCATGACCTATATTCAGAATATTGTCTACAGCCTACTTTCACATCCCATGGCATACGAAAACAAACAGAATAGTAACAGGAACCATGTCCAAAAGGAATGATGGTACCTTCATAACAATGAGCAAAGCGAAAAAAAGCAGATATATGTGACACATGAATAAATTATGTGAATCAAATGTAATTTGTTGAAATATTATGGATGCAACGGTACAGGGTATGTTATCGAACCGTTCGGTACGCCCCCTACGGTTCAATACACACACGTGAACGGTAGAAGTCCACTGGACGCGTTGGCGCAGCGTATGGGTGTGGTGCGGCGTGCTTGAAGTGCTGCTTCCTATTTAATCCATTGTTGCAGTTCCAACAGCCACGTCAGCCACACGGGGCCGTGCAGCATTTCTCTATTTTTGCGTGAGAGGTCTATTTTATTTTATTTTCCCAACTGCGTGGGGCTATGCCAGCCTTTTCAATAAAAGCACAAGATAAAAATAAATAGAAATGTTTTTTGTTTTTTTTAAGAGTGCAATCAATCAAGGTGTCCAGTCGGAAAATAAGCCCCTGATATGGCTGTATCGCTCTTTATTACAAACTTCTCCACTCACACTAAGTAGTGTCGGGTCGTTCACAAACGATCTGGTTCTTTTGAACGGCTCTTTTGTATGAATGAAGGGATTCTTGCTGGGTGATGAGCCGTTCTTTTTTTTTGTCAAATTTTACAGTTTTATGTTGTGTTGTTTATTTAAGATGCCGTCTCCTGCCCCCGGAAAATATTTCCCCCTCAATGTAAGAGATTGCCCATGCTCCTCCCTCGCAAGGAGGTGCCCTGGCTGAAAAGGAGCGCACCCACTGTCACGTCAGGTTCACAAAGCGAAGGCACACAAGCACTGGTCTGACTGTGAGGTTTTACTTCAATAAGTTATTTTACTATTATTATTTATGTGTGGAAAAATACTGCTTATGCCTGTTCTACACAAAAATAACTTACTATAGTACAATTTTTTTTGTTAAACATTTTTTAAATATAAAAACACACACACACACACACACACACACACACACACACACACACACACACACACACACACACACACACACACACACACACACACACACACACTCCTATTGCCCGGCGCTACTCATTTGTATAAAGTTGAAACCTGCTCAACTTTCCTTCTCGCCGGAAAGCTGTGAGCTTATCACCGGTCGTCACTCCACCCCTGCACCCGGATGAAGCCACACTCCGTTTGAAATGCATTGTAGCCTGTTGCTTTGCAGCGCCCCGTCATTGGTATTGTGACCCTACCATTACACTAATTATTTGTAGCAGACTACTATAAAACAATTTTTTTTTTTACACTTTTTACATTTTTTTAATTATTTTTCTTAAATATAAAGATACTGCAACCATACCGTGGCCCCAAATCCGTGACACATACTGTTGCATCCCTATTAAATATAAGACAAAACCTAACCACTTGATGGAGCTTACACAAAAGTAGTAAGATTGTACCTTTTCTCTGATCATAAGCATTGTCTGAGATTTCAAACTTCTCCACTTTGGACACGTCACTGAACTCCCCTTGCTGAGCTCCACTGCGGTCAGTAACCTGCAAAAAAAGATTATATTCCTCCATCACATCATTTTCATAAGTAGCTATTTATTACAAAACTCATGGCTAACGCAATATTAACCATGGATAAAACTATTTTGTTATAATAAAGTTGTTTGCATTGAATGTTTTTTTCTTTCATCTGCAAGGTTTTTATTTACTGTAAAGTTTTCTGCATTTAATTCCTGTCAAGACTTTACAGGTTTAGGACCCAGAATCAGCACCTGTGCATCCCCAGTGTCTACCAGTGAACATCCACGTACATGTATTCTGCAGTCGTCATCAACAGGATAGGAACCAAGCAAGGCGTTGTCGTCATCTAGTTTCTGCAGGAACTTATCGCTCACACTAAACAGCTCAAGATCCATGAAAGGGGCCTGGGTTCCGACGACCATCTCCAGCTTCCCCTGTACCGCGGAATTACAATATACACACAGTATACATTATGCGGGCAAGGTCTCTGACCGAACCACCCGTCAAAGACAAATGAAGAATTCCTTCGGAGGTTGTATCACTGGAACTCACCTTGAATTCCGCAATGCTGATACCTCTGTTGAATCTGCGACTGTGTTCAAAGGTGCTGATGGTGCTGGTCAGGCGCACATTCACCGTGGGATTGGTGACGACTGTCACTCCACCGTCCATTATTCTGTGAATAACAGTTTGTATAAGAAGAGGCGAAAATGTTTATAGTAGTTCTGGACGATATAGAATTGATATATCATTCCACTGTTTAGGAATAACAGGCAGAATGTTGTTTAAATGTTACCTTTTACTTAACAGTAATGGTGCATTGCAGTATATATGTAAAAAATGAACTATTTCTCTCAGATAGACGGATCAAATAGATAGACCCTTGATTTCCATTTTGTATGAATTCACCAACAGCCACCTCCCCGAGACAATTACATCGACAAACCGAGGAATTTCTTCCAAGTATATCGCGTTTGCAAGTCGAACCAGTTTGTAAATAAATTAACTGACAGAGTTTGCCAGCTGCCTGGTGGATGTACACATGGGAAGGGGTGATGCTGGCTAGCTAATGTTAGTCGGTCACATAAAGCTAATCAGTCATGCTGGATGCAGTCGTCGCAGTTAGCTTACGCTATTTGGGTAACATACTTACTAGCGCGTAACTTACAGATATGTTCTTCGGAGCGACAAAGAACTGTAGAAAATAGGGATGGGACGCTTGATATCAACGGCAGTGTTGACCAATGTTAACAGGGAGAACGGGATGAATGCTTTGTTTTAAACTCTGGCTGTTTTGTTCCGACGTCAAGCGACACCGACTTCCTACAACGCCCAAGCCTGGAACGTTCGTTCCGCCCACAGCCCGCGGTGGACCAATAGAAAACGAGGGTTTGCCTCGACGCGCCCATTTTGATCAGATTGGCACTATTATTGACCAATCATTACGACGCGGGCGAAACTGCCCCTTGCGGAGGAACTTTGGACAATTCAGAATACAATACAAAATAAATACAAATACAAATGGAAAAAGATGAATGAAAAACTACAATCCTCCAATCTGCATAATTTTTTTTAAATGCAAATAAACAGTATTACTTTTGGGTTAACTAATCTATTACCCATTTTGTAACAAAAAAAATATAGCATCATTTATATGTGAATTGATTTTCAAATTCAAATCAAATGATTTACGTTTGGAACCTGTATGCAATTGTATTTTGTTAAATAACACATATTGTTTTGGGGGGTTGGCTCATGCTTCTGTTTGTTGCAGTTGAAAATGTTATATATATTTATATGTATGTATATATATTTATATGTATTTAAATGTCATATCTTTGTGAATTGTGACCCAGAATTCCTCCTACAGAAACAATCGTAGAAGCAACCACATGGTGGCGCTCCATTTATTCTGCGTTCAAGCCATAATATGATAATAATATAATAATATATTATTATTATTATTATTATTATTATCGTTATTATTATTATTAGGGGTCCAGCCCGCAAGGGGCGATTTTTAATGAAAATTTTGATGTCAGTGCTCTATAGATGTCATGGCTCTGCCACACTCACAAACAGAATGAATAAGATGTGTATTCGGGGCAGTTCCAACATGGCGTCACCGAAGTTTGATCCAGATCGGTTCAGTATTGTAGAAGAAGTTTGTGATAAACAATATTATCCTCACCAAGTCAACGCCATGCACAGCTATAGTCGCAACTGGACTTTAACTAAAGGAATATAATATACAAACACTTAACCATACGAAGTTACAAAGTGACAGGTATTATTCTATTACTATTAACCTTTATTATGTTTGAAAAAAATTAAGTCAAAGTATTACCAGAAGACAATGGGATTAAAGAAAGCATCATATTAAATGTCATAAATATATATGCTTCTGGGGTAACTGACACTTACCAGAGTTGTACAAAATAAAAATCCAATAACATCACTGCCAAATGTATAGACATTCCAGAACCGTAAGTTGCGGCGTAGTTGCGCCACCAACAGCTGCAAACAGCTCCCAGTCATAGAATTACACTGTAACCAAACTGGAAGAATGAACTTCTGTAGTCTCGTCCATTGAACATTAATGTAGGGCTGACTACCCTGGACCCTGCGTATTACTGCCTGCAGCTATTATTATTATTATTATTATTAAATAATAATAATAATAATAATAATAATGATAATAATAATAATAATAATAATATTTGACCAGAGACATTTATTTGGAAGATTTGTTTGATTATATAATTTTTTTTTGAAAAAAACAAATTTTGAAATTGATTAACATAAAAAAAACACGATCTGTCTGTCTTCTTAGCTTTTCTGCTTCTAATAAAAACATGATTCTGTTTGCTGCCATAAGGCCTATGTTACCGTGGCCTCCACATTACTTCTATCTGTATGATAGAGAGACAACTGAAGATAATCTACGATTAAAAAAAAAAATAATATATATATATATATCAAAACTAAACCATACTGATAAAAAAAAATAGAGTCATAGAATACAGTATAATAGAGTCAGCAATGTTTAAGATATTCCATTTTTATTTTAGGCGAGCTTCAATTGTCTGTATATATATTTTGACAAAAATGTTTTCTATTTTTATTTTAGATGATCTTGCTTGTGTGTTTGGGTGTGCGTGTGTGTGTGTGCGTGTGTGTGTGTGTGTGTGTGTGCGTGTGTGTGCGCGTGCGCGTGTGTAAACACACACACGCAGACGCGGTAGGGGCGTGGCGTGGGCCGTGGATCCAAACAGGCCGCATTTCGTCAACGATCTGAGAATGGAAGAGGGAGCCAGAGAGAGAGGGGGAGGGAGGAGGAACTAGTTGGGAAAAAAAAAAAAAAAAGTTAAAGTAAAAAATGGCTTCCTTGTCTCTGGAGTCTGCAGAACAATCCGAGAACAGCCCGGAGGAGAAGGCGACCGAAACGGAGCCCGCGGAGCCGCAAGAGGACGCGGATCCGGACCAAGTTTCTGAACGATTGCTGAAAAGTTTCCAAAACTCCGCGCCGAGCTTCTCGGCGGACCAAGTGGCGTGTCTGTGCGAAGCCCTGCTACAGGCGGGGGACGCGGAGCGCCTGCGGAGGTTCCTGTCCATCATGCCCCCGTCCTCCGAGCCGCTACGTGGCAACGAGACCCTGCTGAAGGCCCGCGCCCTGGTGGCCTTCCACCGGGAGGACTTCCAGGAGCTGTACGCCATCCTGGAGAGCCACCACTTCCACCAGGCGAACCACGGGTTCCTTCAGGACCTGTACCTGCGGGCGCGCTACAAGGAGGCGGAGAGGTCCCGGGGCCGCAGCCTGGGCGCTGTGGACAAGTACCGGCTGCGGAAGAAGTTCCCCCTGCCCAAGACCATCTGGGACGGCGAGGAGACCGTGTACTGCTTCAAGGAGAAGTCCCGCAACGCGCTGAAGGAGTGCTACAAGAGCAACAGGTACCCGACCCCGGACGAGAAGAAGAACCTGGCCCGGGCCACCGGACTGTCCCTCACCCAGGTCAGCAACTGGTTCAAGAACCGCAGGCAGAGGGACAGGACGCCGTCGGGGACCCACAGCAAGAGGTGCGGCTCCCGTCTGCACGGGGAGGTTTTTTATTATCATGGATCAACCCGTTTGTTGTATTCTGACACCGTTCGATGCATGGATCGTAGCGGATCGAAACGCAGCAAACCCGAACAGCGCCGGTGTAAAAACACACTTTATTTTGCGATCAAAATCTCCTGACTTTTTTTTACCCAAGACACCCTTCCTTCATTGATGAGAATCAAAATCGGAATTTCTCCTGATTTGGTCAAGTACATTTTCACCTACAAGGGATTCGTCTTGGTATGGGTTGGTGCCTGTGTAGTTCAGAGAGACGAGTAGATAGAAAGTAATGCTTCACGTTATTTACATCTAAAATACATGCACGCATACACGGAATATACTGCACCAGATAAAGACACTTTACGAAGCTATGGGGGGCTACGTGGCAGTAAGGGTGCAGGTATCGACTGGGTGTACACATGTATACAGTTGGATATTTCTGTACACGGTGGATAGTCATTGCAGTGCAGGATTAACAACATGGACACGAGTGAGTTTGAGTTAATACAGTCTTATTACGATATATCTGATTTTTACGGGCCAGTGCTTCGGGGAAATGATTGGGAGTTGCAAAGTTTCAAAGTCAGTCGGGGGGTAACGCTCATGGTGGAAGTAGCGATGGTCCAAATGAAGGAAAGCAGAGTATTTGTAGGGGGTGAGCGTGTGAAAGTTAAATTGAACTCCTGACAGTGACGGAGCAGAGCGTGTTGCTTTGTTATGAAATGTGAGACGCGGACGCGCCGCCGCTCGGTCTCAAGTTTCACCAAAGGCCCGTGCGCGCCCCCAACGTCTATGCTTAAATCGAATTATTATGGATTAACGTTGGTCGTTATAACTGTTAAAACAATGCCGGCTCATTTCCCTTCATGGACAACATATGCATAATGCACGCATTGTGTACAAACTTGCACAATTGTCATATTTTTGAGGTTTATAGCATTTTTGATTATTGTATATTGTAAATGTTTTCTATTTTTTGTTGATTTTTTAAAGTTTATTATATGTTGCAAATTTTCTAAATTTGCTTTTATTTATAAATAAACTGTTTTTCAGTATCCTAAATGGATACATCTTGGTCAAATATTTAATAAATGAGATTGGGAGTCACTTTTTTGTTTAATTTAAAGTCTAGACCCATAATAAAGGAAAGACTGTATTTCTTCATTCCATGTCTATGTTAAATACAGCCTATTTGAAACCCCCAAAATCTTACGCTTTGGTCAGCATTAAATAAGCTTCCCATTTACAACCCATTGCTGTGTCAATAGAGAGCGATCTTTTTCAAAAATCAAAGAGCATCATGAGCATAATCATCTTTATTATGAGCATCTTTATTATGCCCAATACACCACACTTCTAAAAAAAATCATAAAAGAAATTCAGAACTAAGCTCAACCTACAAAAGTTTAAAACATTTGTATAATACCTTAAATTATTTTGTAAATAACTGTTAGGTATAGTGTTTAATTATAGTTAACATAATTATAGATAATCGCCTATACAAACATTCAAGCACACTTGGATACACCCATGTAAACCTACTTTACGACTGTTTTTTCTCTTGTCATCTATTTTAGTGAGTCGGATGGCAACCACAGCACAGAGGATGAGAACAGCAACATGGATGACACCCCTGACAAGCCCAGAAACATGGAGGACATCTCCAACAAGCCCAAGGAACCTGTCAGCTCCACGGCTCAGATCATCTCCTTCTCTGGCGTCCCTTGCAGCACAGGAGGCCAACTTATCCTGAATGGTTCAAGTGGATTCCTCACTACCTCCCAACCATTGTTACTCAATGGGAGCTCCCTGATCCCGGGTGCTGGTGCTGGTGTCATTATCAACGGGCTGTCCCTCGGTGACTGCCAGACAGTCACCCTGAGTCCAGTTGGTGCTGGTTCTCCGATGTCGCCTGGGCTCCGTTTAGGATCCCAGGTGATAACCAAGCCTAGTATTGGCATGCAACAGCAGCTACCACAAGGAATATCTTTGACACAGCAAGAGGTTTCAGCCATAGAGGCTAAGCCAAACAGTTTCCCACAAATAGTTTTGAGCACGGACACCACGACTATCACCAATCCTCCGTCAGCCATCTCTGCTCCTCAGAAAATGGAAACAAAGACAGACAGTGTCAGTGGAACGAGCACCGCTCTGGATTTCATCAATGTCCCCGAGGGCATGGAAATCAAATCAGAGGGCGGTGGTCAGACAGTATCTCCCTCTTCCTCGTCTTTATCACCCTCTCCATCGGCTCTGTCTTCCCCGACCTCGCTCCCTTCGCTAGTCTTTGGACAGAATGGCCAGCCCCAGGAGCCCCTCACCCTTCCATCTGCCATGTCCCCTACAGGTGTTGTTATCTCCAGTGGCGTGGCTCCTCTCTCCAGCGAACAAGGGGAGTATTTGGCATTTGCCAGCACTAGCCACCAGTTAATCTCTTCCAGCTCCATCTGTCAGGTGGTGTCCTCCTCCAGTCCCTCCACACAGCAGGTCTTCTCTCTGCCCCAGGTTGTACCCTCAATCCAGGGTATACCGGTATCCCAGGTAGTCCAGCACACTGCTGGTGCCCAGGTGTCCCAATGCCCCCAGTTGGTACCTGTGTCCCCTCTCCCTTTCCTTCTACCACAAGCCACCCTTCCCCAGTTTCAGAGTCCCCAGTCTATGAACATAGGCCTCAAACTGGCCCAACCCGTTACCCCGCAGCAGCAGAACGGCTCCACGGCTCTGAGTGAGGGCGCCCCGAGCATAGTCTCTGTCTCGCAGGTCACCAATGGCCAGCTCACCCAGGGACTCTCACTTCACCTTCAGGCCCAGACAACTGCCAACGCCCCCCCGACCCAAATTCAGGCCTCACCGAGTCCGAAAGTTATTTCTATTTCCTCCCCGACACAGGTGACTCCGGTCCTCCAATCCAAAGACACTGCTCCGGCACAGCTAGTACCGCCCTCCATGCCCCAGCTCATCCCGGTCTCCTCCATCTCCGCTTCTTCGACTCTCTCTTTCCCTCAAGTGGTGCCCGCTGCTCCCTCCATCTCCATCCCCACTGGTGGGCTGCCTTTGCAGATCCTCACTTCGGCCCCCGGGACAGCAGGGGGGGTCACACAGGCCCCCTTCAGAATCAATCAAATGGGGCCCATTCAGAGCGTGGTTCCCCCAACCAGCGTAGCCCCCAACGTCCAGCTCCTCAACTCCGGGGTCATTCAACTGCCCTCCGCCCCCCCAGGTACCTTTACTTAAAAGGCTGTTCATAAAAGTACAATGGTCATGCAGAAATGTTGCCGTTACTCAATCTTTATAGAAAACTTGAACAAATTTTACCTGAATGCCAGCGTGTGGTTATAGAGCTACTATAGAGCCTGAATGGTTTTCTCTTCTCAAATTCTTTGTCCTCCAGGTAACCTGCTACTTGGTGGAAGTCCGTACCTGAGTATCCAGCAAGGCAAACTGATTCTGACAATCCCAGCGGGCATCCAGCTCACCAGTCTGCCTCTCAAGCCGGTCCCGGAGGTCTCACCCATTTCGGCCAGCAACGCGGGCCTCCTCTTCGCCCCGGCCGCCCCGGCCGCGGCCTCCCCGCTGACCCCGACGTCCGGTTCAACCTTCAACACCTTTGCGTCGTCCTCCCTCAGCTTCATCAACTCGCCCCCTCTCTACTGCGCCCCGGACATGAGCACCGCTACCAGCCAGACCTCCGCCGCGCCCTCACTCCACACCCTGGAGCATCTGGCCGCGCCCAGTCAACCCAACCTCCTCATCCCGGAGAGCATGCTGTCGTTCGGCCCCATGTGCAGCGGGGTGACGTCCACCTCGCAGCTGTCGCAGTCTGCGTGGAGCCCCGTGCCCCTCTCCGCCTCGGCCGGCCTGACTCTGTTCGACGTCCGCGGGAAGGGCGACATGCCGGAAGACGCGGCTCTGCTCGGCCTACCCGGAGGGGAGTCGCTGCTCCTGGGGAGCCCCTCCCACGACGATCGGGACGCGGAGGCGAGGTCACCGCTCGGGCACTCGGAGGAGATGGACGGGGACTCGAAGATTCTCACCCAGCTCCAGTCCGTTCCCGTGGACGACGAGCTAGGTTTGTAGTTCCCTTTTCCGTTCCCTGACATGCACTCCAACGCTTTTTAAAAAATCGAATTCGATCAGAGATATGTTACTGACTTTACCATTTTCTTTCCCCAAACTATCCGATGCTTCTTCCAATAGTAACCGTATAAGACATAAATGTCTCTTTTGTCAATGTGCATGAGGGTTATGGACACAAAACACATTTGACAATGGTGCTCTTTGTTTGGACCGATGCCACCGCAGTCTATTCTGGCACTTAGATCATAACGGAGTTAAGTCATCTCAAATTCTATTTGATATAGATTGGCGGGGTTGAACGCCGTGTCCGCTTCGCCAGTGGGACGCCGTTCCGCTCGACCTCAAGAATGTTTTAGCGCAAAGACTCTCCGACGGGTTCTGCCTCCTTCGTCTGCCGTGTCTCACGCTGATGGTACCATGCATGGGTCTCTCCGCAAAACGCACGCTCTGCTCCGTACGCGCCTCTCGCTGGGTTCCTCCTAAACGGTGTCTTTTCGACCGCGTGGCAGGATCCAGTCAGGAAAAAAACAAAACGTTATGCCGGGTGTGGCGTTTTTGGCCTATTCTCCCAAGTCTGCTATTCAGTTTTATGTTCTGCAGAGTGCAGACCAAGTCCAACCAATTAGATTTAATATACTGGGCATCGGATGCCGAGGGTTTTTCTTTAGTGGAGTAAGCAGAGGAGTGGGCCCACCACATAATTTTCACCAGACTATCTGGGGGGAAGGCACAAATTTGAGGAAAATGGAGGGGAGGCTTAGGGTCATATCGATGTGCAAGTTCTCTCTTTAACTGAACGGTCTTTTCAAAACGAACCAAATAACTTTAAGTTATAGAAGCGATGCAAATTGTTCTTCACGAGGAAAAGCAATCAGCGGCAACAAAGAAGAAAGGTTTTCTGAATGCGAATGCGTTTCGTACAAGTTTCCTAGGGCTGTGTTGTATTATTTCTATTTGCCGGGCGTTTTCCGAAGCACAAGCCCCGTACCGCAGAGTCCGAGCTGAACGTTACTTTGCATCAGAAAGGGCTGTGTCCAGTGCAAAAAAGATAGGATATTGAATAAGGGTTTTTTTTTGTTGTTTGTTTTTGTGCTATGCAACAAATGTACAGGACACACTACAGTGGCTGTGTTTGAAAGCCATGACACTTGGGAGATGAGAAGCTTTTCTACACTGAGCTCCTGAATGAAATGCATTACACTAAGATTTGCTGTGATCCACCTAAGGAATATTTACTGTTAAGTTCATCTATATTCTTTTTTTTTTTTTTTTTTTTTTTACTTAAAGTGCCTTATTTAGAAAAAAAAAAGATGTTCTTTCCACAACACCTGACAAATCCAATGAACTTTTCCTTGATTGTCGTAATAACCCAAATATCTGTTTCCACCTGACGTCTAATGAAATGACACTTCTGGTTCGTCGCCGTTGTTCCCTAATTTCTTTTTTTTTTTTTGTATATTTTGCACATTTCATTCGTTTGATGTTTACACTGCTCTGCTGTGTCGTTATGAAAATGGTTGAGCTCGGATTCCGTTGTGAAATTTCCGTTGTGGTTCCTGGACGGAGACGTCGGAATGGGGGGCGGGGGGCGGTGTGGGGCGGGGGATGAAGTCGACAGGAGAGGATTTTGGAATCGCATACAGTAGCTCCATCCATTCAAACCTAGAATGCAAACGGTCGTCTGTATTCCAGCGTCATAACACACGTGTAACAGTCCATGGCCTTTTATGGTACGCATACACTTGGGTGTAGCGCAACTAGCTCCAATAACGGCCTTTTTCATGTATTGGTTTTTTTTTGTGTGTTTTCCGTCAGTTCCTCTTTTTGTACACGTAATCTATTTAAAGCATGTATCATTTAGTCTCTATTTTAACTGAATATTAAACATCAAGCCCACATGGAAAAGTTAACATCGGAGATAAATATATATATTTTTTTTACTCCCGAGTGTTTAAAAAGAAAAAGAAAAACTTTGGTTTTAACTATACCGGACTTTCAAGCGTTTAAATCAAAACGTTTCGCAGGAGATGACAAACCAGTTTTACTAAATTGGCAAACGGGTCCCTCCCCGGCACATTAATTTTTTTGGCAAACGTCTAGTTTTGTCCTTGCGGCCATGGAGTATCTTTGCAAAATGGTTCAGTCTAATTATGTTTTATCTGGGTGATACCAGTTACTACCATACTTTAGTTGGGAGGAAAGGGAAATATGTTTGTAAGTAGTTTGTTTGTTTGAGGAAATGTATCAAGAGCCCATTTATCGTCAATGTGTGGCGTAATATTTAACCATTGTGGATGTTTTTACTGTTGCTGTTACAGTGTCTACGTGTTCACGCACACCTATAGCCCAAACGTTTGTTCTTTATCTTAGAATATAATGCCTGTATTCCCTCCACTTGACACACATACAGTACGCCTCTGGAAATAACCAAAGATAATGTGCATTGATTGATTGATTTTTTTGTGATAGTTATGAAAGGGATTATTATTTTTTTTTTCTGTCCGTCATTCAACGTTCTTATTCTCATTTTTGTACTCGAAAAGCATTCTATTTTTTATATTCTTGTTCATGATATTGTAATAAACTACATTTACAAAACAGTTATTTTGTTGTATGTATGTGTCTCCGTTCACGCGATCTAGCATTCGGTGCCCAAAATGTGACGCTGAATGATGTGACATGGTGATTTTAGGACAGCTTACTGCTTACAATGTCCAGCTGTTTGATTAGATATTTGATTTTAACGTGGATGCTGTTGATATGCCGTGGAAATGTGATACTTTCATAAGAACACATTATGGTTTATTGATCTGCAAAGATTTTTATTGATCTGCAAAGATTTTTCTCAATTAATCGATTGAACACTCATGCAAGCGCATCGACATTGAGGTACCTCTGTCTCTCAAATGACTATCTAAATCAATGAAGAGATCTTGATGTGAATTATACTGTATTTACAGTGTATTTTTTTTCTGAATTGTATTTTATGTTGGTTGAGTCCTTAAAAGAGCCAACCTAAAATGAAGTGCCATAGTCTATCTCTCTCTCTCTCTCTCTTCCTCTATAGTTGTGCACCACTTCATCGGATGGTGAATCAAAGTCAAGCACTCAAGCCAATTGCTAGCCTGTTTTTTTTCTCCCAATTTGTTTATAAGAAAACATCTAAATGTGTTTTTGTTTTTTTTGCATTGCACAGCTGAGTCTCTCTCCCTGGATGACGGGGTAATGTTTTCTCAACCGTCGTCCTCTAGATCACCTCCTGAACAGAGGATAGAGACGCGGTGAAAAACGATAAGCACTGATGCAAATTGGCTGAGTGTGGTTCGTCGACCCGGCTCCACTCCGGTCTTTTGAACGTTGGCTTTAAATGACAGCAGCAGAGGTCACGCGCAGATCCCCAGACACGGACGTCGGAGGCAACTTACATCTCAGTACCCCCACGGGCCCACGGGCTCCGGCCTTCTCGGCCAAGCAGATGGCGTGCGTGTGCGAGGTTCTTCTGCGGAGCAGATCCATGGAGCGGCTCCACGCCTTCCTCCGCACTCCGCCGCCTTCTTCCTCCTCCAGCTGCCTCCGGGGGCGGGAGAGCGTGCTGAAGGCCCGGGCGGCGGTGGCCTTCTGCCGGGGGAGGTTCTCCGACCTCTACAGGCTGCTGGAGGGCTTCCCCTTCTCCCAGCATAACCACCCGCTTCTGCAGCGGCTCTGGCTCAGGGCTTGCTATGCGGAAGCCGAGAGGCAGCGAAGGAGAGCACTGGGGGCCATGGGGAAGTACCGCGTGAGGACGAAGTTCCCCCTGCCACAAACCATCTGGGACGGAGACGAGATGAGCTACTGCTTCAGGGTTAGGGCTAGATCGCAGCCCATCACATTTGGATCCGTCTGAACTCAGCGGACTTTACATTCGTAATGCCATAAAAATTGGAATGACTTGGTTTTTACAATCCCTGACAGGACAAATCACGGAATATCCTCCGTGAGTGGTATAAGTATAAACCTTATCCCTCAACGCCTCAACGGGAGCTCACGGCTGCCACCGGTCTGACGGCAACGCAGGTGAGCAACTGCTTCAAGAACCGAAAGCAAAGAGACCGAGCAGCTTACCGGTGGGTCGGCAGCTGAGAGGTACGCGTGCACAGATTTTGGTAATCCGTGTCATGAGCTGGTGTTCCTTCATTTGGGTAGTAGTCTACAACCAAGTGGAATCATAAAGGTTTATTTTGGATCTGGTGGCAAATCGACCCTTCAAACAGGTGTCATAGTCAAGTCAACACAGGCGTGGTTCATGACACCGACCATGGTTCTGTTCCAGTGATGTTACACCACACGACATATGAAGTGATTTGAACATTTAAAGTCACGAGGATTGACTCGTGTTGTGACTTGTTCCAAACACGCCATGTTTGGAACAGGACGGCTACGACCGATGATTTGGGGGACCCATTTTATGCGCGATGGAGCAAGATATCTAATTTTGCCAAATATAGTGTGTGCACCTCGACAACCATACATCAAGAGATGGAAATCAGGAACTATCTTTAATACCACTTATTGTCTCAATCCACGGGTGAGTGACTCAGCTTTTGAGGTGTTTGTAATTTTCATGAAGAAATCCATTTTCTTCTTATACTTCAATACATTTCAAATAATTTTATTTTTTTTAATACACTAAAATATCGGCAACAACTGCAAGGACCTTTTATTTTAACATAAGGGTTTTTCATACAAGCAATGCCATCAGACAACAAAAGCAGTGAACAAACGCAGCAAATTCACTGAGAATGGAATGTCTTCAACCCAAATATGAGGTCAAGATGCTGAAATATTTTAATGTTGAATGTTAGGCAACAGCTCTGTGATTATAACTTGTTCTCGCTTACTTCCTTCATGCAGTTTCCAGGGACGTGGCTCCAAATAAACCGCAGGAGAAGCTCGTCTGTTTTTTTTGACACAGACTATTCCCCTCACTGCTTCCCCCCCTCCAGCACCGGCTCTCAGCCACATGACTGGGAGCCACGTTAGCATATTCCTGAATTTTTTCACATTTTGTACATGATAACAACCTGAAAATAAACAATCTTTTTGTTGAACTTCTGCAATTTATTAATATAGTTTTTTAACCAGACGTTGTTTTGACAGATAGCGGTAAGAGTGTAAAAGGCAGACAAGTGGGAAGCATGATGGGTGCAACAGATGTAATGTAACAAGTGCAGACTCTAAAATCAGATATTTCCGCTGTATTGGTTGTAACACACAACATACTATAGCCACATGACACGAGGTTCATCCCAAGTTCACGTTTGGCTCGTCCAATGACAACAGATAAAACATTTAAAAACAAAATCTGTTTTGACAATGCTGTAATGGACCTTGTGACTTAACATTACGAACTGTATTAAGATACTTGTGTAGAGAAACCAAACCAAACGATTGGCACTCGTCTGGTTTTTAATGCAAATGTAATGTTTTCTTGTGATGCCAAAGAACAGTCATAGCTCATACACACGGTAATATACATTTGAATAATTACAATACTTTAAAGTATTTACAGTACTTTAAGTATTGCTTTTAAGTCAAGTAATGGTGATGTCATTCACAGGCCTTTTGTGCACTGAATTATCATGGACAGGGTCAAGAAAGGAGAAGGCTGAGATTTTTCCATGTGTTTAAACCGCTTGGTTTATGAAACTAAATTCCTGTCATTCACAGGCCTTTTGTGCACTGAATTATCATGGACAGGGTCAAGAAAGGAGAAGGCTGAGATTTTTCCATGTGTTTAAACCGCTTGGTTTATGAAACTAAATTCCTAACATCTCATCGGAATTCATAGCTCCTGTTTTCACAGTCATCCTATAGGCAAGAGACGCTACGAATCGAGCTGTCTCGCTGTACAATTTAAAACAATGCCGAGAAGTGTGTCCGTTCCAAAAAATGTGAAATTGGGTGTGATTTTAGTCACGGCAACAGCACGATGGCTGATTGGACCACCACTTATTTTTCTTTTTGGAGTAGAGAGCCACTCAAACCACTAACCTGCAGCGTCTCCCTGCACGCATTGTGATGATTTCCACCAGTAGACAACGCTACTGAGCGAAACTTAGCAGCGGTGTTATTCCGATTTGATCGCATTTGTATAGAAACGATGACCAGGATTGATATAAAAACATGTTCTAATGCGCAGTACCTCTTTAAAGTAAGACTATTTGTTTGCATGACAATGCACAGAATTAAAAAAAAAAAAAAGGGGGGGGGCGATGGCGGGGTTCACAATGCAGACGTGCTGATGGAGGTTGAAGGGTCCGTAGTACAAGTCTTTGGTAGAGATCATCCGGTTCACTGATCCAGATCAACCCAGTTCATTAGAATCAGAATCTGAGTGTCCAATGCACTCAAATACATTACATGCGGGTAATGGCTTGATATAATAATTATATTATAATTTTGTCCAACCTCCCACTTGAGTGTAAAAAACACCATTTCATTTCATTTCATTATGAAACTGAAAGCAATTGAACGTAAAGTCCTAATGTGAGGTTTTCTGGTCTTGGCCCAGTAAGACTCTTGAGTGTTTGTGCTCGCGAACCGCACATCCTGTTCAGAACCCCAAGTATTCAGCCAAGAAGACGGCGAGGATCCTGGTCAGGTTCTCCACCGTGGGACGATGCATGTTCTCCTCTGTGTCGTCCAACGTGTGCCAGAACTGCGGGAAGGGCGTAGCAATGACGTGCAGGATGGGAACACCTGTGTGCGGTTATTAGAAAGGAAATAATGTATTTTTATCAAATAAGTATATTTATTTTTGGATTGTCAGACAATGTGTGTGAGGTATTGGATGAACGAAATAAAAAAAAAAAAAAAAAAAAATGGCAATATATATTTTCAGTACATAAGAGCCAGATGTAGAAGACAAATAAAATAAATCCAAAATAAAAATAAATACATTAATTGATAATGAGGCTAACATGAAAGCTGATGTCAGAATATTGACTGGAAAAACACTTGAAAATACATGGATGACAAAAGCTTTGCTAACCATGCTACGCAAAAATCATGTTAAAATCTGTTGTTCTACTGCGTATGTGGGAACTTTTCTTACAATATGGAGCAGTGATCATAGGTTGTTAACTGTAATATTTGAATTGAAAATACAAACTAGGTTTTTGACACACTAAGTACCCTATCTAGACTAATCAACAGTTACACGCCAACATATTTAGGTTGTGTTGGTATGCACATACACAATGTAATGGAGTAATCAAAGCACTGGCCCTTTGCATTGTAATATATCACCTTTATGCAGGAAGGGGATGTGGTCGTCCTGCACTGGGCCTAGGTACACATCCTTCCTAAAGTAGGTCTGCTCCGAGGGGTGAGAGGTCAGCAAGCCCTGTCGATGGAGCCTCTTCTCTAAGAAGAAGCACAGGAACACAGAGTTGACACAAAGGCATGAAAACAGATGCAACAAAGTCAAAAACAACCTTAATGCAGCAATCACCTGCAGCAATCAAGCGGTCGAACCAACGAGCCGTGTTGTCAAAGTGATTCAAGATCAGAGGCTCAGGACCGCCGAGCAGG